>NW_026294606.1:271454-763954 GCF_007827085.1 Peromyscus californicus insignis
GGAAAACATGCTGTTTCTTACTTGTATTCATTGTAATCATTCACTTGAAAAATAGAATGTAACCACATTGTAATTTTTATATTGCCTGGAAGATTTTGCTGAGGCATATAAGGTGTAAGGGAAAGAATATAGAGAGAGTTAGAAGGAAAACAAAAGTGAGAGAATAAGAAAGAATAAAGATAGGGTTAGAAGGAAAACATCAAGATTGAGGGAAGGAAATCACCAGGAAAATAAGGAATAGAGAATGCAAAAGAAGAGTAAAGAAAAGGTCTGAGGGAAAATATCAAAAGAGTGCGTGAGTGTCATTTCCCCTAACCCCCTCAGAAAAAAATTCATAGTATGTCAACTCCTTGGATTCCCTTTGAGCCTTGCACTGCCGTTCCCCTAGGCAGTGAAAAATAGTGTTTAGTAATTTAGTTCAATTCTGTGCACCCCATGGCAGCCTCTCACATATTACAGCTGCTGGCAAGCACCTCCCAGGTGAGCACAGGAGGCAGCCTTGCCAAGGTGCATGTTCACTGATCTAGGATATGAGGCCATTTCACATAGGGCTAAGCCCCAAAACTCTAAAACTCTAAACCTCCAAAATTGCAGAAGCCCATGCTCATCCTGGGGGATGTGGTCAAGTATATGTGATTTATGTTGAAGTGAAACAGCCCCCAGGTCTAAGAACCCTAACATTGTGGCTTGAATCTAAGATCTCCTCCATAAACCCATGTGTTTGAACATTTGCTGCCCAGCAGGTGGTGCTGTTTTAGAAGGTTGTGGAACTTTCAGGAAATGAAATATTTCTAGAGAAAGTAGCTCACTGGTGGCAGGCCTTGAAGTTTTATAGCTTGTCCCCACTTCCTATCCACTCTCTGTTTCCTGACTGTGGTCCTGATGTAAACAACCACCTCAAGATCCTGCTGCCACACCTTCCCAGTCATATTATAAGCCCTCAATTGTAACCCAAAATAAACTCTTCTCCCCTTGTTTCTTCATATCAGATATTTGGTCTTAGCGGTAAGATAAACTAGTACACAGTGGGATGTACCCAACTGGCCAAGCTAAGTCCAACAGTGGTGTTAGGATCCAAGAGAATCCCCCAAGAAAGACCAACAGTCACATATGCAATTTAGCAAGAGCATTTATTTCCAGCATGATAGGGTGGCAAATAGCAACCCCGAAGCGGGGGGGTCGCAAGCTCCTTTTAAGCAGAATTAGGGGAATTCCAGAGAGGAGGGATTAATCTGGTACTGATTGGTGGAAGAAAGATCAGTCTGGGAGTTGATTGGTGGGAGGCTGTAGTAGTTAGGGGCCCATTGGTGGTGGTGGTGGGGTCTAGTGTCTAGGGGCTTGTTGATGAGAGGGTAGGGAAAGCTATCTTTAGCTAGCAGAAGTCTGGGGGACATTTGCTGAGCCAGCAGAAGTCTGGGGGGGTCCTGCTGAGCCAGCAGAAGGGGCCTGGGGCGCCTGCTGAGCCTGCAGGAGGCTGCGGGGCATCTGTTGATCGGTTGCCCCTAAGTTGTGGTTTTCCTGAGAATTGCTTGCTCAGCTCCAGCCCATTCTAGTGAACTGAAACTAAGGCCTGGTCCATGCCAGGGCTGCTAGGGGAGCCTATTAGGGCCCTGGCTTGGCCATCCAGTTCTTTCAAGCAGCTCCTTCCTTGTCAGTGTTTTAAGAGTGAAAAAAAAAAAAAAAGGAGTCAGAAATAGTACCACAGAGCAGGTTATATCATATGTAAACCATTTTTCCATTAGAAGTCATGAAAGGACTAGGCACCCACTGTCGAGTGAGGCTCATGTGGCTGGCATAGGTGCTGGAAGATCTGTCTAAAGTCACACCAGTAGGGGGCATGGGAAAAAGTGGCTTACAGCTTCTATCTCCAATTTTGTCTTCAGTGGGCTTAAACATTTATGTTGCAACATTTAAAAGTGGCTAACTTGATTTAATATTTGGCCTTTACCTTTATCTGTTCTGTGATCTACTGGGATAAGATGACAGAGAAGCCGGGAGGCCATAGATAACTGAAGAATAATCTGCCATCAAACTGCATGAGTCTCATAACAGTTTTTTTAGTCACCAGAATGCTGTTTGATCACCTTCCTATGCCTGAAAGAACTCAGATACATTACCTCCACAGTTACAGATTCTCACTGGATTTGAAAGAAGTTTGTGTTGATTTTTGACAGTAATGAAATGGCAGTGTAACACACATTGAAATAAGGTATAAACCAAAACCAGTCCTTTGCCATTCCAGAGAGCCTGGAAGACAAAGTTGGACTAGTGCTCTAACTGTTTGCACTTCAAAGATGTATTTCTCAGGGTTTTAAGGTCACAATTATAGACTTACATGACAAAGTGCAAAGAGAACATTCATAATTTTAAGCTTTCTGAAATCACTTTTTAAATAGGGATTTCAGGACCCATTTCCTGCTAAGTACTAGCACTGGATTTTCTCATGTAAAGATTTTTGGGGTCATTTTGGAACATAGCCTCTTGCTTCTAGAAGCCATGTCCAGTTTAGCCATCCCTAGTGAAGAAATTTAAGAGTGATTACTTGTCAATAGTTCTATAGTTACCAAAACCAAGTGGTTACAACTTCAGATTTTTTTTTTTTTTTTGGTTTTTTTGAGACAGGGTTTCTCTGTGTAGTTTTGCGTCTTTCCTGGAACTCACTTTGTAGACCAGGCTGACCTCAAACTCACAGAGATCCGCCTGCCTCTGCCTCCCAAGTGCTGGAATTAAAGGTGTGCGCCACCACCGCCTGGCCAGAATTTTTTTTTATCTTTGGCTCTGCCTGTACTATATTTGTCTTCTGCTCATCCCATAGGCCCCTTTAGCCTCTTTTTGTGGTTTATTAAATACCACATGAAGAATATACCTCTTAGTAGCTTCTCTGAGAAATCAGTTTGATCTTCTGGCCACAGGGAAACCTATCTTCTGTCCAATTATCTCCGTGTGGTGCCCTGTCATTTATCCACTTATCTGCTACTTTATCCCACTCTGCTAGCTGTCCTTACCCAATAAATAAAAGTCCTTTTCTGTTTGACTTTCATATACTTTCAGAGTCCTAAAATGAAAGAACTTTTCCTATTAGCATATAGATTCTCCTTATCTAAGTTGATTTTCTTTGCTGCAGGCTCATACAAGAAATTCATATGAAAGGCTTTAAATGTCTGTTGAGCCTTTTTGGTTTCCATCCCCTTTGAAATAGGCTATAATAAAACAAAACCAATTGTGGCCTAGCAGGCCTGTGGAGTCAGAAGTCTTCAGAATCTAAGAACCACTGGTCAGGATCTTTATTGTAGTCAACCAAGTGGCCATCAGTGAAGGTCCACAGAAATCCTAGCAGTCTAAAGTTTGATCTTCATGATTGTCCTAATCTGAAGGGTAAAATGGAAGTTTAAATATGAATAAAGCCAATTCAAGGAGCTAATTTACTTTTCCTTAATACACAGTGAAACTGGTGTCTTCCTGCAGAAGTTGAAAATATTGAAACAGTAGAACACACACACACACACACACACACACACACACACACGCACACACACACACACACACACACACACACACACACACACGCACACACGTCTAACTTAATTAAATTCTCTCTAGACTTGGCACTTTAAACCTGTAATCACAGCTACTCTGGAGTCTGAGGCTGGAGGATTTCTAGTTTAAGTTCAGTCTGAACTACAGACTGAGTTTAAGACTAGCCTGAACAACTTCGTGAGAGCTTGCCTCAAATTTTTTAAAGGCTTGGGGCTGTATCTCAGTGTTATAGCTCAAGTCTGGTAGTCAGGAAGCTCTCTGGCTTTATTCCCATTAAAATCTATCTAAAATATTGGAAATTGGCTGCTGACAACTTTCTTTCTTGCTTTTTTTTTAAACCCTTTCCCACTGAGTTTCTCTGAATGGTTTTTCCTTTCACATTTGCAGTAGTATTGTCCAGTTGCTCTTATTTTATTCTTCAGCTCATTTTTCCTTTCTCCACATCTGGCTTAGGTTACTTTAAAAAAAAAACTAATTTAGCAATCTATTTGTTCTGAAGGCTGACACTAGATATTCTTATTTCTTTCTGAGGCCTTAAAGGAAGTCATCATCTTAATATTTGTTTTAACAACTATGTCATGTGCTCTTGAGATATTATATCATCTTCAAATACTTAACCCTCAGTAGCAACTGGTCCAGACCAACCTATGTCTTTAGATAAGCCTCAAACAAATATTAGATTAATATCCCCTCCTGCTGATTCTTTTTATTATTTCCAGATAATACCCTTTCTCACTCAAACCACCAGATTACTTATAAAACAATCAAAAAAATAACTTGCTGGGGATGGAGCATTGGCTCAGCAGTTAAGAGCACTACCTATGACTATTGAATCAAAACCATATATGAGATTATGTATTCAAGTTTCAATCAGACAATTATTTATTAAGTTACTTACAAACTTATTGATCGACTGATTTTTGAGATGGGTCTTAAGTGGCCCAGGCTGGATTTGAACTTACTATGTAATAGAAGATATTTTTTAACTCCTAATCCTCTTGCTTCTATTTCCCAAGTACTGAGATTATAGTTGTGAATCACTATACCTAGCTAAATGATCATTTTTAGTCATTTTAATTATAGGTATTATTATAGCCATGTGTCTCCCATGACAATTTTCTTCTTTCATTCATAAAAGATAGATTCATTTTTCTTAGTAGATTCTGTATTACTAAAGGAATGAAAGAGCATCAGTCCAGCAAGGATCAGAAAAGGAACTTGAAAGAATTTTGCTGATATGATTAGCCTTATAAAATTACTTCAAGATTCTCACTGGGTCACAGGCTTCACAGAGCTGATGTTGTATTTATTAGTGATCTCTATTAACTCAGAAACCACCATTATTATTATTCTAACCTATTCTATAATTGTATGTAACCCCAGAAAACTATCTGTTCAATAAGAAATGGGAAAAGTTGTCATTTTGTCCTTTATACGTCTTCTGCTGCCCAGAAAAATTACAGGATTTTGTGGAGTCAGGATTTCTCCTCTCTCTTTGTCCACAAACATTTACTGTATCAGCAATGTATTCAATAATTTGCTGACAATAAGAAATTGAATTGTTGCAGGATATTTGATCACGCTGTGAACTCCCCGAGATTGCATTATTTACTGGAAAAGCCTGTTTCTAGTTGTGATGTGTCTAAGCCCTAGCATACACCTTTAATCCAAGAGCTTTCTGCTTTAATATTTTTAAAAGGGCTAAATAAAATCAACCATAGGTCAAGAAGCATAGCAAGCAACCAGTTGACAGGAAGTGAACAAGAAGGGAAAAAAAACACCATAGAGAGTAAGAGAGAGTCAGGAGGACGCACAGAGAGATGCATAGGAATTACAAGGGTGAGTGGGACATTGAATTGGAGGAGTCTTGTTTGAGACAGTGTAGGAGGAAGGGCTCTTTCTGGGATTTTGGCAAAGAAGGTCAGCGAGGTGCTTTCTCTGCCTCTGTGAGCCAGCAGGTTTTCACCACAGCATCTGGCTCCTGAGTCTATTGGTAAAATTGAACTATTGAGAGTTTGTTAAAAACACTGAATAAAATTTAAATATATTTACTTTAGATAGGTGCCTATTAGAAGACAGTCATATTCAGTGATCTGTTTTTATTTTTATTTTTAGTACTGAGGATGAATGCAAGGACTTGTTCATACAAACCAAGGTTTGTACTACTGAACTATACCATAAATGTTTTTACTTTTTATTTTGAGACAAGATATCACCAAGTTGCTCAGAATGTCTTTGAACTTGTGATCATTCTGTCTTAGTCACCCAAGTGGCTATGGTTAACAGCTGCACTTCGAGGTCTGGGTCTTCTGCACAACTTTTAATAATTTTCATAGTCACATTTTGATTTTTATGGCAAATCCCACACTAATATATCTTTAATAAAGTGTGTGTATGAGTGTGTGTGTGAGTGTGTGTGTGAGTGTGTGTGTGTGTGTGTGTGTGTGTGTGTGTGTGTGTGTGTGTTGATCATAGGACAACTTTCTAGACAGTTCTCATATATCTAGGTGTGGCAGAATCTCTCCCATTTCTGCTGCTGCATTGTGTAACTGTGTACTCCAGGCTAACTGGCCTACTAGCTTTTGGACAACACTGTTTTTGCCTTCCATGTAAACAAAGGAGTGTTAAGCCACAGAGCATAGTGTTGCATATCACAGTGACATCATTTCTTTGTGTGTCCACCAAAAATTAATTTTAAAAATTAATTTAAACTTCCTAAAAATCAAAAAAGATAGACATTAACCATGTACTTTGGAAACAAGTTTTCACTGCCTAGAAATTCCCATAAGAACAACTTAATTATTCACAAGGCACTTAAAAATTATAGAATTAACAGATAAAAACAACAAAATGACATATACAATACAGAATTATATGAGATGAAACAGTTTTTATTTTTCTATCTCTGCATATTTTCTATCTTCATCACTTTTCTTTTCCCAGTGACCAACAGAACTTTGGTTCTGCTTTCTTTCTGCTTTACTATAAAGGTAAAGCATATCCAGGGGAGTAATGGTATAAAGAAGAAACTGCTGCTGACTCTGACATGTCTACCCCACTGCTTCAATTCTTGGAGTCCTCATCCATGTGGCCTGCATCCCTCACATAGATTAACTAAAGAGTATTCATCACAGCCTCTCATTTCATCCATCAGTACCTTCATTTATCTCTAGATGATAACTGTTTCCTTTTTAAATCAACACACCTTAAGAAATTAATCAGAACTGCTACTTTCAACCAAAATCCAGTTAGTGTTCAGTTTTTCCCTGATTATTTTACATAAAATTTCACATTAAAACAAAAACAACAAAGAAACAAAACAAACAAAAAACAAGATCTGGTATGAATAAAAAGCTACGATTGTCTCTAGTGTATATTTCTTCTTCTATCTTCTCCCTTTCTATCGAGTTTATTTTTGAAGAAACAGTGTGATTGTAGTGCCATGGTTGTGTTTAACACTCTGCTTTGTCTGCAGCACTTGCTGTGAACTTGCAGGTCAAGCTCTTTTTTGCTGCTGTTTCCAACACTCTGAGGAAACACGTAAAATACCTCTGCTGCAATTGATGACTTCATACTGTACTGACTTATGTTTGTTTGAACTCCAGAGGGCCTTATAGTGGGCACAGTAAGAAACTACTGTTAACAGACAAGCTTCCTGCCTTCCAAGTCAAGGCTCAGAGGACCTGAAACAGAATTTAAGAGATGTCTGAAGGGAGCTTGTTCCAGGTGAAAGGAAGAATGTTTGCAAAAGCTCTGCAGCAGGAAAACACCAGCTGTACCCAAAGGGGAACAGGCTCTTTCAGTTGGACAGACAGAGAGAGACTTTAGGAAATGAGATCTGAAAGGAGCTAGATTATACAGGATGGTGTAAGCCATTATCAGGACCATGGATAAGGAAGCCACTGGGAACTTTGCATAGAGGAGTGAGGCTGCTTTTAAAGGATCACTGTGGTTGCTGACTTATAAATGGGCAGCAGCTGGGGGACCAATGATGATGACACTAAGTTTCTGAGCTGGCTGATATAATCTGTTTGGGGAAGCTGTTTAGTTCATGCCTTTTATTTCAGGGAAGTTCATCTGCAATTGTTTTGCAGACTCTTAATGAGCCTTTCAGCCTACTTAGAGAATTAGATGAGATTAGATAACTAATCATTATAAAGTAGTAGAAGTAACATGACAAGTCCAAGAGCAGAAGTGTCCAGAGAAGGCAAACTGAGGCTAGGAGAGTTAGGGACTTTTCTTTTTGTTTTTCTTTCTGTTTTTGTTTGTTGGCTTGCTTGTTTTGTTTTGGATTGGTTTGATTTTTTGAAAATTTTCTTTTGTGGGGGCACTGTAGGGGTGAGGGAAGGATATGGTGGGACTGGGAGCTGAGTAAAATTGGAGTGTATTACATGAAATTCCAAAACATTCAATAAAGAAATTATGTTAAATAAAAAGTAAAACAAAAAATGACAAAAAAAAGAGAGAGAGAATGGGATACACTTTTCCTTGGGAGTATCACAAATAGGAATAAATTTTAAAATTATATTTAATTTTTTTTAATTCTTAAAATTATTCAAAAATAAAATCCTATTATTCACCAATAAAAGATAACATATCAGTGTTAACTCTGCTTTCTGTTACTGTTACAAGCATAGTAATAAATATTTGTTATTGTAATAAATACAAGATGAGTAGATATTTGGTCCTGTAGAAGTGGCAATGAATTGAGAAAGAGAAGATGTAATTAATGGAAGAGAAAGAACAAGGTCAAAGATTGTGTGAGGGTTTTAAACATAAAAGAAGACTGAGAGGGTGGGCCAGCAGTCTCCACAGGCTAAAGGAAAAAGAAGTTTGGGAAGAGATTTAGTGTGGGTTATACATAGTGTGTAGTACTGATGCCAATGTTATCCAGTGAGAAATACTTATATTGTTCTTTGTATGTGTGTGTACATGTATTTGCATGTGGAAGCCAGAGGCTAACATTATCTTCCTCAATTGCTCTTCACTTTATTTTTCTGTGTGTCTCTCAGTCAAACTGGAGATTGCTAATGCAACCAAACTTGCTGGCCAGCAAGCCCAGGGATGTTCCTGTTTCTACTTCCTTGGAACTGTGATTATAAGCACAGGCAGCCTTGCCTGGCTTTTTACATGGGTACTAGGATGGTTTTCAGTCCTCCTGATACCATAGCAAACCCTTTACCAACTGAGCCATCTCTCCAACCCCTGTTTATATAGATTCTAAGTACTTTAAATCCAAAATCCTTGTTCTCACAATTTACAGTATTTATTCAGAATACTCCATGGATATACATTGATTAAATATGCTAATTTAAAATTTGTATTTAATTTGTAGTGCTTCTTTTCAGTACAGTTTTCTAAAGGAATCTCAGTTATTTATGAAAATTATAGTAAATTAACCAAGAATTTAAGATTTGTCATTCAAAGTAACCTATATAATTATCATTTTTTCCAAAAACTATTACTTTTTTACCTACCTCATTTCATAATTTTAACACTAGTTTTGCATTACCCTGAATCCAATTTTTATTTAAGGAACCCTGAGAAAAACTAAATTTGGGCACAGTCGAGAAGCTTATTTCATGATAACATCCAGTCTTCATGCTCCACATGGGAGAATAAAATCTGGTTATTGACACCACAACTCTGTCAATCACAAGTCCCTATGTCCTATGCCCATTTTTCACTCCCCCAAAGAGGAATTTGAGCTTCACATTTTGCAAGACCTTCACTACTTGAAGTGATAAATATTGACATTAGACAAAACTCTGCTTTTTAAAAAATCAGTTTTCCAGGGATATTAACTCGTCTTTGGAGCATGCTAAGGTCCTTTTACATGTTTTTATCTTTCATTATTTTTTTCATTTTTCTTTATTAAGAAATTTTTTACTCACTCTACATACCACCCACAGATCCCATCTCCTCCCTCCTCCCACCCCTTAGCCCTCCCTCCCAAGCCACCCCACATCCTCACATCTCCCAAATCAAGGTCTCTCATGGGGAGTCAGCAGAGTCCGGCACACTGAGCCTCGGCAGGTCCAAGCCCCTCCTCACTGCACCAAAGCTGAGCAAGGCATCATACCACTGGCACTGGGCTCCTAAAAGCCTGCCCATGCACTAGGGACGGATCCTGATTCCCCTGTCTGGGTGCCCCCCAAACAGTTTGAGCCAAACAACCATCTTCCGTATCCAGAGGGCCTAGCCCAGTCCCATGGGGGCTCCACAGCCACTAGTCTACAGTTCATGGGCTTCCACCAGGGTGGCCGGTCATCTCTGTATGTCTTCCCATCATGATCTCGACGTCCCCGCCTGCAGAATCCCTCCTCTCATGATTGGATTCCTGGAGCCCAGCCTGGTGCCTGGCCGTGAATCTCTGCATCCGCCTCCATCAGTCACTGGACAAAGGCTCTATGATGGCGGTTAGGGCGGTTAGGGTATTCACTAGAGCGGTCACCAGAGTAGACCAGTCCAGGCACCCTCTAGACTACTGCCAGCACTGGCAGAGGGTTGGGCAAATAGTGAATGGGAGGTAGAATGTACATAAATAAACTCTTCTGGAAAGATTTCCTCATCGGTCTCCTATTGTGAATCAACAGACTCACCTATTTTAGGGTTGTCAATAGCATGCCTTTTGGTACCCAGAATCAGAAAGGAGATTGATGAAGACCTTTCTAAAATCGTTTACACTGACCCACCATTTCTTCCGTCTGCTAAGGACTGGGAAAGAAAGGGACATGGTTAGATCTCTTATGTCACAGTTTTCCTTTTCTACTTTTGTTTTGCCCCACTCTACACACACATGAGGGGCTATCTGCTCTAAGATGTAACATGCCTGATTTCTTCAGCCTGTGAGATCTGGTCTCCTAGAATGGCCAGCGTTTGAGAGTGACAGGTTCATAATCTAACACCTATTGGTATCCTTCTGTGAGTCAATGAATTAGAATTCTTTAGAATTGTCAGTCATGTGCGTTTTGGAATCAAGAATCTGAAAAAGAAAGAGGAATGAGCAAAACCTTTCTAAAAACATTAAGAAACCCAAGATACCTTTTCTAGGGTCTAGCCAGATAAGTATAGTTCTCATGCCTCACCAAAGAAATATCTCTTTACAGCAGAGACCGTTATAGAAAATCACAATTGATAAAAATGTAGAGAAGAAGAAATCCTGTGGTGCCCTGTCCCAACTGCTACATTTACAACACAGGGTCAGGAATCATTGAAGAGAGGGTGTGGAAAAATTGTAAGAGCCAGAGGAACAGTAACTTTGCTGTGACATGTGTCTCCTACAAATGTCAGAGAGGCCATATCCATAAAGTCTCCTCAATATAACTGCCTGAACAATGTTAACACTAATGGACATGCTGACATGGACAGGGAAAAGCTCAGGGGTTTCAACTCTAGACAAAGCTATGGGCACCTGAGGAATTCTGAGAAAGAGAGAAATGAACTTTTTTGGCCAAGAGTCCTCCAGTTGGTTATCCAATACCAAGTGGTCATCCATGAGATCATATATACATATATAGGTAACATTATAGATACTAAGCAGGTTTTATTTATGCATTTAGGAATATGTATACATACATATGTGTGTATGTATGTATAAGAATTATTTTTAAAAGAGACCATGAATTTGAGAGACAGAACAAGGGAGGATACATGAGAGGAGCTAGAGGGAGGAAATGGAAATGAGGACATGATGAAATTGTAACTTCAAAAAATTATTAAAAGTAGAAATTACAGAACAAAGAAGCTAAGAATACCAGATGCTACTTTCCTTGTAATGTGAATTAAACGTGTATTTTATCAAAATAAACAAAAATAATCACCTAGTATATTCACCAGAGTGAATTCCATATGTCAAAAGCTCACAAAAGCAAACCACTATGCTAACAATAGATCCATAAAATAAAGAAGTAGACATCAGTTCTTGTTTCTGAAACTCTAATAGACAAACATTCCACCTATCACTATACCATGATGAACAAAGTCATCCAGGATTCACAGAACAATATTTTAGTGTTGAATAAATAAATCTTCAGACTACTAGATGAAGGAAAATGTAAATTAAAATAAATATAGGCTTAGATTCACTCACATTTCAGTTATGTAGAAAAATCTATAAATTGTAAGGTCAATTTTTTGACAGTAGTATTTGAAAACAGTTCTACCAGACTTAAATTCTAAATCAAAAGTTGCCTTAGACTGCTCACTGGATTTAATGTTATGAAAATTATGTATAATTTAAGTTAAGAAGCTCTTAATTTATAAAAACAGATTATGTCCTTAAAGTGAAATAATCACTTTTATTTCTCAGGCTTAAGGCAGTCTTTCATATATATCATGTTTAATCTTTCCTACAGAAAACTAGTAATAGCAACATAAATGCCCTTTAATATTATATGATTACCTTCCCTTACCCTTCATAAAGAATCTCAAATGAGAAACAGACTTTTTTGTTGTTAACTTATTGAGACCTGGTGTATCTTTATAATGTAAACACAATCTATTAATATTTTGGTTTCACTTTTTAAAGGTCTTTGTAAAAAATGGTTGTAGTTTCAAAACTTTGTGTTCCTATTCTGCATTATATGTAATCTCCAGGATACGTTGAAATGCATTTCTTTGCATGTATGTATCTTGCTTTAAGTACTATGAATTCTGAAAAACCATTATTGAGACTTTTATTTTGACTTTGGTATAAAGATGATAGAGTAGGATGTTCCCCTAAAATATTTTTTAAAATATTAGGTGGGAAGAAAGAAAATATTTTTATTTGGGGACACTGAGATGGGTCAGCGGGTAAAGGTATAAACTTGGCCACCTGCATTCAATCCCTGGAACCTACATAAAGGTGGAAGGAGAGAACTGACTTCCAAAGTTGAACTCCAACCTCCATATATGTATCATGTATATACACACAATAGTAGTAAACCATTTTTTAAGGACTCAATTTGGTATTCTGGCAATTATAAATTATTATGATAAATGTGAGAGTAAGTAAAAGGAAAAAAATCATAGGATAGCGTATTAACATAGAGTATATTTGAGAACTTCAGGAATTCTCCATAAGCCGTAGTTACTAGTAGAAAAATGAGAAATAGAAGATGCAAATGTCACCATTGTCTAACAGTTGTAAGTCTCTGTTTCTATTTATCCTTATCTGTATGTCACTCTACCCAATGAGTTAGCACAATTCATCTTTTGTCTGGTCCTTACAGAACAGTTAACAAGATAAATTATAACATTCAGGGGTAGAAGGAAATCTTTAATTTTATAAAAAACTTACATCATACATTTTTCTTCATGAAAGATATAAGTTCCATTATGTATATGTACCATGTCTTCATTATACACTAATCTATTAATTAACATCTAGCCTGGTTCCATTTCTTAGCTATTGTGAATAGAGCAGCAGTCAACATGGATATGCAAGTATTATTGTGGTAGAGCTTACAGTCCTTTTGATATACCCAGGAGTGGTATAACTGGTTCATTCTCATATATTTTATTATAGAAATAGAAAATATACTGAGATAGTTGTCTTTTTAAAATAGTTTTGTCTTTAATTTTCATGATAATGATATAATTAATTTACCCACCAATAAAGCAGTTTTCTACTGTTTTGAGATTGACAGTATATTTTACCAGTGAGTTTTATAATTTCTCTATTTTCATACAATTATTGATATTCCCTTCCCAGGTAGGAAAGGCAGTGCAGTGCTAAGTTTCATTAGCACTGGTTTTTCTTAGCAGTTCCTTTACATTCCATCATTCTGAAAAACAGAAATTCCAATTATAGTATTCTTTATTTACTTTTTTCTTTGGAGACTTTGAATGCATCATCACACTCTCTTCTGGTTTGCTAGATTTCTACTCAACAAACAAATTAATTCATTAACATGGCAGTAGGGGAATCCCTTGAGCGTAACATTTTGCTTTCTCCCTTTGCTTTTAAGCCTCTCTCTTTAACAGTTTAATTGTGATGTGTCTCTGTGAGTTTCTACTGTTCTTTGAGCTTCCTAGATCCGGAATTCCAGTTCTTCCCTCCTCCATTCTTGGCAGTTTTTTTGCCACGATATTTTTTAGTGTGCTTTCTATCCCTTTCTGCCTCCCTTTTTCCTTCTGATACACTAATGATGAATATGTTACTCCACTTAATGTTGTTTTGCAGGTGTCTTTAGCTTTTCCATTATTCTCTCTTTTTGTTAATCATACTGTGTAGTTTCTAGTGGCCTACCTATAGTTCAGTAATTTTTTTCTCTGTTTGATATAGTTTAATAGCTAGATCCTCTGTCAAAGTTTTCAGTTCAGAGAGATTCCTTGAAAACACTTTTTAGCTAATTACCTGTAGAGTCAGTCATCTTGCTTGTCTGTGTCTGGTGATTTCTTATAGGAAACAAAGTAGTGTAGTTTTGATTTTTTGCACAGTAAATATTTTATTTTCCTATAAATATCATTAAACTTTGTTCTGGTGATGCAATTAAGTTATTTGAAAAAATACTTTGCTTTTACAATTTCTTAAGAAATGACAGAGAAATTCTCAAGTTAAGGGTAATGAACCCTTTATAGTGAGATAAGGGCTTTTCAGTGTAGCTGGTGGAAATAGACATTATTCCTGACCCAATATGAGTGTTGAATACTGTTTTTCCAAATCCTTTGAGTTGTTATTCCTTTGGTCTTAATCAGCTGCTCACAGGTGATGGGTACAATTGCTTACTACAGTGCAGAATTCTTGAGAGGTCTTTCTGCTCCTCTGTTATGTCCTCATTCTGTGCCAGTCTTGTGTCTCTTATAAATGATAGCGTAGTCTTCCATATCCCTAATGCTGTCTTTTTCAACCCAGAGGGTTTCTTGGCCCTGCTGTTTTCCTGTCTGTGCTGTGGTCCAAAAAGTCTCCAGGGAGTGAGGCCAGTCACAGGGGAAACTTCACTTAGTTTGTATCTTCCAGGGATCAAGTCTCTTTGTTTCTGGGGGTCTGGCATTTGAAAAATTAGTGTTTCATGTATTTTCTTAATATTGTGAATCCAATGCATATTTCACCCTTCTTGCTATCAAGCTATCACCAATATTATTTTCATTTTTAATGCTAAGATTTATTATGTAGCTATCATACTTTCATAATTTCCCTTCAATTTTTTATAGAAAATGAAGCACAAATTTGTTTTACTCCAACTCATAATTATGAAATTCTTATCCAGTTTTCAGTGGGCTTTAGTCTGAGGCCTCTCCTTTGTTTATAAGACTGTAATCAAAATAAGGCTATATCTGAATATTTAATGCTCTTTTCCTGGCTTTGAAAAAAATCACTGTAGACAAATTTCTAAACAGTCTTATTAAATAAGAAACACAGAGTCAAATACAGGGGTAATAGCTGAAGAGATCAGAGAAATAGCGAATAGCCATGACTAGCCTTAGCTTACCATCATGCAGTAGCTTCCCCAGAGAGAGAGCTTCTTCCTGTCTAACCTGGCCTTTTATTTCTTCCTGTTCTGCCTTCTCATTGACTCTAAGCCCAGCCACCTCACTTCTTCGTCACTGTCTGTCTATGCAGACCTCCAGGTCTCTATGCTACCACCACCTGACTTCTGTTTATGGCTCACAATGACCTCTGATCTCCAGGCAAACTTTATTTATTAACATACAAGTAAAATATCACATTTCAGCACAAATAAAATATCACCACATTTCCCCTTTTTATTCTAATAAAAAGAAAAAAGAAAAAAGTTATGACTAATATAAGAAAAACTATATACAATAAGTACAATAACTATATACAATATATACAAGCAATAAATACCTCAACAATGTCTAGTCCATTAGCATTTGACAAACTCAGAGAAAATATTCCATTATTTATCCTATTTTGGTAAGTAGTGTACCTGAATTACTTTCTATCCTAACTTATATTACTAACAGAGACCTATCTTATAATATCTTTCAAATTTATACACTTTACACCTCTTTAGTGAGTTTCTTTTCTGAAATTTTTAAGGAAAACTATAACTATCTAATCTTCAACTAACTATAACTATAACTATCTAATGCTGTGGGATGTTCTGTATGTCAAATATGTTGCTCTGATTGGTTAGTAAATAAAACACTGATTGGCCAGTAGCCAGGCAGGAAGGATAGGCGGGACATCAACAAGCAGAGAAGAGAATTCTGGGAAGTGGAAGGCTGAGTAGGAGACACTGCCAACCACCGCCATGACAAGCAGCATGTGAAGATGCCGGTAAGCCACGAGCCATGTGGCAAGGTATAGATTTATAGAAATGGATTAATTTAAGATGTAAGAACTAGATAGCTAGAAGCCTGAGCCATTAGGCCAAACAGTTGAAGCAATATAAGTCTCTGTGTTTACTTGGTTGGGTCTGAGTGACTGTGGGACTGACAGGTGACAGATTTGTCCTGACTGTGGGCCAGGCAGGAAATCTCTAGCTACAATCTAATCTTCAATTCCCTCAGAGACCCAAGAAGGAAATAATATTACCTAATAAAACAGGAAGTGCAAACAAGTGGCTTCCAAAAAAAAATGTGAATTGACAGAAACAGCCAGCTGCCTAGACAGTCACCTGAGGTTTCTCTGCAACATTGGGGCATCATCTTCAGCCTATAGACTTAGTGTATCTGACAGACTCATTTGTGAAGTAGGATGTATACAAGGCCTACAGTTCAGCCTCACATTCGGTGTGAGTATTCCATGTACCAGATAAACCTGAATTCCATCAGTGTCCTGCCATGATTCAGGATTTTAAATTCTGGAAATTTTTGATGTTTTTGGAATTCAGCTGTCCATTCTTCTCAGCTTGTGGGTGGCTTCATCTCTTTTATTAAATGCCAGTCTACCATTGAGAGGTTAGACTCTGTCAGCCTAGTGACTCTTTCAAGAATAACTGTTTCAGCTACTGTTCCACTGCACACCAGAAGCCATCAGTCCATTGCCTGTTCAGTTGCTTTCGAAGAAAGGGGTGCCATATTGCCTGGCCTCAGAGGATGCCTGTTGCCAAAGCCACAACCACACTTGTCTTGGCAAGAATTGGTAGTCTTTTGTTTTGTGTCCTGTCTGTCCATTTTGTCCTTTTGTCAGTAGTTGATGTGAGGGCATTTTGTTGCCCAGTGGCTAACTTTTGCCATAATGAAAGTTAACTCCAAAAGCAGTTTCTTCAATGCCCATATCTTCTCTGATGTAGATTGGTGCTACCAGGAGCTGACATGACTCATAGTCATAAAAAAACCTAAGTTATTAAAATATTTTAAATACCATATTCTGTAGATCTCTGAAGCATTTGAAGATGACCTGTTCATCTAAAATATCTCTGCTCAACCTTGAAAACTTACCTAATATGACTACAAGTTCAATGTAATGTCTAACTACTAACTTTCATTTCTTTATATTGTAATAGTTGGTAATAATAACATTCAAGGATTAGCAAATTGCATTACATTGTTAAATGAACTGTATAAGCACAATATCCCGAACAAGATTAGAAAAATAGGTACAGCATTTCCAACAATATAAATCTCAATATATATATTTTGTATATAATATATAAAAATGCAATCCAATGTAAAGTATTTAAAACTAGTAATTGTCTTTTAAAAGTAGATTCAATAATCTATCTTTTTATCTATATCATATCTGTATCCTCTCTTTACTTTTCAGAGTAGATTCAATAATCTACCCTCTTTTCTATCATTTCTATATATCTTTTTTTTTATCACCACAAATCACCAGTTCTTTTCTCTCTTACTTGAATAATTAAAAATTTTCAAGGATTAATATAGCCTCTGGGAATGAAAAAAATTCCAATTTCTAGTTATATTTATATGATTGAACTGTGATTACCAGATTTTTTAAAAAGACTTGCTGCTCATGTATTTTTGAAGTTTTCCATTTTGTTCATACATCTGCCATTATAGTAATTCTTAAAAAGAATTGTAGCATGAGCATGGTCCTATGTGTCCATTACTTATTTATAAATACTATTCATGGACTTTAGAAATGCTTTCCACTATTTGAATCATGTTTCAAGGGTGAATAAAATGTTGCCTTTTATGTAAGTCTTATATTGAAAGATAGGATAAAAGGGTAATTTTGAAGAGGAAATAAAACACACCAAAATTAATCAATTTATATCTGAAGGAGTGAAAGAACAGAGTGATTCTACTAAGTTACTTAACTTATGCTCTGGTGGGTTACTCTCTAGTGTCCTTCTAGTTCCTTAAAAAGACTCTTTATGGAACAAATTTCAAGTATGGGTGGAATTTGAGAGTTCTGATCTTTAAAATATATTTTCCTTTGGAGAACAGTCTGAAGCTCTTCCTTTCCTAGTAAAATGCCATGTCATGCATCACCAGCCACCATATGCATCAGTTGGCACTTGGAAAATTACCATCTGCTAGATTTGTTGATTAAAAAAGAAGTTCAGGGTAAATCCTGTGAAACAAAACAAATAGTATTCATACTAGATTATGAATCTATATTTAATAGTAATTATGCTTAAGTGTTTATTGCAGGGTATTAAATGTTTATAAATTCACATTGGATATTCAAGGGAATAGATATATTGGCACAGACTCTGAATCACATAGTGTGCACCTTATTTATTATTCATGTGGAAATTGCTCTAGCACAGCTCTAGTCTACAGTGCTATGAGAAATTCTAGAAGCATAAGAAGCTCAAACAGCCAGTATTTAACATAGATCCTCCTGAGAAATATAGTGCTTAGGGATATCTTTTCAAAAACAAAGAAAATTATATTTAATTGGGAGAGGTGGTGGAAAGACACCTGTTGATAGGATTTTTTATATACATTACTGATTATCTACCTTTGGAAATTTATTTGTAGGGTTTATTTTTCTTTTAATTAATGACAATATGAGTAATTTACTGAACTCTTACTATTTATAGGCAGTGGTACTTTGCATAAAATACTCTCAGATAATCCTCACAAAATATTCAGAAAAATAAAATTACATTCACTTCAAAGACATGAAATTTGCGGTTTAGAGAGACTTAGGGTCTTGCACTCAGGTTGAAGAGGTAAAGTTTCTGATGCTTGTCTCAAGTCCCTCTCCTGGCCCTCTTATCTCCCAGAAGTGAGTTTCCTAATTGCTGTGGGATGTTCTGTATGGCAAATGTGTTGCTCTTATTGGTCAATAAATAAAATACTGATTGGCCAGTGGCTAGGCAGAAAGTATAGGCAGGACTAACAGAGAGGAGAAAAGAAAGAACAGGAAGGCAGAAGGAGACACTGCCAGCCGCCATAATGAGAAACAGCATGTGAAGATGCCGGTAAGCCACGAGCCACATGGCAAGGTATAGATTTATAGAAATGGATTAATTTAAGCTGTAAGAACAGTTAGCAAGAAGCCTGCCATGGCCATACAGTTTGTAACCAATATGAGTATCTGTGTTTACTTGGTCGGTCTGAGCAGCTGTGGGACTGGCAGATGAGAGAGATTTGTCCTGACTGTGGGCCAGGCAGGAAAACTCTAGCTACATTTTATCATTTTAGCCTTGTTTTACTTATTTTCTCCATTCCCCTTATATGCCCAGTGACAGTTCCTTTTAAAATTGGGACCAGAAGATTCATATTGTCACTCTGCAGAGTCCTTGTTTACTATTCTTAGGAAATTACATCCATGTGTAATCATTTTTCCTCCATCACTAAGGAAGGCATGTTTGATGGAGATTCTCATAATCTTGGATATAATCCCCTTGAGAGAGCTGAGTTGTTTGAAAAACATTTTGTATAAGCAAAATAACATATCCCTGTCAGGCTTGACAACCTGAGTTTGATCCCTGGATCCTACAATATGGAAATCTCCTGAGAGCTGTCTTCTGAACCTCCTGGCATGTCCCGTCATGCACACACATCTTCACACACACACAAAAGAACCACCTTCCCTCATTTCCTTAATTTCTTTCTTTTCCTTGAAATGGAGTCTCACTGTTGTCCACCTGATCTTGAAATCCTGGACTCAAGCAATCCTCATTTTTTCTAGTATCTAAGATTATAGGTGTAAACTGTCATATACAGCTTACCTTTCCTTTTTTTTGATATTTTCCATTATGAAAATCTTGTGCTCAGATTTTATCTTAAACTGAGAAGATAACTGCATCCTCTTCTCTGATTTTATTTTAAATTTTTCTAGGAGGCTAGGTCTCTTCCTATAACTCCAGCTAGCCTTGAACTTGTGGCAACCCTTCTGCCTTAGTCTCCCAAGTCATGCAATAATGTACAGCTAATAATTTTATATTTTATGAGTTTTTTATTTTATTTTTATTGTTGTTTTTGCACAATGATGAGGTGACTGGGTTATGTTAGACTGAGTGTTTTCAGTGTAGTGTTCACCTCACAGTTTCTATTTAGATTGCAACAGTAGACGGTATGGCAGCTTCACCGTGTATAAAATATAGCCTTCTACTTGTGACATAGTTTTTGCAAAAGCAGCAACTGGGAACTAATCACTGTGAAGCATCTTCTGGCAGGCAGGGAGTTCACTACTCTTGAAACTTGAAAATGAGCTATTTGAGGGATGGTATGAATTCCCTGCACCTTCTCAAGGTAAGATAGGCAGGCCTGTTCCTGAAGAGGCTGTCTATAGTTCTGAAACACAATGGAGGAAATATTTTAAAAAGTCCTATTATGATGTATTCTGTCTTTTAAAATATGAACTGTGTTGCTTAGGACTTTAGATCTCTGAGCCAAAAAGATACCCCAGTTATACACAGGACCCCATTACTTTAAGCCTTAAGCTTCACATATAGAACTGTGTCTGTGCCTACTGAGAGAAGCATCTGTAGAGACTCGTTGAAGGATCAGTTTTTCAACTTTAGTTAAAACTAGAAAATGAGTGAAACTTTGTCATTTAGTTGACTTCTTTCACAATCTCATACCCCTACAGCAGGCCACCCCTTCTGATAATTTCCTCCTTATATCTTCCCACTCCTTGTCCTAAATCAGATAATTTCTTCTATTTTAAAATTTTTCTTCATGTTAAGGAAAAGATATGATATCCACAAGAGATTTCATGCTAATTCTTAGCATACCCTGATGGTGGAATTGTGTTTTGCTGAAGTCCACATTTGTTTTTGTTTGTTTGTTTGTTTTGATGTCTCAAATCATACTCCAACTGTGTCCACTTCTTTTTCTATGTGTCAGATTACCCCAGGTTTGGGGCAAATATTTATGACCTTTCATTATAAAACAGTGCTAAAGTGCCTTATGGTATATAAACACAAAACCAAGGGATCTCTATATAGAACTAGCCTTTTTACAAACAGTTAACTATTGGTTATTATTCTTGCTTTTCCTTTCTAGTTTTTCTAGATTAACCAGCAATAAGAAACTGGGAGGAAAATGTCAACATACAAACTTCTTTGGAATTTATTCATTTTTATTGGTTTGTTGTTTGTTTGTTTCTTTGAGGGGTGGTGCCAGGAAAGGTACAGCTGCTTTGGTAACATGATGGCTGTATCAATTAGCTTTTCTTACAGCTGTGGCAGTATGTCTGACATAATGTAAGGAGGTAAGCGTCTGTTTTGACTCACAGTTTCAGAGGGCCCAGTCTATCAGTCGGCCCCATCTGCTTGGGCAGAACACCATGGCATCAGGAGTATGTGGTGGAACCAGCTTTTTACTTCATGGTAGGTAGGAAGCAGAGAAAGGTAACATAGGAAGGGATCAGGACAAGTCATAGCCTCAAGAGCACAATTCCCAGTGATTTTTTGGAAAAACAATCTCCATCATTCTACCTCTCACCATCTCCCCCAAACTCTATTGTTTTATGAATCCATTAGACATTGCTCCATTGAGTATCTCTGAGCACTCAAGATGTAGTGACTTCTGGAAACTCCATTACAGACATATCAGATGTGTGCTTTAATGACCCCTAGACATTGTCCAATCCAGGTGACAGAATTAACTATTACACTAATGGATGTCAAAATGCAGCAAGAATGGAGTTCTCATTGTTCTCTATCCTATAAGAACACCAGTCTCCCTATTTCTTTGAAAAATGAGAAAAGATAAGTGGAGTTAAGTCACTTTTCAATACCAAAGCTAATAAGAAGCTCACTAAATTCTTATTCAATTATGGTATTCAGCATAATTGCTCTTCCATTCTGATATAAATAGGAAAAAAGTAAACTATTTAGCTCCAAAGTTCTGGTTTAATTTCTAGCAAGTTTAATTATTTCAGTTCCTAAGTTAAAAACAGACACAAAACCTTAGCTTTACACTCTTAGCTTTCACTTCATGTCAGTCATTACAGAACAAAACAAAAATAAATTATATTTTTACAGATAATATTATCATCTATGATTTGATAATCTTTTTTTTTTTTTTTTTTTTTTTTTTTGGTTTTTCGAGACAGGGTTTCTCTGTGTAGCTTTGCGCCTTTCCTGGAACTCGCTTTGGAGACCAGGCTGGCCTCGAACTCACAGAGATCCGCCTGGCTCTGCCTCCCGAGTGCTGGGATTAAAGGCGTGCGCCACCACCGCCCGGCTGATTTGATAATCTTAATACTTCCGCAGAGTGGTGACCGTTTTTTTTTTTTCTGAGCCCCTCAGTATCACTGTCTACACTTTCTGCCCTAGTTTCACCTGGCACCCTACTGACTTCTGGGTGCTTATGACTAAACTGAGCCAATAAGAAACAGGGTCACTGGAGGGAATCAGATTTCAAAGTGCTTTTTCTTTCTTTGCGGTTGCTTCCAACTCTGGAAACATCTCTTCACTTCTGTGACTTCTGTTCTCTTCAGAGCTATTCTGTCTGGCTGCTGCTTCCTAAGACTCTAGCATCAAACTTCCCTCTTTCTGCCTCTGCTTATGAATGGCCATTAATTTCTGCCATTGCTCATCTGTCCTTAATGGAGCTTGCTATGATTTGAGTGAGTGTTCCCTGAAGGTATGTTAAAGGCTTGGTTCTCAGTTTGGTGCTGTTGGCAAATGATGGAAACTTCAGAATGTGGAACCTAGTAGGAAGAAGGTCTTTAGGATATTGAGGTGTTTCCTCAAAGGAGATTGTGATACTCCAGTCTCTCATCTCTCTCTGAATCCTAGTAACTGATACAAGTGGTTTGCTCCCCTTAGTTCCCTGACCATGAAGTGCTATATTCAAAGGCCCAAACAGCTCAGCCTTTAACACAAGACTAATATTGACCAGGGACCAAGTATCAAAACATATGTGCCTATGGTGGACATTTCATATTTAAATAACAACAGGTTCCCTGAAGCTCTTGCTTAATGCTTGGTCTTCCAGTGTCATCTTAGCATCCATTTAAGTTCAGATATGTAATATTCACATGCCAGTGACTCTTTTTTAAAAATATTTATTTATTTATTATGTATACAGTGTTCTGCCTGCATGCCAGAAGAGGGCACCAGATCTCATTATAGATGGTTGTGAACCACCATGTGGTTGCTGGGAATTAAACTCAGGACCTCTGGAAGAGCAGCCAGTGCTCTTAGCCTCTGAGCCATCTCTCTAGCCCCATGCCAGTGACTCTTGCAGAACAGTCAGCCAGTCCTCTAGAAAGTCCATACCATATCTTGGTAGGATTCATTAAAACAGAATAGAACACAGTGCAGCAACTACAGGAAAGGATGACCACAAACATCATGAACTGGTTCGACACCCTTCTTGTGACCTGTTTCAGCCTCAATCAGAGCTGGAGCTCCCATTTAACAACTCCCTGGGTAATGAAAAATAAAATATTTTCCCACCTGACTGTATGGTTGAAAATATGAGATTTAAATTGATATCCTCAATGGTAAAGTAGATATCCAAATGAACACATACATTGTTTTGACACTTAAGGAAATTAGATAAATTAATGTAAATACATTTTAGAAAAGAGGATGTAACAGGAAGAGAGCAAAGGTTGATGAGGCATGAGGAAACTGGGTGACCTGGTATCTAAGAGTCCTGGCCTCACCTCTGACCCACCTATAATTCTTTTGAACCTTGTAGTCAGAGTTCTCAGTGAACCTGATGAGTAATATATAGAAATGGTAAGAATAACACAGCAAAGTAAGAAGTGGTGGTTCTTGAAGGCCTTAGAGTCAAATGTATAACTTTGATACTCTCTTAATTTATGGGAACAACAATTGAAATATCAAGGTTCCTGACTGACATCTGAATATGTCAGTATTGCTATTTTCTTTACTGTCCCCACAGCTCTTCTCTATACAAAGAACTACAAGGATTAAAAGTTAGTAACAAAGATGCTTAAATTTTTTCATATGATTTTACAAAAATGTTATAAAATAACTGCACATAGCCGGGCGGTGGTGGCACACGCCTTTAATCCAGCACTCAGGAGACAGAGCCAGGCAAATCTCTGTGAGTTCGAGGCCAGCCTGGAATACCAAGTGAGTTCCAGGAAAGGCGCAAAGCTACACAGAGAAACCCTGTCTCGAAAAACCAAAATAAATAAATAAATAAATAACTGCACATAAATGACTACATATATGATTGTTGTGTGTGTGGTTATTCAGCTGCAGAAAATTGGTACACTATGCATTCCTTGACATTTGAGTTTGACCATTAAACCTACCTTTTTGTTTGTCCAGTTTACTTTTATAGTTCCTTTAGTAATGCAAATTTACTAATAGTAATAGTAATTTAGTAATGTAAATTACTAAATGTTTTTAAAAATCCAAAGGTTCTGAAATATGTGATACATGCCAAAAAAAGAAAAAGGATAAAAGAAAAGGAGAGAATTGGATTACATTTTTCATTCTTCTTGTGTTCTTAGGAAAACTATATGATTCAAATTTACTTAAATAAACAACCAAAAAGTGAAAATGGGGAACTGGGGAGCTAGTGAGGTGGCTCAGTATGTAAAGACATTTGCTGCCAAGACTGACAACTTGAGTTCAGTTCCCAAGTGGAAGGAGACAACACTGTGTAAGTGGAGATCAGAGGACAGCTTGCACACTGTGTCACGCATACACATGTATACAAGTGCACACACATGCATGCACACACGCACACTCACACAGACAGATAGATAAAAATAATAAAAATGTAAAAATGGCTGGGAATGATGGCACAAACCTTTAATCCCAGCACTCAGGAGGCAGAGTCAAGCAGATCTTTATGACTTTGAAGCCAGCTTACTCTGTATATCAAGTTCCAGGACAGCCAGGGCTATATAGAGTTAAAATTATTATAATTTATGCTAGTATTTAATAATTCCTTTACTAAACTTATTTCACTTTATTATACATTTGATCATAAGCATGTATTGATCATCCCAGTAGCATTTTATATGAGACTGAGTTCATCTGTAGTCATGTACCTTCCTCTGTCAGTGTGAAATAAAAGGACAGGAGTTGAGGTGAAATGGATACTCTTGCCAGAAACAACTTGACACTGGCTAGGCTGATGCAAATGCATATTTTGTACTTCTTTTCTGTTTCCAGTAAGTGCTTGCATTATCTTTCTTTTGTAGCCAGAAGCAATAGTTTATTAATGACTCAGGAGAGCTTTATATGCCCACAGCCATGAATTCTGATGGAAGAGTCCAGTCAGAATCAGGTGTACAGATTATAATGGAAGTCAGCATTTGTGTTACAGAAATTAATTTCATCAAATAAAGATAATTCAGAAATGCATACAATGTATTGCAAACATAAAGCACAGGAAGACACACTGATTATTATTCCCCACACAACCAAACATCCAGGCACTTAAACTTGCTTCTTTAAAACTAATTTCTATGATCAAGAGACAGAAAAAATATTGGCTTACCTAATGCTTATGATAACTTTAAAACATGGTTTTTGCTATTTATAAGGCCATTGGATATAAAAAAAATTCTTATGTTAAAAAGTATAACTGCATGTCTGCAGAGAAGGCTCAGTGGCTAAGACCACATACTGCTTTGGCAGAGGACCCAAATTCGGTTCTCAGCACTCATATCAGGCAGCTTACAATAGCCTATAACTCAAGCTTCAGAGAGATCCAATGCCTCTAGCCTCTCTGGACATCTGTACTCAAATGCACATCTATCTATCTATCTATCTATCTATCTATCTATCTATCTATCTATCTATCTATTTATCTATCTCTCTCTCTCTCTCTATATATATATATATATATATACAGTTTAAAAGAAATTATAACTCATAGTGGAAACTTAGCATTATAGCTTAAAATTATATTACCCTTTAGAGGGCCTTACATTGGAAAAAATGACCCTTAAATGGTTTATTCTAGCATATGATCATTAACTATTAGAAATTGCCATCATTCTGCTCAGCACAGCATTCCCACACTCTCTTTATAAAAGACCTTCAGAGCAATTTAACAAATGATGGTTAGTTTAATTATGTTATATCCTTAGAGAAAATTTAAATATTTTTGAAAGAATATGCACTGAAGACTTTTAGTTGATTGAACAGTCCATACATTCAAGTGATTAATTTAGTATTCACTGAAATTGTTATTTCTAAGCATTTCAACCCAATATAGTTTTCTGTTATATTGATGGTATTAAATAAGAGAAAGGTAAGCATTTCATCATTTTTTTAATACAATAGGTAACTGAAGCAGGTAAGTGGAATAACTAATGTGAAAAAAATAGAATAGAACTAAACAAGAAATTCATTTGTCTGAGCATCTCTCGGCTACATCTAAATCAGCTCTGTGTTTATCTGCTTTGGTGTTCATGTGAATTTCTCTCAGCTTTTTTCTAGTATGAATAGCATAGCAATGAACATTTAAGTTTTAGAATGGACATAAACTTTCACGGATTGGAATTTCTGGGTTGTATATTCACTTTAAGACACAACTATTCATAGTAAAATTACATTTTATTTAGCAATGCAATCTTAAAAAGTATAAAAAATGACCCATGATTGTAAGACAAATTGCTAAACTGTCTTATTAATAAATCCCAGACATTGGTGAAATTATTAAGGCCACTCCATGTAGTTAAAATGGAGGTTTATTTTGTGGGGTAACTTATAAGTGAAGGGATAGGTAACAGGGTCTGGGAAAGGTGTAGCACAGTCCAGCAGTGTTCTCTGGAGAACTCTGCTCAGTCTACCTCCAGTGTCCAGCGTCCAGGAACCAAGAGAGCTGGCGCATCCGGATCTCGGGTCTTCAGGGTCCTCTCTCGGCCCCACCTTGTAGGCATGACAGTTACCGAAGCCTCAAAGGGGGTTGGAACTTCTAGATCAAAGCTGGAATGGCTACCCACTACACCCAGATCCAGATATTGGGGTGAAAATTGAGAGATCAGAGAAATAGGACAAGCCACAGTCAACCTCACTGACCAACTCCTCAGCCTCCAGAAAGAGCTACTTCCTGTATACTCACACCTATATACCTTTCTGTGTCTTGCCATCTGATTTCTTCTCTCTGCCCAGCTACATCACTTCCTCTTCCTGCCCAGCTCTATCACTTCCTGTCTATCTGTCCAGACCTCCAGACCTCTATGGTTAACAAGCATTGGGATAAAAGGTGTGTGCCACCATGCCTAGCTCTCTTCCCAGTATGGTCTTGAATTCACAGAGCTCTGGAGGAATCTCTGCCTCCTGAATGCTAGGACTAAAGGCTTGTGCTACCACTTCCTGACCTCTATGTTTAATATAGTGGATGGCTTTTTCCTCTGATCCCCAGATAAGCTTTATTGGGGTGCACAAATAAAATATCACCACACATGATGTCTTTATGTCCTTAACTGTATATTTCACTTGTCAATTGCCATCATGGAAATGTCCTCGTACTGTTTTCAGGACTGCCACCACATTCTCTCATAGCTGTCTTCTTTCTTCTAAAGATGCTGTCACTTCATTCCTTCCTACTGAAAAAGGTTCAGTAATAAACATAATAACTCATGTGTCATACAATACTTGGCAAAGATGTGGCAGAGAATTTCAAAAGTATGTGAATACAGTACTGACTATTGCATTGACAACTCCCACTTCACAATGTACATGGTTCCACTGTAGTCCTCCTGGCTTATGAATTTCAAGAGCACAGAAGAGAATGACACTAGACCTATAAAAATTCAGGATGAAGTGGAAACTAAGAGCTTATTTTACAATCTTGGATTGGTTTCTTAGTTATTTTCTATTGCTGTGACAAAAAAAAAATCATGACCAAGGCAATTTACAAAATAAAGCACTTAATTTAGGGTTCACAGTTCCAGAGGGTAGTAGAATCCATGGCCATCATGGCAAAAGGCAGACAATAGGCACTAGAGAAGTAGCAGAGAGCTTATATCTGATCCACAAGTAGGAGTTGGGGTCAAGGGAGGTGCTAATTGGGAATAAAGGAGACTTTTGAAACCCCAAAGCTCACCCCTACTGACACACCTCCTCCAACAAGGCCTTATCTTCTAATCCTTCCCAAATAGTTCCAGCAATTGGAGACTAGGCATTCAAATATATGAGCCTATGGGGACCATTCTTATTCAAACATTCCACTTTTTGTATGCATGGTTTTTTAGACATATCATAATGAAAAATACATTTAATTCAACCTCAAAGTCCACATAGTACTTCACAGTTTTATAACTCTCTAAAAATCCAAAGCCTCTTCTGAAACTCAAGACAATCTGATAAATTAAAATTAAAAAGCAAATTATGTAGTTCCAACAAACAATGGCAGAGTGTAGCTGGAGAGTTTTCTCTCTGGTCCCGTCAAACCCCGGCAGTTCGACAGCCCACTTGCCACATGGCTCGTGGCTTACCAGCGTCTTCACATGCTGCTTGTCATGGTGGCGGCTGACAGTGTCTGCCTCCAACTTCCTGTTCCCTCAATTCTCCTCTCTGTTAGTCCCGCCTATACTTCCTGCCTGGCCACTGGCCAATAAGTGTTTTATTTATTGACCAATCAGAGCAATTTGACATACAGACCATCCCACAGCAGCACAGAATATATATTACCATTTCATACCATGCTGTTCTTTGGAAGAATGTGAAAGACTTTGGGTCATTGGGCTGGAAAAGTGGTTGAGTACTGTAAGCAGAGCTTAAGGGACTGCCCATGTTACTCTCAGCACTACTGTCTTCCAAGCTCCTACTAGGATAGTACA
This sequence comes from Peromyscus californicus insignis, assembly GCF_007827085.1. NCBI lineage: Eukaryota > Metazoa > Chordata > Mammalia > Rodentia > Cricetidae > Peromyscus > Peromyscus californicus. The sequence continues at coordinate 300,049 of NW_026294606.1, forward strand.
GTAAACCCTGCTTACAGCATTCAACCACTTTTCCAGTCCAAAATCCCAAAGCCTTCTACATTCCTCCAAAGAGTAGCATGGTCAGGCCTGTCACAGCAATGCACCACTTCCTGGTACCAACTTCTAACTAGTTACCTTTCTATTGCCATGACAAAATACCATGACCTAGGCAGTTCATAAAACCAAGAATTTAATTTGTGTGCTCATGGTTCTACAGGGTCATAGTCCATGACCATGATGGCAGGGACCATAGTAACAGACAAACAGTCATGGCACTGGAGCAGCAGCTGAGAGCTTACACCTGATCTACAAGCATGAGGCAGAGAGGGAGGGGAGAGGAGATTGAGATTACTGGAAATGGCATGGGTTTTGAAACCTCAAAATCCACTCACAGCAAAACACTTCCTTTAACAAGGCCACACCTCCTAATCATTCCCAAACAGTTCTACCATCTGGGGAAAAAGAATGCAAATGTATGAGCTTATGGGACCATTTTATTCAAACAATCACAATTTTATCAGGTTAGATTTGAAGCTGTTATTAAGTGTATGCATGTTTAGAATTATTGTATCCTCTTGGTTAGTGGATATCATTTTCTTTGCAGAATAAGCCTTTATATTATCTTTAGTAAATCTTGCTACATTCGACCTAATAAAGCCAATACAACTCTTCTTTAGACTAGTGTTACAATGATAAACAATTAGCCTATTTGAGCTCTTATATTCACAGTGTGTTTCTTATACTCAACATATAGTTACAACTTCATTTACTATCTCATTTGATATCATCATTTCATTAGAGAGTTTTACCACTTAAATTTAATATAATTATGTATTAATTATAAGTCTATCATCAGCTCTTTATTTTATCCCATTTACTTTTGTCCATTTTCAAAGCTATAAGAGGATGCAGATTTATTTTGTAAGGAAATAAATAGCATAAATTGGTTCATATATACTGAGATCTGAGCTTCAGGTACAGTTCTTTCTAATCAACACATTTTTGGAACCTTCTCTGTTCAGCTTGAAAAGGCTTGAGGAAATAAAGCTAAGTGTGAATGAGAGAAAAATAGATTCTAAAGCAAGACTTATGTAGTCTTTCTCCTTGAAGAAGCATAGTCAAAAGACTGAAGTATAGGAAATACTCTACCCACACATGAATATATGTATCTGTGAGTGTGTGTATACATCAGTGTTTGTGTGCATGTACAAGTATGTATACTTAGAATTGATTTTTTTTCTAATTGAAATCAGACCTAAAAGACATATTTTAATTCCTTTCAGCAAAAAGGCTAACTATTGACAAAAAGATTTTAAGTTTAAGAATCTATAAATCTCAAAAGTGGGAAAGGAGGAGATCATTTCTAGTTGAGCTCATATTCCTTACATGAAATACTTTTGATCATACTAGAATTCAGGCATTGTGATACCCTACCACATATCTGTCTGTCTCCCTTCCTTCTTCTTATCTTAGATAGTTTCTGAATAATTAATACTTCTTTATGAATTAAGGTTTTATTATGTGGGAATAAACAAGCACATTTAGATAAAGCTCCATTTGAAACAATTGTCTTGAAGGGAAATGCTATGCTTTGCAATAAAGAAATTTAGTATTTGTTTGATTTACCTACAGAGCCTTAATAGTGTTTACTTTGACATTTACTTTGCTTACTTACATTCTATAGCCTTGGGTATCTCTTGACCCTAGTACTTATCAGATGTTGAAGAAGGTGTAGGATGATGGTGGCAATGAAGCAAACTCTCTATAATGTATGGGTCATTATGAGGCAGAGAGAGAGAGAGAGAGAGAGAGAGAGAGAGAGAGAGAGAGAGAGAGAGAGAGAGAGAGAGGCAATTGAGAATGACATGGGCTTTTGAAATCTCAAAGCCCATCCCTAGTAAAACACCTCCTCCAACAAGGCCACACCTCCTAATCCTTCCTGGGCTGGCTAGTTTTATGTCAGTTTGACACAAGCAAGAGTCATCAGAGAAGAGGGAGTCTCAATTAGGAAAATGACTCCATAAGACTGGACTATAAGCAGGCCTGTATGGCATTTTCTTAATTAGAGATAAATGTGAGAAGGCTTAGTCCATTGTGAGTAGTACCATCTCTGGGCTGGTGGTCCTGGATTCCCTAAGAAATCAGGCTGAGATAGCCATGGAAAGCAAGCCAGTAAGCAACATCCCTCCATGGCTTCTGCATCAGCTCCTTCCTCCAGGTTCCTGTCCTGTTTGAGTTTTGTTCTTACTTCCTTCAGTGATGGAGTATGATGTGGAAGTATAAGCCAAATAAATCTTTCCTCCCCATCTTGCTTTTAGTCATGGTGTTTCATCATAGCAATAGTAGCCCTAACTAGGACACTTCACAAATGGACCACCATGACAAAGTCAGCACACACTCTAGGACACCACTACCTTCCATAAGTTATGTTCTCTCTCTCTCTCTCTCTCTCTCTCTCTCTCTCTCTCTCTCTCTCTCTCTCTCTCTCTCTCTCTCTCTCTCCAAGTAAAACTTCTGTGGAGGAGTTTCATCTCAATTTGTTCCTTTCACAAAACCCTTCCAGGTAGTAAAATGAAACAACTGTCTAGCCTAAACATATGCAGAATAATAACAGATGCAGAAAACTTATAAAGTAGAAACTTAATTCAAGCAGTGATGTATTATCAAAAAACATAAAGTGATTAATAAATTGCATGAATGTGTCCTAGTATAGGGTAATAAAATAAAGAGGGGCAGGTTTTTGAAATGATATTTTTTTTTTCGTTTTTTGAGACAGGGTTTCTCTGTGTAGCTTTGCGCCTTTCCTGGGACTCGCTTGGTAGCCCAGGCTGGCCTCGAACTCACAGAGATCCACCTGGCTCTGCCTCCCGAGTGCTGGGATTAAAGGCATGCGCCACCACCGCCCGGCCTGAAATGATATTTTATAAATATATGTAAATTAAATGTTTTATTGTTTTCATTAAGAAAATAGGTATGATAAGGTCACACTATTGGATGCTTTTGGGGGGAAAATTAACTTGCATAGATATATTTGTTAACATTCTCAGCAAATTATCTAAGTTTTGTAGTTCCCATTTTTCTTCCTTCCCTTGCTTTAAATTGTAACAAACATGGAAGAACTTAATTGTTTTCTCAGAGCTCTGATGTTTCAAAGTGGAAAAAACAGCAGGCAAAACATGTGATAATGTAAGAATAAAACAGTGGCAGAACTTGGCATCCCTGTCACAGTCACCAGACCAGTCTTTAGGAAAATAAGAGCTCTTCAAAAATTAATCTGTGCTGTTCACCAAACAATATAAAATGTGAGAGAAATCTATGGCTTCCAAGCATAATTTCACTCAGGCACTGAAGCATGCGTGTCAGAACATATGTTACAAATCACTCCTCTGTTTTTAATTTCAATTGTTTATAATGCTAGAAATCTAACCCATGGCTTCTCACAAGGAAAACCACCCATTCCACTCTCTTGGATGGTTCTTCTAAATGTCTGTTTTAATTAATGTGTAAGGACTTTTGTTTATATAATACACAATACTGCACTTCTTGTTATAGGTGTTTAGTTTCTTATAGTTGGCAAAGGGCAAGTCCTGCACCAGCACATAGGCTACTGAACACACTAGTCCTCAGAAGTGGTAGAAGTGATTAGTCACCTGTGTCACATCAAGCACTTTCTACACTTGGGGAGAACTGTGCTATAGGGTGTCAGGGGTCACCTAGCCAACTATGAAAGCAATGTAGGGCCAATTTATTTGCGTGAAAATCTTCTGCCTCTTGTTTCTAATGAGAATCTATGACCATCTTAAATTTACTATATATTTCATCTTATAGTTTTCAATCCCCCATCATGTATACCTTCAGTAATTTCCTCATTTTATACTGTTTTTCTACTTTTTTGTTGTTCTAAAAAGGAGCTGGTGGATGGACACCCCTTACATCAAATAAGTATCAGTCGCTGCAGATTGACCTTGGAGAGCGAATGGAGGTCACGGCTGTGGCCACCCAGGGGGGATATGGGAGTTCTGACTGGGTGACCAACTACCTCCTGATGTTCAGTGATGGCGGGAGGAACTGGAAGCAGTATCAGCAAGAAGAAAGCATCTGGGTATGTTTGATAATAGTAGTGATAATAATTGCTATATGTTGCATACTGTTAGCAAAAGAGTGTTTTCAGTTAATATGTAATCATTGCACATATTCATGAAGGAAAGTGTGATGTTTTGACATATGTATGCACTGTGTGTTAACTAAAACAGAATATTAATCTGAGAAAAGACATTTTTGGATAAGAGCTCAAAAGCACAAGCAACAAAAGCAGAATTAGACATACAAGATGCTATCAACCTAAAACAGTTCTGAACAATAATCAACAGACTGACAAGACAACCCTCAGAATGAGAAAAGATAATTATAAACTCTACATATCCTGAGACACAGAATCTTATAGCTAGAATTTTCCTGCCTTGCCCATAGTCAGGACAAATCTCTGTCACTTGCCAGTCCCACAGCCACTCAGACCCAACCAAATAAACACAGAGACTTATATTGCTTAAACTGTTTGGCCTAATGGCTCAGGCTTCTAGCTATCTAGTTCTTACATCTTAAATTAATCCATTTCTATAAATCTATACCTTGCCACATGGCTTATGGCTTACCGGCGTCTTCACATGCTGTTTGTCATGGCAGCGGCTGGCAGTGTCTCTCTCTCAGCCTTCCACTTCCCAGCTTTTTTCTCCTCCTTGTCCCGCCTATACTTCCTGCCTAGCCAATGGCCAATCAGTGTTTTATTTATTGACCAATCAGCAACACATTTGCCATACAGAACATCCCAAAGCAGAATCTTTTTTTTCTTTATTAAGAAATTTTCTACTCACTCCACATACTATCCACAGATTCCCTCCTCCTCCCTCCTCCCACCCCTCCCCAGCCCTCTTTCCCAAGTCACCCTGTATCCCCACATCTCCCAAATCTAGATCTCCCATGGGAGTCAGCAGAGTCCAGCACACTGAGCCTAGGCAGGTCCAAGCCCCTTCCCACTGCACCAAGGCTGTGTAAGGCGTCACACCACAGGCACTGGATTCCCATAGACCAGGGACAGATCCCAATCCCCCTGCCTGGGTGCGCCCCAAACAGTTCGAGCCAAACAACCATCTTCCATATCCAGAGGGCCTACTCCAGTCCCATGGGGGCTCCACAGCCACCAGTCCACAGTTCATGGGTTTCCACTAGTGTGACCGGTCATCTCTGCACATCTTCCCATCATGATCTCGACGTCCTCCACCTGCAGAATCCCTCCTCTCTTTCATCAGTTGGATTCCTGGAGCTCAGCCTGGTGCCTGGCTGTGAATCTCTGCATCTGCCTCCATCAGTCACTTGGACAAAGGCTCTGTGATGACAGCTAGGTTATTTGCTACTCTGGTCATTAGAGTAGACCAGTCCAGGCACCCTCTAGACCACTGCCTGCAGACCAAGGTGGGGTCATCCTTGCGGATTCCTGAGAGCCTCCCCAGCACCCTGCCTTTTCCTATTCCCATGACGTCCTCATCTATCATGGTATCTTCCTCCCTGCCCTCCTACTCTGTCCCTGTTCCAGGTTGACCCTCCCATTTCCCTATGTTCTCATCCCCCCACTCCTCACCCTCTGCCACCCCCCACACCCAGTTCACTCATGCAGATCTCATCCACTTCACCTTCACAGGGTCATCCATGGAGATACAGAATCTTAAGGATTACTTTAAAAATATTTTCCAACTGAAATTAAGATGTATATTTCAAGAAAATACTGAAATGTCCTGTTGAAATTAAAGTAGTATGGAATAATATAAGTAGTAAGAATAATATAAGTCACTCATACTTTCTTTTTTCTTGTTTAACAAAGTCATCATTGCTGTGGGATGTTCTGTATGGCAAATGTGTTGCTAATTAGTCAATAAATAAAACACTGATTGGCCATTGGCTAGGCAGGAAGAGTAGGCAGGACAAGGAGGAGAATAAAGCTGGGAAGTGGAAGGCTGAGTCAGAGAGACACTGCTAGCCGCCAAGATGACAAACAGCATGTGAAGATGCCGGTAAGCCACGAGCCACGTGGCAAGGTATAGATTAATAGAAATGGATTAATTTAAGCTGTAAGAACAGTTAGCAAGAAGCCTGCCACGGCCATACAGTTTGTAAGCAAAATAAGTCTCTGTGTTTACTTGGTCGGGTTTGAACGGCTGTGGGACTGGCAGGTGAGAGAGATTTGTCCTGACTGTGGGCCAGGCAGGAAAACTCTACCTACACATCATTGTCTCTGTGTTACTTTGCTTTAGTATATTGAATGCAATCTTTTCTTGTTTCTCATTCAGTCTCATTCTTCTAAAAGTTACTGAAAATTTATCATTTAGTAGATGAACAATGTATGTTTGAAAAGTTCAGGAAATGGGCTTTGAACTTGGAGAATCATACTATGGAGCACATTTCATTGAATAATCTATAGTGTATTGATCTCAACAAGATCAGCTGGAATACTTTGGGTTTCCTCAGAGTGGTGACATTATTTCTGGTTTTGATTCTTTGCTCAAGTCTCTTTAAGGAATCACTTATTTTAAATTTGTGGCTATTTTAAATGCATTTAGTTTTTAAGGATACATATATTAAATTGTGTTTGGAAATACTCAAAAGTGTTTTCATTCTCACTTTACACTGATTGATGATATTTAAAATGTTGGTAACAATTTCCTCATAAAAGTGATGCTGCAAAAGATGGATGTTATGAACTTTGCACAGCATTTGTAATTTGACTTTCTTCTTCCCCATCCAAGAAAGTATAAGTGATGGTGGGATCATGAATGATTCTGTTGTTCAGTTCCACAGTTCAACAGGAAGCCATCTATCCTGCTACCCAACAAAAACATCATTTGTCTTTTACCCTTTGACTCTAGAAGATTATATGCCTATGGGAAATAATAATGGTATGGTTCTTATGAGAAAGTAACAGCAGGTACAACTCTCTAGTCTCATCCCACGTGACACACCATTTCTGTATGAGCATCTTCTGAGTGTCTTGACAGAGTCTCTCATCCACACATCTTTTCTATGGGTAGAATAGCAGTCCTCCCAAACAGATATGCTTGACTCCTAACTTGTAGCACCTCAGATTTATGACTTTTTATTGGGAAATTGGGACTTTAAGGAGGTGACCAGTTAAAATGAAGTCAGTAGAGATGGCTCTAATCCAGTTATTCATGTCTTCACTAAAGAAGGGTGTTGGGACCCATACAGAGGGTAAATGTTATGAAGGTACATAAGGAGAATACTCTGTGATGAATAAGGAAGTTGGGTGTGAAGGAGCATCTGAGGCAGAAAAGAACTAAGAAATGACATGACTGACCCTTTTCTACAGGCAACATGACATATGGATAACTTATGTGGTAGCTAGTTTTAATTTTCAACCTAGAATCACCTGAGAATAGAGTTGATGAGGAGTTGTTTATACTGGGTTGGACTGTGAATATGTCTGTGGAGAATTCTTTTAAGATAGTTGATGTGAAAAGATTCAACATCATTCCTTAGGCAGGAAATCCTGAACTATATAAAAGTGAATAAATTGAGCTGAATACAAGCAAGCATACTTTCACCCATTTCTCTCTGCTATTGACTTTCAATGTGATACATCTGGGTGCTTTAAGTTTCTTCTACCCAGACTTTCATGCTATCCTGGATTACAACCTGAAGTGAGATAAAATAAACCCTTTCTCCCATAAGTTGCCTTTTGTCAGGATATTTTATTATGGCAACAGAAATGAAATGAAACTAAAACACTTTGATTTTTGAACCTCTGCTTTCCAACAGTGTAGCTGCCTAGTTGTACTTTGCAATCCCATTTCTAGGAAACTAATACAATTTTTAAGCTTAACTTTTCAACTATCTAGAGACTAGATAGCTTGAAACATTTGCTGAATTGATGAGTAAAGTGTATGACCTTCAACATTGCATTTCTCGAATAACCACATGGGAAGACCCTTGTAACTTTGCCCATCTTTTGGACTTGTTTGAATGAATGCAATGGTCAGGGCACATAGGAGAATTTGGCGCTCTCCTCTATTGTTGAGCTAAATGGTGTTTGAAGATAAACTTAGTTTTTATATCTTCTTCATCCTCTTACTGCAATTGGCAAACACTCACATTAATGAATTCATTTCCTGCTCTGACTCACTGCACAGAATTTTGTATGTTGAGCAAAATGTTAATGCCATTGAAGATATGGAACCCACAAAACAACTCAGATATTATCTGTGACAAAACAGTCTCCAGAAACTTGTGAGTTAATTAGGTCTTGAATAAGTCTTGAAGAAAGTATTATAGTATGGAGTATTAGAAAGTAATTAATGAAGGTATCCCAGAAAGTTGAAGTGATGTGAACAAACATGTGGCTAATGCATAAGACACAAAGCAAGCATTTATATGTGAGGTGTGTGGTCAAACCAAGATGGGGCATGGGAGGGCTTTGACCAAAGTTGTGTGATTGTAGAGAGAAAAGGTCTTGAGTTTGGATCATAAAATAATCATCAGATACATGAGTTTCTTTAAGGTCTACACTGAGTCAGGGAAGTTTACTTTTACTTGTCCGTTCTTTCAGCAAGTGAGCTAACAAGTACAATAGATCAGGGATATTCTCCACATGCCTGTGATGGTTACAGATTAGTCATATTGATGCAATATGTCCCTTCTTTCACTGCTACCTTTTCTCAAAATGATATGAGCTGGTACCTCTCAAGTCTTTTCATTGATGCTTAAATAATGAATTGCCTACAGGAGATATCTTTCCTCTACTTAGGCATTCATTTTAGTTAGGAATAGATAGAACTAAAAATAAGTTAATTTGATGAGATTATTTTGATACCTAAAATGTTGACACTATTGATTTAAAAATTACCTTTTAAAATGTATTACCATATTTCCTAATACAAATTCAGACTATGGCTGCATCACTTGCCTTAAATTTGTTGTATTAACTTACTTCCCCAGGAGGACAGAATGTAATTGTCTCATCTAAGAAACCTACTTTTTCACTTAATATATACTAAAGGCACATTAAAATTTTATTACACATCCTTTAAGTTCCTTGTATTCTCTTCTTATCTTATTTTTAGTTGGATTTTTATTTATTTTATTTTATTGGTATGAGTCAGTCCATTATCCACACTGTTTTCTATTACTAAAGATTTGCAGTTGCTTATCTGCAATCCCCAATTCCAGAAGCAAAGTTATTAAAATGATAAAATCCAAAGAGGTATGAGCATACTCAAAGGCAAAAATTTGAGCATACTTGCTTTGAAGCTATTGACATGCTTTATTTAGCTTGTTTAATGTGAATATCCATGTATTTTATTATAGTAATATTGATGATGTATGCATAGTATGCTCTTCCTAAAATCTGAGAAGAAAAACTCTGAATCTGAAACAAATGATCTACAAAGGCTTTAACTATCTCTGTCATAACATTTGCTGATACCATATCAGTCTATATTCTTACCATATACCTTACATTGTCTACTTCAAAGTCTACACTGGGCTTATAATATGCAATACTCAAGAAAATTAGAATAAATTCCACATTTATAAAAATTCTAAAGTAATAAAAGCTGTGCTCCAAAGAGAGAAACTCTGCTACTTGAATAACAGAAAATGACTCACACTAATTTGGTGTTAAAGTAAATATCCTCATATGTTACAACATTTAAAATCTGCACTTGGGACCACTGAGGATTACTCAGGCTGTTACAGAATATGAAAAGTTGCTTGTTAGTCAAACAAATTCACAAGGATAAATGAAAGAAGAGGACATACAAAATTGATGAAGGCATAAAACTGATCAAGACTATTTTCTTGAAAAGGCCAATATATTACTCACTTGTTTCCTGGCTGTCATAAAACACTCTGACAAAAGCAACTTATGGGAGAAAGGGTTTATTTTGGCTCACAGTTGGAGAGTACAAATCATCATGGTGGAAGTGATTGGTCACATTTTATTCACAGTCAGGAAGCAGAGAGAGATTACTTCTCTATTTATTCTAGCACCTTCTAATATTGAATAGTGCCACCCAAACTATGATGTCTTCCCCTTCAGTTAGTTTAATCTAGATAATCCCTCACAGATATGACCAGACGCTTGTTTCTTAGGTGATTCTTAATATGTCAAGTTAACAATCAATATTAACTATCATAAATGACAATGTATCTTTTCAGTAGTAATATTAGTAGTACTAATAGCCTAATAAAACAAATGTTCAAGGATCAAGGAGAAAAAAATGTTTGAAAATCCAGCCTACTATGACTAGTGAAATATCCCAGGATCATGAGAGTATTCAGTAACATTCTAAAAACCAAAGTACCAGGTTAGAAATATTGACATGTTGACATGTCCTTTTCTCTTATGTCTATGTCTACTTGTTTTGTGAAAAGTTTTTAAAATCCTATAGGGAAATAGATAACCTTTTCTTTCATTTTGAGATTTCTTGCAGGCTGTGATGATATGCATTTGGGCTGCTATCTAGTGCTGACACAGGTTCAAGTGGCTCCTCTGAATATCACATTCTAACTTCTGTCTGGATGTCAGTTAGACATGACAATTAACATGTTAATAAATGGCATATTTCCTTCTACAAATTCGCCATACTAACCTTATCAACCCCAGACTTCTTTTTCTCAGTAAATATCACAACATGTACCAGCCACTAGGGCCCAAACCCTTAGATCAAACCCAACATCCATTCCTTTCCACCTACATTCTACCTGTCGGTATATTCTGTAAAGTCATCACCCTTTAGCAGATCCTGTCAGACACATCTCCAAAGGGTATGAGCAATCTGATAGCCTTTCTTTTTTTTCTTTCATTTTTCTTTATTAAGAAATTTTCTATTCACTCCACATACTATCCACAGATCTCCCCCTCCTCCCTCCTCCCACCTTCCTGCATCTCCACATCCCCCAAATCGAGGTCTCCCATGGGGAGTCAGCAGAGCCCAACACACTGAGCCTAGGCAGGTCCAAGCCCCTTCCAGCCTTTCATCACATCACGATAGCCCAGCAACCAAACCTTACCTAGAACATTGCATGGCTACAATGATTTATACACAATGCACAAAGATGTATGCCATGGCATTGGAAACAAAGGTGGAGATGAGGGCTAAAAATGATAAATTTTATTATATGACCAAAATTAAGTCATTGTCAGCCTCAAAGTTCAGTTAAAATTGTAAGAAGGCTTTTCTGTAAGTCTTCTTGTGGCCACAAAGTAAAATGTTACAGTAGATATGCAAAAGATAAAAAGCAATGAATCAAAACTGAGTCCTAGAGAAAAGGCCCTCATTACAAAGAGATCAGCAACAGAAGAGCAAAGAGGTGTTCTAAGAGGGAGGTAAAACATTCCATCCTTCAGAGAAGCTCTTTAAAATTAGGAAGTGAACATTCAAAAGATTTCAGGAAGTCTCTGAAACTGACCAAATATGCTAGACCTCTCCCTCCCCAAGTATATGTACTGTAAAGGCTGATGAGAGACACTCTCAGACAAACTGAGCTGCCTAGAAGAGGCACAGACCTACTGAGATGCCTGGAAAGGACTTTCTATAACCTGTTAAGCTGTGTTTCACAGTGTTTTCCAGGTTTCCAGTTTCTGTAAGCTGTCATACATGCTGGGGTGGGCTTTGGTGATATAGCTTTGAGTCATTCTGTTGCTCCTGTAAATAAACCAAATAAAATTCATTGTTTTAGTAAATTGGACTTAAGTGGTATCCTCACTTTAGTCTAGTTTTGTTTCCCTATCTGTGGTGAGTAGATGCTTTCTCAAATCTTCCAAGAAATAGTGTCACATAACAAAGAGACTCAATTTGCCTTTAAGAAAACAGATTGTAATTGAAAAGATGGAAAAAAGTTATTCCATGAAAATGGGAAACAAGTGAGAGCAGGCATAGCTGTATTTGTATCAGAGAAAATACACTCAAAGTAAAAAACTATTACAAGACAAATAATGGCATTATATTATGATAAAGGGAATTTATCAAGAGCTTCTAAAATATATCTAAACATAAAGCATTTAATACTAATAGACCAAAAGGAAGGGCAGTAAAACTCTGTTATATTAAGACGCCCACTCTTTTTTTTTTTCTTTTGGTTTTTTGAGACAGGGTTTCTCTGTGTAGCTTTGTGCCTTTCCTGGAACTCACTTTGTAGTCCAGGCTGGCCTCAAACTCACAGAGATCCGCCTGGCTCTGCCTCCCGAGTGCTGGGATTAAAGGCGTGCGCCACCACCACCCGGCAAGAAGCCCACTCTTAATACTCCACTGTTAGCAACAAATGTCTCATTCAGACAAATAAACAATGGAGAAAAATCAGACTTAAATCAAATTTGCATTCCAGTGGATATGACTGCCAAACAAAGAATATTCTAGATTACAAAACAGCAAAGCATACAGTCACCCAAACACAAAGAGCATTTTAGAATAGATCCATATGTTTCATAGCCTAAAATAAGACAGTAAATTTAAGAAGTCTGAAATCCTATCAAATAGGATTCCTTAACAAAAATAGGAAAAATATAAAAAAGCCCACACAAAAATTAATGCATGCTCGAACAACCAAAGGTCAAAGAAACATAAAAGAATTTTTTTTTTTTTTTTGGTTTTTCGAGACAGGGTTTCTCTGTGTAGCTTTGCGCCTTTCCTGGAACTCGCTTTGGAGACCAGGCTGGCCTCGAACTCACAGAGATCCGCCTGGCTCTGCCTCCCGAGTGCTGGGATTAAAGGCATGCGCCACCACCGCCCGGCCGTAAAAGAAATTTTAAATGTCTAGAAAAATAAAAACTGGCACACAGCATATTGAAATGCATGAATAGGATGCAGGTAATCCAAATCTGAGAAGGATGTTGAGAGAAGAAAATAACTCAAAAGAGGACTATTTCACACAACATAACAGCACTCCTTGTGGATTCTAGATATATCACTAAAAAGATCAGTGGAGGAGAAAAACGTAGCTGATGTACCAAGCACAAATGACCATATTTTAAATAAAAAATAAAAAGGAGCTAGCTAATAAATAATATTGAGATAACTAGGCAGCCAACTAGAAAAAAATGAAACTAATGCTGGATGCTTCTCTTGTTATATCAAAACACATCTCATATAGTTAAAAATGTCCTCAGAGACAGCACTAGATGATCTGGGAAGAACATTTGCATATGTCATATTGCACTGGATAGTAACTGGTAACTGCAAGGAAAAAAAACCCTGTCTCGGAAAAAAAAAAAAAAAAAAAAACAGATCACAGTGAAGTCAGTAATAAATTAGATTTGTTGAAATAAATGTCACCAGAAGATATCAACCTTGAAATGGGAAGTAGGATTCTGATATATATGACATTTAATTTCCTGATCTATCAAGCACCCTTTGTTCACTAATAGACAAAGATGAAAAATAGTGTGAAAAAGAGAAAATTCCTAGTCAATCCATATGAAGAAATTTGCTCATAGGTGTATAAAATTATCTTCTACCCTGCTGACAGACTGGAGAAAAGAAAATGAAAGCAATAAGATACTACTTTACTACAGATTGGAACACACTAGAACACTTCTAGGTACTCTGTTCCTAAGGACAGGACTTCAAGCTATACCAGTATAAAATTATTTTCCCTACTTTCATTGTTAGGCATTGTTTAAAGTATTTTACAAGAAAAAAGAGTATTCTGAACCTATGATATCATGCTATCATGAATACTATTACTTAGCATAAGGTTCATTTTTTTAAAAAAATGATTTAATGGAAAATTGCAAAATATAAGTATGGCATTAATATCTCCAGAGTGCTTGGAGAATGCCAGACATGACTTTTCTGTGCATTGTTCATATTATTTAAATTTAAATCCTCACAAAACTCTATGAGACAGGCACCAATATTCTACACAGATAATAACAAGAAAGGCAAAAACAAAGCAAAAAATAAAACCTACAGATAGACAGGCTGTTTTTCTCAATTACAGAATGAGTTGGTGTCTAAACAAGCCAGACTGTGGAACTCAGCATTATAGTTGGTCAGGATCTATGCCAGGTGTTTTCAGATTCCTAGCATTCTCCCCAGAGAATTTAAATAAGGGCTCACAGAGATTTGCAAAAGAAACAAGGTAATTTTAGTCAGACTGAAATGATAGTACTGATCAGAGAGCAATACTCTGTCAAACTTCACAGTAGGTCACATGAGTGAGGGTAGCCAAGGGCCCTGGGGTGTAGCCTGGGATTCACACACTCGTGTGTGTGTGTGTGTGTGTGTGTGTGTGTGTGTGTGTGTGTGTGTGCACGCCCACCCTTGGCTGGCCTAGAACTCATTATTTAGAGCAAGCTGTCCTTGAACTAACAGAGATCCACCTACTCCGCATTAAAGGCATGTATCAACTTGCCTGGCCTAGAACATTCTCTGTACAGTATTAAAATATTATTCCTTCTGGTGGTATATACATGTCGTCCTAGGACTTGGAAAATTGAGTTGGAAGGGTTGAGAATTAGAGGCCATCCTGGACTACAAAATAAGACCCTGTCTCGGAGTGGGGGCATATTTTACAAATGTTCTTATGTAGTAATTGTTGGGTGCAAAGGAATAGATCCTTTGGAAAACATTCAGGTGATAAGCCAGCACTTTTGAAGTAGCTGTGACCATGAAAATAAAAGGTGGACCTTAAAGAAATCACTGCTGAGCTTCAGAACTTCATCCATCAATCAGAACATTGTAAGAAGAAATCAGTTTTGTTCTGCAATTTAAAACTGAAAGTATGTTTGGGATTTGAACTCCATCTCTTATTTTGTATTAATATCTTTATTAGTCATTCAAATCATATAGATTGTCTTTCTTTCAGAGCCTGGAACATTCTAAAGCACAATGTCATTCTGTTTAAGAGAGAGAAAAAGACATCACGAGCAGTGGAAAAAGATCCCCAAGGAACTACTGTTCTCTACTCTGCAAAAGCTTCATTAGCCAAACTTGTGACTGAGAAGAAAAGTAAATTTACATCCAGGAAAGGCTTGTACTTACTTTGTAAGGAAGTTTACAATGATTCCTGCAAAATGTTCAAGAATTTAACACAAAATTACTCTGACCACATATTTCCTACCCTTTCCTTTCAGAATAATAAAAACTAAAATGCTCAATAAATTTTCATTAACAGTGGTCTTCCCACCCTTGATTCAGAATCAGTTTCCTAATGTGATAATGAAGGAAAATGAGATAGAAAGTGATTGTATGTCAGAGGTGACAATTCTCAATTAAGCCCCTGAAATAGAAGAATTAGCACTATTATGCTGTGGGATGGTCTGTATGTCAAATTGCTCTGATTGGTCAATAAATAAAACACTGATCGGCCAGTGGCCAGGCAGGAAGTATAGGTGGGAATAATAGAGAGGAGAATTGAGAGAACAGGAAGGCGGGAGGAGACACTGCCAGCCGCCACCATGACAAGCAGCATGTAAAGATGCCAGTAAGCCACGACCCACGTGGCAAGGTATAGATTTATAGAAATGGATTAATTTCAGATGTGAGAACTAGATAGCTAGAAGCCTGAGCCATTAGGCCAAACAGTTTAAACAATATAAGTTTCTGTGTTTACTTGGTTGGGTCTGAGCAGTTGTGGGACTGGCGGGTGACAGAGATTTGTCCTGACTGTGGGCCAGGCAGGAAAACTCTAGCTACACTATTACATCACATTAACTTTCTGTATACAAACAAATACTTGAACCTGTATGTTGAATTCCCATATGCACTACTATACATATCTTGTATTTTTCTATTCAGAATCTTTAGTTTCATGAGATTTTTTTTTCTCCAAGTTAAATTCTTCAAGCCCTAGGTACATCTGAATTTGCTCTCAAGAATCTATCTGTTCTATTCCTTCACCAGCCTTTTATGTGATGCCTGCTGCAATCAGTGCCCAATACTTCTAGTTGCCAGGGTTACCATGGGACCATGTTTTTAGTCAAGGAGCTCCTTCCTGCCAGAGCTGCAGTGTTTACTATTGGCAGTGACTCTCCTCCATCTTTCTTCCCTTCTTCTCTTGTCCTCTGTTTCCCCTATTTCTTTCTCTCTGTTGCTCAGTACTTGCCAGATTCCAGGGAAGGACTTTTATTGAGTATCAGGAACTCTGATGAAAAATTTAAGAGTATGGTATAATCTTTCATAATCTTACTTGGGTGAAGGCATTGAAGTTCAGAAAGACTAAGCTGGCTGCTTGTTTCACATAACTGGTCAGTAAGAGAATATGTATTATTGGCTGCTCAATTGGACATGTCACAGTCTCGATTTTCTTGGCTACACTGGAGTATTCTTAGATAATGTTAAGACTCTTTTCCTTTTTCTTCCCTCCCTCATTCCCTTCCTTTCTTCTTTCTTTTCTTCCTTATGGCAGAATGAGGGACACAGTGTTCTGAAGAATATGGAGGAGGAAAATATGTTATACAGGAGTGAAGAGAACACAAAAGTTGACAGTCTGATTGGCAGACCCATGGTATAAGGTTTTTTTGTTGTTGTTGTTGTTGTTAATTTCTTTTTTAAAATTTGATTTAATATTACATATCAGCCACAGATTCCTCCCGCCCCCCTCACTCCACCCCCCATTCCCATCTCCTCCAGGGCAAGGACTCCCCTGGGGATTCAGCTCAACCTGGTAGATTCGGTCCAGGCAGGTCCAGTCCCCTCCTCCCAGGCTGAGTAAAGTGTCCCTGCATAGGCCCCAGGTTCCAAACAGCCAGCTCATGCACTAAGGACAGGTTCCAGTACTAGGTCCTACTGCCTGGGGGCCTCCCAAACAGTTCAAGCTGATCAACTGTCTCACTTATCCAGAGGGCCTGATCCAGTTGGGGGCTCCTCAGCTATTGGTTCATAGTTCATGTGTTTCCACTAGTTTGGCTATCCGTCCTTGTGCTTTTTCCAATCTTGGTCTCAACAATTCTCACTCATACAATCCCTCCTCTCTCTCGCCGATTGGACTCCTGGAGCTCCACCTGTGGCCTGGCCGTGGATCTCTTCATCTGCTTCCATCAGTCATTGGTTGAGATTTCTAGCACGACAGTTAGGGTGTTTGGCCATCCTATCACCAGAGTAGGTCAGTTCAGGCTTTCTCTTGACCATTGCCAGCAGTCTATTGTGGAGGTATCTTTGTGGATTTCTGGGGACCTCTCTAGCACTTTGCTTCTTCCTATTCCCATGGGATCTTCATTTATCATGGTCTCTTTTTCCCTTGTTCTCCCTCTCTGTTCTTGATCCAGCTGGGATCTCCCACTCCCTTAAGCCCTCTTTCCCTCGACCCTTGCCCTTCATTACCCCCACTCACTTCCAGGTTGTTCATGTAGATCTCATCCATTTCTCTGTCATTGGGCGATCCCTGTGTCTTTCTTGGTGTCCTGTTTTCTAGGTAGCCTCCCTGGAGTTGTGAGTAGCAGTCTAGTCATCTTTGTTTTACATCTACTATCCTCCTATGAGTGAGTACATACCATGTTTGTCTTTCTAAGTCTGGGTTACCTCACTCAGGATGATTTTTTTCTAGATCCATCCATTTGCCTGCAAACCTCATGATGTCATTGTTTTTCTCTGCTGAGTAGTATTCCATTGTGTATATGTACCACATTTTATTTATCCATTCTTCAGTTGAAGAGCATCTAGATTGTTTCCAGGTTCTGACTATTACAAACAATACTGATATGAACATAGCTGAGCAAGTGCCCTTGTGTTATGATTGAGCATTCCTTGGGTATATGTCCAAGAGTGGTATAGCTGGATCTTGGGAGAGATTGATTCCCAATTTTCTAAGAAAGTGCCATATTGATTTCCAAAGTGGTTGTACAAGCTTGCATTCCCACCAACAGTGGAGGAGAGTTCCTCTAGCTCCACATCCTCTCCAGCATAAGCTGTCTTCAGTGTTTTTGATCTTAGCCATTCTGACAGGTGTAAGGTGGTATCTCAGAGTCATTTTGATTTGCATTTCCCTGATGATTAGGGATGTTGAGTAATTCCTTAAATGTCTTTCAGCCACTTGAGCTTCCTCTGTTGAGAATTCTCTGTTTAGCTCTATAGCTCATTTCTTAAGGTTTTGAGGACCTATCCATGGCCTGGAAAGACTGCCAGCCTCGGTGTTCTGTGGTGGTTTTGCTGCTGTCCCCGTGTAGACCAAGTTGCTGTTCAGGGTTCCACTTGGCAACACAGATCTCAGATTGTCTAGTACTTCTCTGGAGTCTGTTTCAGACTCAGGCAAAGCTGTTCTCACTGATTCTGAAATTCATTAAGGAAGGTGACTTTCGTGTTGGGCAAAATATGCCTCTGCTTCCTGTAGAGATATGAATTTCACAATCAAGGATGAAGAACCCTTCCTTCAGAAGCCCTCCTATTACAAGTCTAAGCCCAAGTAACTGGTCCCAGATAAATATGCCCTAGTCTGAGAAGTAAGCAGGAAAGGGAGAAAAAGTAGGAAGTAGCTACAGGTAAGGACTGTGAGGGCAAAACGGGACACAACCATTCCTGAAGGATTAGAGAGAAGAGGGAGGGGAGCTGAAGGCTCCTGACTGTCTCACCCATCTCACACTCAATTCCCTCTAGTTAGAATTTGTTTAACCATTTTAAAATTTTATTATTTCCAGTTTGTTTTGAGATAGCATCTTGTTATGTAACCCAGGCTGTCCTGGAACACGTGATCCTTCTGCTTCAGTCTCCAAAATTTTGGGGTTACAAGTGTGAGCGACCATGCCCTGAATTTTCATCAATTCTCCATTTTTAACTGTTTGCAAAGGAAAAATTAGTTTTGTCCAATGGAATCTTGCTGGGTATGCAAATCACACTTAAGGGTGGGCTCCATGCCCATCCATGGATGACCAACATAAAAAGAACTCAATGGTATTTTTGGAGGTTTTTTTCTCATATTTCTTTCTTAGGAGACTTTTTTTTTACCTTACTCATCTTTTTCTTATATATTATGGATTCCAATTTTGTGTTTTTATGGTGTGTGTGTGTGTGTGTGTGTGTGTGTGTGTGTGTGTGTGTGTTTCTCATACTTTTGATATTGTTTGTTTTTGTTTTAATTTGGTTTATTTATTTATTTTTATTTGCTTCTTTGTCTTCTAAACAAATGAAGAGAAAGAAGGCATGAAGTTGGATAGGAGGGTAGATGGGTAGGACCTGGGAGGAGATAAGGGAGGGGAAACCGTGATCAGAATATATTGTATGAAAAATATTTATTTACATTTTTTTAAAAGTATGGGGGAAAGTCCCCCATTTAATCTGTTTTGGGGTTTAAATTGCTTTGCTTTGCTTTATGTCTTTCTTCTCTTTATTTCAGCAGTATTAATTCTACATTATTCTTTTTCAGTTTCTTATTCTTGCATTTTTTCTTTGTATGGGGAAGGCTCATTTTCTGTATTCATACACAGTAATACAAAACAATATAGAGAAGCTTTGCTTTCCTTTATGCATATAGCTACACTTTATAAGTTAAATCAAATTCACCTTCAAAGAAATCACATGCTGGATAAACCCTGAGAACCATTTTCCAGGGGCCTGTCTCTACACATTTAAATAGTCCTTTGACTGCCATACTGTTGCATATTGCCAACACCTCATAACTTGAAGAAAATGTTACTCAGTATTTAAGAACATTATAGAAACTTGCATTTTTATTTTTCTCAATCATCTGTTGCTCAACTCTCCCTCCCAAGTACTTATTACACAATATAATATAAGGAAGAGGACATTGCTACTTCTGATAACAAGCACTCCAAGAAACAGATATGTTGGGGAGGGTTTCAATGGGGTCTGAAAATGACCTTTAACTATAGAAAGAAATGAACAGGAAACAGATGCTTGTCAGACCCGGATAGGATGAAGGCACAACTTTTTTAGAGAGATAGATGCCATTTGATGCAGTCATGTAATCCCAGCCACTTGGGAGGCTGAAATATGAGGATTGTAGATGTATCCAACCTTCTTATTAAATAAGAAACACAGAACCAATGCAAAGAAGAAAGCCAAGAGGTCAGAGCTAAGAGCTAAAACCTTACCCTTCCTCCTGCAGTGGTCCTACCTCTCCGAACCAGAGCTACCCCTGTGTTAAAGTCTTTATATAGAGTTCCTGTCCTGCCTTCTCACTGGTTGTAAACCCAACCACATGACCGCCTCCTCACGGCCTGTCTGTATAGGCCTCCAGGTTTTCCATGATTGGTATTAAGATTAAAGGCATGTGTATCCAATAATGGCTGTATCCCTGAACACACAGAGACTTACCCAGCTCTGCCTACCAAGTGCTGGAATTACAAGCGTACGCCACCACTGCCCTGCTTTCCTATGGCTTGCTAATAGCTCTGACCCCCGGGCAACTTTATTTATTAACATACAAATATCATTTTAATACAAATAAAATATCACCATAGAGGATCATAGATTCAAGACTGGTATAGGCTACACAGCCAGTTCAAGGTTAGTCTGAACAATTCATTGAGATCCTATATCAAAATATAAAGTAAAATGTACCTGGGGTACACTTCAGTGGTAGAGCACTTGCCTCATGCATACAAACACTTGAGATTAGCCCCCAGTTCTGCAAAATGAAGGAAAAAAAAACAGAGAAAGAACATGTCTTGTGGGGTGTCTGTAATTCTAGCACTTAGGTGGCTGAAGCAGGAGGTTTGTGAAGCAGGAGGTTTGTGGACACTCTAAGTTACACAGAAATGCTGTGTCTTAAAAAATAATTTTACTTTGCTAAATTGTGTACATTTAGGCCTAATACTTGTTCTTCCAATTTTGTTTCTTATTATATTCTTCAATTTAGTTTTCCTTTTCCATAGTGAAAACACATTTAACTGTGAGAGAGTTTAGTATAATTTCAAAGTACAATTGCCATGCAAGTTGAAAAGAATAAATGATGTAGTAAGATTTACATTTTGCTGTGGTTTCTATGGTATCCTCTAGGCATGTTGGTGATGGAATACCTAATTGCTGTGTTCAATTTCATTGAAACTCCTTAGAGAATTTGTTAGCATGAAATCTGAGACAAAAAAGCAAAGATATTGTCAAATTTTATTCTTCTCCTGCTGTCTTTCTACCTTGCTCCATTCTAAGAGGCTCTGGAGTAGAAATCCTGATCACATGCACACTGATACCTTTTCCTGAGGAACACTATTGGTGTTCCCTTTGACTCCATTTTGCAAATGAAGACAGGAGCATTCTAGAATATCAAGTGATTTACAGCATAGTTGGATTTGCCATAGCTACTGAACTCAAAAATTTAGAACTTCTGAATTAAAATTGTTTTCCCCTACAATGCCCCCAAACCTGCCTCCCTTATCTTTTAAGGTGATTGCATAAGGAGCAGAAGGAACCAAGAAACTCACAACTTCTCAGGGTTGGGGGAGTCCCCATCATTTACTGAAAGCTTATCACACATTGGTATATGGGGGTTTGCAAAGTATGTGCTCACAGAGTACTGCCTGGGTCTGAGTGCTCTGAAACTACAAAGTCCTTAAGGTGGTTTTTCTTTTGAGTCTAACTTAGAAGTCCAAAATCACAGAGCAAGTTAATGCTGGGCCCAAATACTACCATGGCACTGGGGATCTGAAAGACATAGTGATAGAAAAGGTATAAGGCTACAAAGGCAATGTCAAGAACATTGCTTACTAGACTGTGTTCAATTACATTTTCAAATTATGAGATTTGAGCTAATAATGTCTTGTGAAAATTAAAATTTATTAGATTGATGCAGCCTGTGATTTAAAACCTTCTGTCATAGCTTCTTTACTTTTCATTTATATTGATAGACATGAATATTATGCCCTTGCCTTGTCTGTTGTGAGTAATGCTGCTATCAACATGAGAGGGGAAGAGACAGCCCTTTTAGAACCCAATTATTTTAGATATGTGTGTCTACTAAGAAGTGTGGTTTTTGTTTTTGTTTTGTAGTCATACAGCAATTCTCTTTTTAATCTTTTAAGGAACTGTTGTCCTGGTTTGCATGGGAATTACATCATTTTCATTTCCACCAAAAAGGCTCAAGGGTTTCCTTTCCTGCACACTCTCACCATACTTGTCTTTTTAGGTGTACAACTTCAGTTATATGAGATGAACAAGTTCTAGAGAACTGCTGTACAACCCTATGCTTATAGTTAACAGTATTGTATTGCAATGCATACTTAAAATTTTAGGAGGGTTATTTGTATTAAGTATCCTAGTTACAATAAAAACAACATACTATAAAATATGCATAATATTTTCTTCAGTGATTATAAAATTCAAAATCTGCATAAAGAAACTAATAGGAAAATTATATACTTTACAACTTCAGCTGTATTTGAAATGAGTATTTATAGTTAAAAAATCATTGTTTTTACTGTTTTTATGGAATCACTACACAAGAGGCCATAAAATTCTTAAGAAAAGCATCATGCAGAAGTATAGAGAAAACCAACTATATATACCCACAGATGATACTCCTAACAGGCTCAACTCATAAAGTGTGGAACAGCATGTATGAGGGGAACACAATTATAGATCGGTAAAATATCCTTTGTGTTACAATACGGTAGATTTTTCTATTGCTTTAACTTGCTCAAGATTTTTTATTGCTCAAGACTTTTCTCTAAAATACATCCATAGGAAAGAGCTGTCTATTATAAAGCCACAAGAGCTCTTAGAAACAGTCAGCTTGTGAACCATTTTGACAATAATGTGCTTTCTGTTCCCATGCAGAATAGACCAGGGCTTCTATAGTTTTCCTGTATTATTTATCCATTTGTTGGTCTGCATATTTCTTCCATTTCAACTTGTTCAGTTGTTCTCAGGAGTAGCATAAACTTCATAACATCGGTACTGTTTATTGACTGTGTCCTAATTTAACAACTTAAAGCATTCTGATTTCACAAATATTTTGATAAAATTAATAAACAAGGTCCTGGCTGATAACAGTTCTTCCAAACGTATATTTAAACTTTAGTAAGAGATGCTATGATCTTGAAAAGTCCTGCATATTTCAAATGATTAGCATACTGATGGGGATATGTGAAATACAAGATATGGAGGGAATATTTTAAAAGGTTTACTGTTCCCAGCACATGTCTGTTGCTAGAGTTTTCCTGCCTGGCCCACAGTCAGGACAAATCTCTCTCACCTGCCAGTCCCACAGCCGTTCAAACCCGACCAAGTAAACACAGAGACTTAATTTGCTTACAAACTGTATGGCCATGGCAGGCTTCTTGCTGACTGTTCTTACAGCTTAAATTAATCCATTTCTATTAATCTATACCTTGCCACATGGCTCGTGGCTTACCGGCATCTTCACATGCTGTTTCTCATCGTGGCAGCTGGCAGTGTCTCTCTGACTCAACCTTCCACTTCCCAGCTTTATTCTCCTCCTTGTCCCGCCTACACTTCCTGCCTAGCCAATGGCCAATCAGTGTTTTATTTATTGACTAATTAGCAACACATTTGCCATACAGAACATCCCACAGCACATGTTCAAGTATATTTTTAAATGTGTCAAATAGAAAGCTGATTCCAGGCTCCCATCTGGAAAAGAGGTGAGTGTCTGGGCTCATACCCAGAGAGGCTTGCCCCTAACTCCCATCCCTGGGCATGAGCCATTACGGGGAAGACCTGCCCAACTTGGCCCCAGGTTCTGGCCATCAGGCAGGATCCCATCCACCCCCACCGGGAAGGTTCCCCTTCTCCAAGACCCCTGGCAGACCCTGCAATCTCCAAGCCCTTCCCCTATGCCCATCCGCCCAAGACCCCAGCCACTTCCTGAGACTTAGAGACCAGCCCCCAGCTCCCATCCTGCCCCAGAGCTCCCATCTGGACAAGAGAGCTTCCATTTGGACCAGAGAGAGGCTTCCTGAATCTGTTAGCTCTGTCTGGACCAAGAGTGCTGATAAGACCAAGAACGAATCCACAAGGAGATGGGTAGATGTCAAGGCAGAAGTACATACAACAAAATGAAGAGCAATACAGTATCACCAGAACCTAGCCCTCCTCCAACAGCTAGACCTGAACATCACAAAAAGGAAGAAGCAGAAGAAAGCAACCTTATGAATAACATCATGAAGAGACTAGAGCCTTATATAGAAGAAATCAAAAAAGAAATTGAGGAAAAGACAAACAAAAAATGGGAAGAACGCTATAAAAAACTAGAGGAAAGGACAAATAAAGCAGAAGAAAACAATAAATTCCTGAAAGAAAATCATGAAAAAGCAATGAAACAGATGAAGGAAACAGTCCAAGATCTGAAAAGGGAAATAGAAAAAATGAAGAAGACACAAACAGAGGGAATGCTGGAAATAGAAAATCTGAGTAAATGAATGGGAACTTCAGATACAAGTATAACCAACAGAATGCAAGAGATGGAAGAGAGGATCTCTGGCATTGAAGATATGGTAGAAGAAATAGATTAATCAGTCAAAGAAAACACTAAAGCCAACAAAGTCATGACCCAAAATGTCCAAGAAATTTGGGACACCATGAAAAGACCAAACCTATGAATAATAGGGATAGAGGAAGCAGAAGAATACCAACTCAAAGGCACAGAAAATATATTCAACAAGATCATAGAAGAAAACTTTCCCAACTTAAAGAAGGAAATGCCTATGAAGATACAAGAAGCCTATAGAACACCAAACAGAATAGACACCCCAAAAAAGTCCCCTCACCACATAATAATTAAGCAACTAAACATACAGATTAAAGAAAGAATATTAAGAGCAGCAAAGGAAAAAGGCCAAGTGACTTATAAAGGCAAACCCATCAAAATAACACCCAATTTCTCAATGGAGACCTTGAAAACCAGAAGGACCTGGACAGATGTAATGCAGACACTAAGAGACCATGGGTGCCAGCCTAGACTAATATACCCAGCTAAACTTTCAATCATCATAGATGGAGTGAACAAGACATTCCAAGACAAAGCCAGATTTAAACAATACTTATCCACAAACCCAGCCCTACAGAAAGCACTAGAAGGAAAATTCCAACCTAAGGAAGTCAGATACACCCTCGAAAACACAGGCAATAGATAATGCCACAGCAGTAAACCTCAAAGAAGAGAAGTACTCACACACTATCACCAAAAAATAACAGGAATGAACAATCACTGGTCATTAATATCCCTTAATATCAATGGACTTAATTCACCTATAAAAAGACACAGGCTTACAGAACGGATACGAAAGCAGGACCCATCTTTCTGCTGCATACAAGAAACACACCTCAAATTCAAAGATAGACATTACCTAAGAATAAAAGGCTTGGAAAAGACTTTCCAATCAAATGGTCTTTAGAAGCAAGCGGGTGTAGCCATCCTAATATCCAGCAAAATAGACTTCAAACTAAAATCAATCAAAAGAGATCAAGAAGGACATTACATACTCATCACAGGAAAGATCCACCAAGATGAAGTTTCAATTCTGAACATTTATGCCCCAAACACAAGGGCACCCACATATGTAAAAGAAACATTACTAAAGCTTAAACCACATATAAAACCCTGCACATTAGTAGTGGGAGACTTCAACACCCCACTTTCACCACTGAACAGATCTCCCAAATTGAAACTTAACAGAGAAATAAATGACTTAACTGATGTTATGACTCAAATGGAATTAATTGATATCTACAGAACATTCCATCCTAACAAAAAAGTATATACCTTCTTCTTAGCACCCCATGGAACCTTCTCTAAAATCGACCACATACTTGGCCACAAAGCAAATCTCAACAGATACAAAACAATTGGCATAACCTCCTGCGTTCTATCAGACCACCATGGTTTAAAGTTAGATTTCAACAACAACAAAAACTACAGAAAACCTAAAATCTCATGGAAACTGAATAATGCTCAACTGAATCACCGATGAGTTAAGGAAGAAATAAGAAGGAAATTAAAGACTTCCTAGAGATCAACGAAAATGAAGACACCACATACCCAAACTAATGGGACACTATGAAAGCAGTGCTAAGAGGGAAATTCATAGCACTAAATGCCCACATAAAGAAGTTGGAGAAATCTCACACTAGTGACTTAACAGCATACCTGAAAGCTCTAGAACATGAAAGTTCTAGAACCCAGGAAGAATAGACGCCAGGAAATCATCAAATTGAGAGCGGAAATCAATAAAATAGAAACAAAGAAAACAATACAAAAAATTTAATGAAACAAAGAGTTGGATCTTTGAGAAAATCAACAAGATAGACAAGCCCTTATCTAAACTAACCAAAAGACAGAGAGAGAGCATCCAAATTAACAAAATCAGAAATGAAAAGGGGGACAAAACAACAGATCTCTACTCCACAAAACTGGAAAATCTAAAAGAAATGGATAATTTTCTAGATAGGTACCACATACCTAAGTTAAATCAAGACCAGATAAACTATTTAAATAGTCCAATAACCCCTGAGGAAATAGAATCAGTCATTAAAAGTCTCCCAACCAAAAAAAAGCCCAAGACCAGATGGTTTCAGCTCAGAATTCTACCAGATCTTCAAAGAAGAGTTAATACCAATACTCTTTAAATTGTTCCACACAATAGAAACAGAAGGAACATTACCAAACTCCTTCTATGAGGCTACAATTACCCTAATTCCTAAACCAAACAAGGATGCAACAAAGAAAGTGAACTACAGACTGATCTCCCTCATGAACATTGATGCAAAAATACTCAATAAAATACTGGCAAACAACTCCAAGAACACATCAAAACAATTATCCACCATGATCAAGTAGGCTTCATCCCAGGGATGCAAGGGTGGTTCAACATATGAAAGTCCGTCAATGTAAAACACCATATAAACAAATGCAAAGAAAAAAACCATATGATCATCTCACTAGATGCAGAAAAGGCATTTGACAAAATCCAACACCCCTTCATGATAAAGGTCTTGGAGCAATCAGGAATACAGGGAACATACCTAAACATAATAAAGGCAATTTACAGCAAGCCAACAGCCAACATCAAATTAAATGGAGAGAAACTCAAAGCGATTCCACTAAAATCGGGGATGAGGCAAGGCTGTCCACTCTCCCCATATTTATTCAATATAGTACTTGAAGTTCTAGCCAGAGAAATAAGACAACATAAGGAGATTAAGGGGATACAAATTGGAAAGGAAGAAGTTAAGCTTTCACTATTTGCATATGACATGATAGTATACTTGAGTAACCCCAAAGATTCAACCAAGGAACTGATACAGCTTATAAACACCTTCAGCAACATAGCAGGATACAAGATCAACTCAAAAAAATTAGTAGCCCTCCTATATACAATTGACAAACAGGCTGAGAAGGAAATCAGAGATACATCACCCTTTACAATAGCCACAAATGATATAAAATACCTTGGGGTAACACTAACCAAGCAAGTGAAGGACCTATATGACAAGAACTTTAAGTCCCTGAAAAAAGAAATTGAAGAAGATATCAAAAAATGGAAAGATCTCCCATGCTCATGGATAGGCAGGATTAACATAGTAAAATGGCAATCTTACAAAAGCAATCTACAGATTCAGTGAAATCCCCCTCAAAATACCAACACAATTCTTCACAGACCTGGAAAGAATAATACTCAGCTTCATATGGAAAAACAAAAAACCAAGGATAGCCAAAAGAATCCTGTACAATAAAACAACTTCTGGAGGCATCACGATCCCTGACCTCAAGCTCTACTATAGAGCTACAGTAATAAAAACAGCTTGGTACTGGCATAAAAACTGACATGTGGACCAATGGAATCGAATTGAAAACCCTGACATTAATCCACACACCTATGAACATATGATTTTTGACAAAGAATCCAAATCTGTACAATGGAAAAAAGAAAGCATCTTCAACAAATGGTGCTGGCATAACTGGATATCAACATGTAGAAGGCTGCAAATAGATCCATATCTGTCACCGTGCACAAAACTTAAGTCCAAGTGGATCAAAGACCTCAACATAAATCCAGCTACTCTGAACCTGATAGAAGAGAAAGTAGGAAGTAGTCTTGAATGCATTGGCATAGGAGACCACTTCCTAAATATAACACCAGTAGCAGAGACACTGAGAGAAACAATCAATCAATGGGACCTCTTGAAACTGAGAAGCTTTTGTAGAGCAAAGGATATGGTCAACAAGGCAACGCGACAGCCTACAGAATGGGAAAAGATCTTCACCAACCTCACATCTGACAGAGGACTGATATCCAGAATATATAAAGAACTCAAGAAATTAGACATCAAAATGCCCAACAGTCCAATTAAGAAATGGGCTATAGAGCTAAACAGAGAATTCTCAACAGAGGAAGCTCAAATGGCTGAAAGACATTTAAGGAATTACTCAGCATCCCTAATCATCAGGGAAATGCAAATCAAAACGACTCTGAGATACCACCTTACACCTGTCAGAATGGCTAAGATCAAAAACACTGAAGACAGCTTATGCTGGAGAGGATGTGGAGCTAGGGGAACTCTCCTCCACTGTTGGTGGGAATGCAAGCTTGTACAACCACTTTGGAAATCAATATGGCACTTTCTTAGAAAATTGGGAATCAATCTCTCCCAAGATCCAGCTATACCACTCTTGGACATATACCCAAGGAATGCTCAATCATAACACAAGGGCACTTGCTCAGCTATGTTCATATCAGTATTGTTTGTAATAGCCAGAACCTGTAAACAATCTAGATGCTCTTCAACTGAAGAATGGATAAACAAAATGTGGTACATATACACAATGGAGTACTACTCAGCAGAGAAAAACAATGACATCATGAGGTTTGTAGGCAAATGAATGGATCTAGAAAAAATCATCCTGAGTGAGGTAACCCAGACTCAGAAAGACAAACATGGTATGTACTCACTCATAGGAGGATAGTAGATGTAAAACAAAGATGACTAGACTGCTACTCACAACTCCAGGGAGGCTACCTAGAAAACAGGACACCAAGAAAGACACAGGGATCACCCAATGACAGAGAAATGGATGAGATCTACATGAACAACCTGGAAGTGAGTGGGGGTAATGAAGGGCAAGGGTCGAGGGAAAGAGGGCTTAAGGGAGTGGGAGATCCCAGCTGGATCAAGAACAGAGAGGGAGAACAAGGAAAAAGAGACCATGATAAATGAAGACCCCATGGGAATAGGAAGAAGCAAAGTGCTAGAGAGGTCCCCAGAAATCCACAAAGATACCTCCACAATAGACTACTGGAAATGGTCGAGAGACAGCCTGAACTGACCTACTCTGGTGATAGGATGGCCAAACACCCTAACTGTCATGCTAGAAACCTCAACCAATGACTGATGGAAGCAGATGCAGAGATCCACGGCCAGGCCACAGGTGGAGCTCCAGGAGTCCAATTAGCGAGAAAGAGGAGGGATTGTATGAGCAAGAATTGTTGAGACCAAGATTGGTAAAAGCACAGGGACAAATAGCCAAACTAGTGGAAACACATGAACTATGAACCAATAGCTGTGGAGCCCCCAACTGGATCAGGCCCTCTGGATAAGTGAGACAGTTGATCAGCTTGATCTGTTTGGGAGGCAGCCAGGCAGTGGGACTGGGACCTGTCCTCAGTGCATGAGCTGGCTGTTTGGTACCTGGGGCTTATACAGGGACACTTGGCTCAGCCTGGGAGGAGGGGACTGGACCTGCCTGGACTGAATCTACCAGGTTGAACTCAATCCCCAGGGGAGTCTTTGCCCTGGAGGAGATGGGAATGGGGGGTGGGTTGGGAGGAAAGGGGGGGAGGGGGGAGAACAAGGGAATCCATGGCTGATATGTAAAATTAAGTTAAATTATAAAATAAAATAAATTTAAAAAAAGAAAACTGATTCCGTTTTTTCTTATAGAGCTGTGGGAACCAATTGTAAAATATGCTAGGCTAAAATGTATTTATTAGATAAATCCTTTCTTATCTATTGTAAATAATAGTATAAAAATACATGTACAGTGCTAAAATTTGTGTTACTAAGCTTTGTGATAAAATGTAGAAAAATATCTCTGCTATAATCATGTAATTTTTTCCTAAAGCCTCAAATCTCAAATCTATAAAATAATATAGAAGTAGTAAAAACCATTATTTTTACATAAGCTTCATAATCAATCTTATGTTTCAACTGAATGCAGGTTAGTGTGGCCATGGTTGTCATGACAACTTAAATAAGAGCCATATGTAAGCAAAGGCCTTAATGAAACTCATGGAAGGTATCCAATAAACACAGAGTATGATGCTGCTGCTCATGATGATGATGATGATGATGATGATGATGAGATGATGATAGTGATGATGGAGGTGATGGAGGTACATTAATTTAAATTCAGGAATATACTCTGTAGCAGGAATCTTAGAGAGTCTTATTAATAAAATCAAACCTGTGAGCCAGGTATTGGGGTGAACTGGAAGATCAGAGATACAGAACAAGCCACAGCTACCTCACCTCGCCAGATCCTCAGCTGGTCTTGTTTCCTCAG
Source organism: Peromyscus californicus insignis (assembly GCF_007827085.1). Lineage (NCBI taxonomy): Eukaryota > Metazoa > Chordata > Mammalia > Rodentia > Cricetidae > Peromyscus > Peromyscus californicus. Next base: position 330,526 of record NW_026294606.1, read on the forward strand.
ACAGGAGGCCTCTGAGTCCTCATCCAGAATGGTTCTCAGCTGAATTGCTGCTCAAAAGCCTGGATGCTTAACCAGGCCAAATGCTTAACCAGCCAAATGCTTAACTAGCCAAATGCTTAACCAGCCAAATGCTTCTAGTTTCTGGTCCTCACGCCTTATATACCTTTCTGCTTTCTGCCACCACTCCCTGGGATTAAAGGCTTGCTTTCTGGGATTAAAGGCGTGATGAGTCACCATGCCTGTCTGTATCCTTGAACACATGGATTTCTGCCTCTGGAATGCTAGGATTAAAGGCGTGTGCTACCACTGCCTATACTTTATGTTTAATATTGTGACTGTTCTGTCTCTGACCCCAGATAAGTTTATTAGCATGCACAATATTCGGGGGAATACAATACCACATTTCCTCTCTTTTTGTCTAAAAATTTAAAAAGCTTATAACTAATACAAGAAAAATTATATCCAGTATATATATACAATATACACAGTCAAGATTACATTAACGATGACTAGTCCATTAACATTTGACAGATTCAGATAAAAAACTCCATTTTATATATTAACAATGTCCAGTCCAGTAACATCTGATAAACTCAGACCAAAAAATTTTCATTACTTATCTTATTTAAAACAAGAAGTTCCTTTTTAAAAGTAGATTCCATAATCTCCCTTTTTATCTTATCATATCCATATTCTCTCTTTTTTCTTTTCATAATACATTCAGTAGTCTACCTTTTGTCATTTTTATATCTTCCCCTTTTTCTTTTCAGTGTAGATTCAGTGATCTACCTATTTATCCTATTATTTCTTTATCTTTTTTCTCAGATAGATTCAATGATCTATCTCATACCTTATTCTCTTTTTCTTTTTGCTTTCTAGGGGTGAAGATATCTTTAGGGAATCTTGAAAAGAAAATTTTTGGGTTAATTGTCAAGCCCTTTATCATTTGTCCAGTCCCTGCATAATAGGAAAGTTCAGGGCTTGTCATAAATCCTTGCTCGAGTAGTCTGTCAGGCTGGATCATCTCAGCTAGTCATCTCGAAATTGTCCTAACCAGTTTGTAGTCCAAAGTTGATTTTTCCATGGTGTTAATCGCCTTAATGGCTTTAGCATAGTCCATGTGGAATCATCTTTGTGGGGTCCCGTCATCCTTTTGAAGATTTCAAAGTTGCTGTTAGGTGTGGTCATGGTTCCCTGCAGACTTTCTTTTTTGTGCCTCCTCTGTGGTTTGGAGCAATCACAGTCTGATAAATGTCTGTCTCTCGGAACCATGAACATTCTTCCCTAGAACAGAAAATCTTCACAACAATTTCTCCCCACCATTTTTAAATTCCTCTAAAGCTTACAAAAATCTAGTTAAAGGAAAAATATTACAATTCTGAAACAAAATTTAATTATACCTTTATTATAGCAATCTAGCAGTCATCTGTGGACCTAAAGGAAAAACATATAGTACATTCTCATCAGTTACTGCCTGAATGAATGTGTAAAGCTTATCTCCATGTATAGGTGTAAAGGAACTATTCAATGTAAACAAAGTTACAAACTAGAAAGACTTACTAGAAATCTATCTGAAAACAGTATAATCCTGTCCTTTATTTCATCAGGATGTTCTTAAGCCTTGTTTATGAAAATCAAACAAGCAGACAAGCTCCCTTGGGCTAGAAAGCTTAGTCAGTAAAATGCTTGCCCTACAAGAATAAGACCCAAGTTTGATACTCAGAACACACATTTAAAAACAAAAATTCTGAGCATACAGTGTATACTTGTAATACCAGTGCTAGGGAAGTTGAGACAATTGGACCAATGATCAAGGTCATAGTGCACCACTGATACCATATATAACATGTATATACATATGCACACACATATACACATATGTGTATACAAATTGATGGCAACTTGGTTTCTGGAGGCTTATAAAAGGGGAAAATCACACTATATAAAATTAAAAGGGCCTCATTCAATCTTTGTTTTTTTTATTTTGCAATACAATTCAGTTCTACATATCAGCCACAGATTCCCTTGTTCTCCCCCCTCCCGCCCCCCCCTCACCTTCCCCCCAGCCCGCCCCCCATTCCCATCTCCTCCAGAGCAAAGTCTTCCCTGAGGACTGAGATCAACCTGGTAGACTCAATCCAGGTAGGTCCAGTCCCCTCCTCCCAGGCCGAGCCAAACAATCCTGCATAGGCCCCAGGTTTCAAACAGCCAACTCATACAGTGAGCAAAGGACCCGGTCCCACTGCCTGAATGCCTCCCAAACAGATCAAGCCAATCAACTGTCTCACCCACTCAGAGGGCCTGATCCAGTTGTTGACCCCTCCGCCATTGGTTCATAGTTCATGTGTTTCCGTTCGTTTGGCTATTTGTCCCTGTGCTTTATCCAACCTTGGTCTCAACAATTCTCGCTCATATAAACCCTCCTCTTTCTCGCTAATTAGACTCCCGGAACTCCACCCGGGGCCTAGCCATGGATCTCTGCATCCAGATCCCTCAGTAGTTGGATGAGGTTTCTAGCACGACAATTAGGATGTTTGGCCATCCCATCACCAGAGTAGGTCAGTTCGGGCTGTATCTCGACCATTGCCAGCAGGCTGTTATGGGAGTATCTTTGTGGATTTCTGTGGGCCTCTCTAGCACTTTGCTTCTTCCTATTCTCATGTAGTCTTCATTTACCATGGTCTCCTATTCCTTGTTCTCCCTCTCTGTTCTTGATCCAGCTGGGATCTCCCGCTCCCCCAAGCTCTCTTTCCCTAGACCCTCGCCCTTCACTACCCCCACTCATGTCCAGGCTGTTCATGTAGATCTCATTCCATATCTGCCTCATTCAATCTTATCTTGAGGTGGTTAGGAATGTTCTCTGAGGTTATGCACATCTGGGATTGAACCTGATTTCTTCATGGGCCGACTGTAGGGTTCTGAGTAGGACAAACTGAATGGGTGACTTTTGATTTGGAAACAAAACCATAGGAGGAGCCAGCTCTGAGGAAGCCCTTTGAGCTTGTTTTTTAAATCTCCAAACTGAAAAGAACAGCAACAGCCTCCTGAGCTTACTGTGGTAGGAGGATCAGGCAAAAGAAAACTTAAGGAGAGAAGTTATAAAATTACTCAACCACAAAATCCCCACTCATAAAATCCCAGAATTCTGAATTTTATACAACTATTTAAAGTATCAAAAATATACTCAACAGTTTCATGCTAATGTAACCATCTAGGAATTCTCAAACCTAAAAGAGAACAATTTAGAAATAGGTTCTGAACAATCATATGACATAATACGGGCACCTTTTGTCATCTCAAGATGTTACATAGGTGTAATGGCTATTCTTGGTTGTCAACTTGATTACATCTGGAATTAACTAAAGCCAAAAATTGAAGTGGCACATCTGTGAGGGATTTTTGCTTAATTTGAAGTGGGAAGATCTCTTTCTAATTAGATCTTGGCGGCAGAAAGACACCTTTAATCCAGTCTTTTGAGTTGGGAAAACCCATCTCTAATCTGTGCCACACCTTCTGCTGGAAGCCAATACAGGTGGAAATGGTATTTTAGAAACAAACTGTGAAGACTGAAATCACAGAAGCAGAATTTAGTGCTGCAAAACTTAACTCAAGAAAATATATATAATTCTGTATAAAGACAGGGAAGAAGGAAGCTTTTGCTCCTTGCGTGCTTGCTCTCACCTTGCTAGCAGGTCCATTCCTTCGTTGACATTAGAGCCTGCTTCTTCAGGATTCTGGCATATACTGACGTCCATCTGAGACATCCAGCCTCATGGACTGAACAACTCCTGGATTCTTGAACCTTCCATTCATAGGTATCCATTGTTAGACTAACTGGACAACAGCCCGTATGCCATTCTAATGGATCCCATTTCTATATATAGAGATTCATTCCACAAGTTCTATCACTCTAGCGAACCCTGGCTAACATAGGAGGAAATGATATTTCAGAAACAAACTGCAAAGACTTAAATTACAGAAGCAGAATTTAGTGTTGTAAAATTTAGCTCAACAAAATATGATACATAATTTGTGAAATGCATGTTTCTTAGTTTGCCATGTGTTAATTATGAACAGAAAGTAGGTCATAAAGTGATTGAAATTGGGCATTCTTGGTGTGATTAGACAGATTATTTCTAGAATCTCCCTGGAAAAAGAACTGGAAAGAACTTAGTACCTCCATCATTGATCACAGAATGTGGTTCAGGCAAGGAGGAAGGGAAAGTTCAGAACATACAGACCCAGAAGAAAAAGGGGAGATCTGTAGGAAGCCAACTACACAAAAACACTTAGGGACTTCAGTGCCTGAGAGAGGATACTGAGGAACAATAAGTTCCTGTGGAGACATGAGTGTGACACCATGGCTGAGAGTGCTCACTTTTAAGAAGAGAAGAGGTGATGTAGCAAATAATACGGGAGCCAGGCCTCAGCATGTGGTCCTTACACGAATATTTAAGATCTGGAATACAGCAGAAGGTGTCCAATGGTAGGAAGTTCCACATGATTTGCTATAAGAAGGGAGGTAGGCAGATTTGTAATGCCTGTGTGGTTAGGGGAAAGAGAAAGGAAAGTGAGGTGATAGAGAAAGAGGATAGTTTTTATACATAGAGAGAGATAATATAGATGATAGAAATATGTAGGTAGGTAAGCAGGTGGGTAGATGAGACAGATCACAGCGATAGCTGTGCGTGTGGAAGAGAAAAGAAGGGTATCATTAACTAAGTATTATTTTTACACTTCCTTGCTGTAGAGTATATGTATATGTACGTGTGTGTGTGTGTGTGTGTGTGTGTGTGTGTGTGTGTGTGTGTGTGTGAGTGTACATGTCCATGTGTGTACACTCATGTAGAGGCTAGATCTTGATATGGGGTGACTTCCTCAGTCACTCTCCACTTTATTTATTGAGCCAGGATCTCTTACTGAACCTTTAGCTCAACAATTGCTAGTCTGGCTTGTCAATGAGCTCCAGGGATATCTGTGTCTCAGTGTTGGAATTGCAGAAACATGTCGCCATGCCTGGCATTTTTCATGGATGCTGGGAATTTCAACTCAGTTCCTTCAAGCTTGTGTGGTGAATGCTTTATCCACTGAGCCATCTGCCTAACCCCACATTTTCTTCTTATTGTTAAACCCTGTATCTAAAGCTTAGAGCAGCACATTTGGAGGTAGTTCATGCCCAAAGCTTACTTTGTCATCTCCATGTGGGCGGTGCAGCTATACAGCAAATATTACTATCTGTGGCAGGTCCCAAACTCAGGACTTTATAGATCCACTACTTATGTGCCCTCTACCACAACCCTAGTAGACAGTGGAAGGGAAAGTGAGGTGGGGCATGGGGATATTTAAGTTTTCCATTTCATTGATGACTTCAAGTTCTCAAGAAGAAACATTTCAAACAAATCAGAGAGTTTTTGATAAACACCTTAAAATTGGTATTTTGGTGATTCTGGACTGAAAGGGGGAAAATGAGAGAAAACTCAATCAAGGTATTTATACAAGAGACCTTGTCCTCTCTTTCCTGTCTATCTATCTATCTATCTATCTATCTATCTATCTATCTATCTATCTATCATCTATCTAGTTATTTTTATTTATTTATTTTTGGTTAAAGGTATCTTTCAAAAAGAGGTAATTCCACTAAGCAAAAGGTAATCATCCTGAGTGAGGTAACCCAGACTCAGAAAGACAAACATGGTATGTACTCACTCATAGCAGGATACTAGACATGAAACAAGGATGACTTGTCTGCTACTCACATCACCAGGGAGGCTACCTGGAAAACAGGACCCCAAGAAAGACACAGGGATTGCCCAATGACAGAGAAATGGAATGAGATCTACATGAACAGACTGGACATGAGTGGGGGTAATGAAAGGTGAGGGTCGAGGGAAAGAGAGCTTGGGGGAGCGGGAGATCCCAGCTGGATCAACAACAGAGAGAGAGAACAAGAAATAGGAGACCATGGTAAATGAAGACTACATGAGAATAGGAAGAAGCAAAGTGCTAGAGAGGCCCACAGAAATCCACAAAGATACCCACACAACAGACTGCCGGCAATGGTCGAGATACAGCCCGAACTGACCTACTCTGGTGATGGGATGGCCAAACACCCTAATTGATGTGCTAGAAACCTCATCCAACTACTGAGGGATCTGGATGCAGAGATCCATGACAAGGCCCTGGGTGGATCTCTGGGAGTCCAATTAGCGAGAATGAGGAGGGTTTATATGAGCGAGAATTGTTGAGACCAAGGTTGGATAAAGCACAGGGACAAATAGCCAAATGAATGGAAACACATGAACTATGAACCAATGGCTGAGGGGTCCCCACTGGATCAGGCCCTCTGAATGGGTGAGACAGTTGATTGGCTTGATCTGTTTGGGAGGCATCCAGGCAGTGGGACCAGATCTTGTGCTCATTGCATGAGTTGGCTGTTTGAAACCTGGGGCCTATGCAGGATTGTTTGGCTCAGCCTGGGAGGAGGGGACTAGACCTACCTGGACTGAGTCTACCAGGTTGACCTCAGTCTGTGGCTATGGAGAAGGCTTTGCCCTGGAGTAGATGGGAATGGGGTGGGGGGTTGGGGGGAAGGTGAGGGGGATGGGAGGGGGGAGAACAAGGGAATCCGTGGCTGATATGTAGAACCGAATTGTATTGCAAAATAAATTAAAATTTAAAAAAAAGGTAAAAGATAAGATGAATTAGAGGCATCTTCTGTACTTGAACAATGTGTACTGATAAAAATCAAGATAATGTTTCCATCTCCCCATTTTTTCATGTTGAAGCTTTTTTCCTCTTCTCTTCCAGTTAATCATCCCTAGAGTGAAGTATAGTCAGCCTGTCATGCAGGAGAAAACTAGAGTTCAATCTACTAGTGTACAATCTAACTGGTGTGTGCTGTGTGTGTATTTGTATGAGTGTGTGCATGTATGTATGTGTGTGTATTTGTATGGGTGTGTGCTGTGTGTGTGTATTTGTATGGGTGTGTGCTGTGTGTGTATTTCTTAGTCATTTGCCATATTGTTTATAATTTTTCGAAAATATCAGTAGTAGTAGGGTGTGTGTGTGTGTGTGTGTGTGTGTGTGTGTGTGTGTGTGTGTGTACAGTTATCCCAATGCCATGATGTACTATAGGATAGGATAGGATAGAATAGAATAGTGAGTATGCCATATGGAGAAGAAATGTTCAAGTATGTTAGCCTACGGGGGAAACATTTCACATTTAAACCACAAGTATCTTCTATTTTGTGATCTTATTATCTATTCGTTATTTTTCATTTATTTCTTCTTTATTATTTGACACATCATAGTCATACACATTTATGGAATACAATGTGATCATTTGATACATGTCCACAGTGAGTAATGGCCGGCAAATAGCATTTCTACATCTTCAAACATTTATCATTTTAATTTTTAAACTAAATGTGTACACATAATTTTGTTTAGTTTGTTTAGTCATTGTTGTCCCTTTTCCATTTTCATGTGTGTTATAGTGTACACGAGTTTATGCATGCATGTTTATATGTATGTGAACAAACATGTATGTGTGTGCATGTGGGAACCCCAAGGTTGGTGTTGTGAATTATACTTGATCACTCTTCCACATTATTCATTGAGGCAGGGTCTCTCAAATCAAATACAAGGTTCATTGGTATGGCTAGTCTCACTAGCCAACTTGATCTAGAAATCCCCTGTCTCTACGTTCCCAGGATGCAATTACAGTGGACTACCATATCCCCCTGGCACTTGCATAGGTTCTGGGGATGCTAACATGGCCTTCATGTTTGCAAAGCAGAAGAGCTTTAATCCATGAGCCATCTCCCCAGCCCTAATGTTTGTGTTAAAAAGGGTTGACTAACAAGCTCATAAATAACATTTTCAAATTTGTCTTTCCTTATTCAAAATAAAACAAAAAGAAGAAATAAAAAGAATGAAGCCTCAGAATGCACATTTGTCATGCACTGAACAAAACAATGAAATGTGATCCTTTATCCTCATAGAAGAAAATGCCACAGTAACATGCTAGAATCTGGAGACCTCTGTTTAATATTCACATCTTCTAGGGAGTCAAGAGACTATTCTGGATGTTGTTGACTCCTTGGAGCTGATGGTTAGTGTCCTAGAAGGTAGCTTGGTGGCTTTTTAAATGAAGTGCTTACACATGAGAGACAAGTTTGCATGCCTGCTTACACTTGGCTTCTCAGACAGACATCTGCTTTTCCCTCCATAGTATTGAACATTTTGCATATAGCAAGCATTCATTTAAGTTTTTATTGTTAGTAATATGACTTCTCTAATTTGTTTAGCAATATTATGAATTCATTTAAATGACAAGAAATGTATTTCTGTTTTTCACTAAGACAGCTTCAAGACAGTTTTATGGAGACTGGTCATTTGATTTTAGCAGATCAGATATACATCTGGGTAGGTTGCATTTAAATTAATAGTTTTTTAAATGCAAAGTTGATATTTTTGAGAAATGCTAGATGCTATTTTAAGTGAATGGTAACAAACTCTGGTGCTAATATTTCTCTTATAAGCAGTGTAAGACTCAACTAGGTCATTTTGATCTCATATACTGAAATGAAATAAATGAAAGCAGTTTCTTTAACTCATAATTGTGCAAGCCCAAGTGCATGGCACTGACATCAGTCCAAGTCTGGAAAGGACCTTTCTTAGCTACATCCCACCATGGAGGATGAGTATGAGAGGGAGAGAACACATCTTAAAATAGGAAGCTGTAGAGACTGAGGTCCTGTGGTCCCTCCTGCTAGACATCTCCTCCATGACCTACAGACATCCTACCAGCAACCACTGCTTAGAGGACTAAGTTTCCCATGCATGAACTTTTAGAGGGCAGACATAAACCACAGTAAAGGCATATCTAAAAGTTGTGATATGAGAAGGAAAACTTGAATAGATTAATTTTAATTTTTCTCTTGTTGGATTGTTTCTCAATATCAAAATGAACTGAAGTCATAAAAATTGGCTTAGGAAAGAATTGTTATTAAAAATTCAGTTGGCAAGTGTATCCTCCTGGTTAGGGCATTATTGAATTTTCTGCAGATGCTATTTGAGCTAATTTAAAGTGATTTCACATAGATTGTAGCTGAAATTGTTGCTGAGTAATGGATTATTTGCCCCAGGTAGCTGTGCTCTTTTAACTATTTTTTCTTTTTCTTAAATATGATATCAGGTATACTAAATATTATACATATTGTTTTTAATGGTTAATGAAGTGATAATATATTTCCTTATTCACATATTTTTATAATTGCTTATTTTGTGTATATATGTTAAGGTTCATGCATGGCTAGTGTTTATATATCATGGTATATGTGTGGAGGCCTAAGGACAACTTTTGAGAGTTTATTCTTTAAATCTTTATGTGGGTCTCAGAGATTTAATTCAGGTCTTCAGGCTTGGTGGCAAACACCTTTACCTGCTGAACCATCTCATCAACTCCTAATTCACATATTTTAAGCACATATTGTAGGAAGAATCAATAATCTCAACCTCAAAATCATGTAATTTATCTCTAGACCAAACTCTTGAAAAAAACTGTGTTGTGTATATGTATGTGTATGTGTGTGTGTGTCTGTCTGTCTCTATCTGTCTAGTAATGATACTAGAAAAATGTAAGCTGATTATGTAAATAGTCTATCTCTAGTAACATGCAGGTCAAAAGTGTGTAGGAACTGTTCACCTTATTACAGAAGGCATATTTGGGCTGGATGCAATGGATGCATATAGCAACAGCTAACAAAAATCATATAAAACTTATATATTGCTTTTTATTATTAAATTTTTTATTCATTTTACAGACCAACCACAGATCTCCCTCTCATCTTTCTTCCCACTCTCCCCACTGCATTTCCCCCCAACCCTCATCCCCTCCTCCAACAGTGTAAGTCCCTTTATTTCCATTAAATATATTTCAATGACCATTTGACTTCGGCATTTCTTTATTTCTTTTTTTAGCCCAAGACAGCTTACTTTTTTCTTGTAATTGCTTATCTTTCTTCTGTGTCATCAGAATGTGAAGTCTTGGAGGTTTACTTCAGTTTTACAATCCATTTGATTCCCCCTAAAATGTCTTCAGCATACGTTTATGTCTTTGAGAATTGAGCCCTTTCAAGTCCAAATAAATGAATGCATACTTAAACACATAATACTATAACAATTGATTAAATACATTCTAAGAAATACAGAGAATTAAGCAAATAATTGCATTTAGAACTTAAAGGTTTTAGGAAAAACTCTGTATGTATATGATCTTTGCTCTCAGTCATTTTGTTTTAAATAACTGTGTCACTTGCAGAGGTAAAATGTTGAACTTGGTTTTTACTTAATCATTTTGAAAAGTAGGGGAGACTGTGAGAATCACATCCAGTGGAACCAGAGGATTCTGTGGGGAAGCTGACCTGATCCAACCTTGCTGAGTGCTGTGTGACACTATTCCCAGGGAGACAGTAACAAAAGTCTACTCACTCTAGACTGAGAATTGATGATAGACCAAAATAAGTGCACTGACAAAATAAAGCTTGATAAACCAAAGAGTTTGGTTGGGTGAAGGGTTGCTTACAGGAGGAGAAATGATTTGAAAACAACTGTATCACCAAAAGACCACCTCTCAGGAAAAACTGCTAGAAACCCAGAGCTTACTGTAAAACTTTCAGGCAGCTCACCAAATTTGTCTATGTCTCTTCCAGGCAGCTGAGATGGTCTGAGAATGTCTCTCAGAAGTCTTTACAGCTTGGGGATTCTGAGGTATATACCTCTTGAGCCTTAAGAAAACTCCTTTAGAATATGCTGAGCTTTAAAGAGCATCCCTTGCCGGGCGGTGGTGGCGCACGCCTTTAATCCCAGCACTCGGGAGGCAGAGCCAGGCGGATCTCTGTGAGTTCGAGGCCAGCCTGGGCTACAGAGTGAGATCCAGGAAAGGCGCAAAGCTACACAGAGAAACCCTGTCTCGAAAAACCAAAAAAAAAAAAAAAAAAAAAAAAGAGCATCCCTTAAGATGGAATGCATCACTTGAAGGAAACTGCTATGAAACAGGGACATGGAAAGATGGAACTAGGTACTAATTCACTGTTAGCAACATCCTTGGGTGCAGATAGAGAATTCAAAAGAGCATAGCACCAGACCCAGCCTGACAGATAAATGGGCCAAGCAGGACTTCAGAGTGGGCACAATATAATGACTGACATCCATCTAATATCATTTACCTATATAAAATGCAACACTTAATTCCACCTAAATAGAACTAAATATCCATTGACTACTTATATACATTCAGGACATCTGTTTTGTGCAGTAATAAAATCAACTAATCCTATACTTGAGGTTTGGTTTGTCTCTGTAGGCATTGATTTCTTTTTTCTGCCAACAATGTGGTGACAAGAATAAAAATTCTTTTGTAGAATATTAAATTTTTCATTGCATATATTTATTATACATGGCACTATGTTGCATAAAGGTATCATTATAAAAGAATATATTATATGTTAGAATGTTTCCCACATACCCCTGTATCCTCCCTGTCTCCACTTTTTTCTCTCTCATCATCCTTTTTGGTCCTCTATATAGTTTCTCTGCTACTTTCATGCCATATATTCATATGTGATTTTATATAAAATCTAGGAATTATATATATATATGTGTGTGTGTGTGTGTGTGTGTGTGTGTGTGTGTGTGAGAGAGAGAGAGAGAGAGAGAGAGAGAGAGAGAGAGAGAGAGAGAGAGAGAGAGATTGGCTTAAGTCATACAATAGGATTTTCTCCAGTTTCAGAGGATGGCAATTATTGAGTGAGGTTTTTTTTTATGGGGTGAAATTGCTATTGTTGTTGTTGTTATTGCTGCTGCTGCTGCTGCTGATGATGATGATGATGATGTTGTGGGGGGGGTGCATGTGTTTGAAAAGACATTAGAGAAAGTGTAAGATAGAATGCAAGTCAGTGATGGAGTACTTCCATATGAAGCCATGGGTTTGATCCCCAGCACTGTATAAAAAACAAACAAGCAAAAAGATAGTAACTGAAATCCATGGCTACCTTTGTTAGGTAAGAGACCTTATTTAGTGAAAAGTTCCCCTTCATCTGCTTTGGGGTAGCAGTATTGGATTTCCCAGGAAATTTTAAACCACTCACTAAAAATGTTGAGTTACTGAGTTAAATGTGTAATGTGAGCTCTAAGGTCTCGTTTGATTTTCATCAGTGTGTGTGTGTGTGTGTGTGTGTGTGTGTGTGTGTGTGTGTGTGTGTGTTCTTGTGTATGCACATTTTATGTTGGTGTACTTATACATATATGTGTACTTGCACATGTGGAGGCCAGAAGTCAATATTAAGTGTCTTCTTCAATTGCTTTCCCACCTTATTTAGACTGGTTAGTCAGAAAACTCCAGGACCCTCTCATCTTCACATCCTCAGTGTTGGGGTTACAGTACATGCCACCTACCTGGGCTTAACATGAGTGCTAGGGATCCAAACTCAGTCTTTGTGCTTTCCTGGCAAGTGATTTACCCTCAAAACCATCTCTCCAGCCCACTCCATAATTTTCAGTGGTGAATCTACTGAGGAAGTCTGTCTCTCTCTCTCTCTCTCTCTCCCTCCCTCCCCCAGTTTTTATTTATTCTCTCCCATCTTTCTTTTTGCTCCTTCTACTTACATTTATTTCTGTTTGTTTCAATCCTGAGCCCCCAAAGAGAGAAGTAGTAGCCTCTTACCTGAATGATTCTCCATGGCTGTGGGAAAGTGTGTGTAGCCTTCAATCTCCAAAGGATCCTTGGAATAAACCAACAAACCACAGTATGACTACACAAATGCGTTACACCTGTAGAAGCTACTGTAAGGTGTCATCACTTTCTATCAGCCAGTATGATCCAGAAAATTCCACACCTCTTTTCTATGGGGAAAGAGGAGAATGGGGCACATAGATAATTTATTTATGAAAACGCATAAACTTGGAACTGATGTGTGGACAGACTTCCATCTTCTTGCTGTGGGATGGTCTGTATGTCAAATCTGTTGCTCTGATTGGTCAATAAATAAAACACTGTTTGGCCAGTGGCCAGGCAGGAAGTATAGGCGGGACTAGCAGAAAGGAGAACTGAGAGAACTGGAAGGTGGGAGGAGACACTGCCAGCCGCCACCATGACAAGCAGCATGTGAAGACGCCGGTAAGCCACGAGTCACGTGGCAAAGTATAGATTTATGGAAATGGATTAATTTAAGATATAAGAACAATTAGCAAGAAGCCTGCCATGGCCATACAGTTTGTAAGCAATTTAAGTCTCTGTGTTTACTTGGTTGGGTCTGAGCGGCTGTGGGACTGGCGGGTGACAGATTTGTCCTGACTGTGGGCAAGGCAGGAAAACTCTAGCTACATCTTCTTTTTTATTCCATGAGTTTAGTTAGTAAAAGGTGAAGGAAGGACCAAAGAAAATGATTTCTTCTTTGCCAGTGTAGACTTTAGACACATAAGGAAACTGCTTTTCCACGTATTTGGGGTTGTTGGTGGGAGAAGCAAGACAAAGGTAACACATTCATGTTTCTGAGCCTGCTTTACATGCTTTTAATATCCTTCAGATGAATTTGCTCAACATATCAACATTTGCTGAATTGGGGAATATCACTTTCTGAGTTCCAGATTCTGTAAGCAAAATACCAATGTCATGAGAATATCCTGATTCTGGGAATGCCAGTTCCAAGACATTTCTGTAATCCTCTATATCAAACATATAAGAACAGAGCTAAGGATTCATAAATAATTGAAAGAGGGAATCAGCCTTTTTGAATTTAGATAAGAGATTGTATGTAGAACAAGAGATTTTGAGTTGTTGGGTAGTTGCCCTGGTAACTTGGAAGAGAGAATAGATAAGTAGTGATACTGTTATAATGAAGTAAGAACTGTAACTGCAGTGCCAAGGACACTGATGCACTTTTCATTGTTAACAGGAAGAAAAATAGGCCTCTCTTTGGCACTCAAGCAACTCAAATGCCGGCAACCATATGGCCTTCTCTCTATTCATTGGGACCCATTTTAAGAATTCTTTGCTAATGCTCTTAGAAGATTCACAAAATACCACAGGAGTTCTCTACATTTTTTAATAGACAGTCATACATGGTGGCAGAGGCAGGGGACAATGACCATTGGGTGATATCTTGCAACTTGAGTGGCTTCCTCAACTAAAAAGACAGTATTATGGGGGCCATGTGATGACTTCACTCACCAGAGAGTGTGGTGGTCTTAGGAAACCAGATATTAGGCTCTGATAATGTAATGGGGGTCCGAGATAGAGGCCCATTTCAAGGGTTTCTAATATGTCAAGATTGGCACTTGTCCCAAAAAAAGCAAACAAGAGTCATGGTGAACAGACAAGACATGATTTTTAATAAAATGGCCATTTAAGGAAGATGGAAACTGAGCCTTTCAACCCATCTTTGGGGGATGGACATGAGATTTAGGTATTTTTGTGTGTTTTTCTTTTTTTTTTTTAATTAAGAGAGTGAGAGAGATTCTCTTTCTTAAGGTTTTTATTTTATGTGGATGAGTGCTTTTCTGGTATGTATGTCTGTGCACCACATGTGTGTTTAGTGCCCATGGAAGCCAGAAAAGAGTGTCAGATCCCCTAGGACTGGAGTTATGGAGAATTGCAAGCTGTCATTCGGGTTCTCAAAACAAACCTGAGCCCACTGCAACAGCAGCCAATACCCTTAACCACCAAACCATTGCTAAGCCTCAAGCATTAGGTTTAACTAGAGGAATAGTTGAGGGGGAGACAAGAGGCTTACATAATTAACAGTCTTGATCAATATGTGGTCTGGCTGAGCATGATTTCAGCTCTGATGCTTAAAGAAGGTCTTGGATTAGCCCTGATCTTTCAAGGGGACTACCTAGTTCCCGTTAAATGATAGCCCCTGCTTGTAGCTGATCTCATCATGGTATAATCTGCTCATGATATACAGCTATTCTTAGGATCCAAGGAAACTAAAAGATATAGGACAATGGCTGAGGCCTTTCAGGTGAGATTTCTGGCATCTGGAATAGAACATTCTAAAAGCTGACAGCAAGTTACCATTGTTACTCTTATACTTCAAGTCTTGAAGAGGGATGGTATATTTTTACCAATATTTACACAGTGACTTTTGAGTTAAGCAAAAATCTTACTCAAAGAAAACACTTTAGGAAATGAAAGCTTAAAATGCCTAGCTTTTAACTTGCTTTTGGTTACATTATACCCTTATTTAGGAGCCAGTGCTTTTCAGGAAAAGCATTTCCTCAGTACCTGTTATAATGTCAAGTTGTTTTCTGTGCATGAGAAAACCAACAAGAGGGGCTTCTGGTAGAAATATAGAGATCTATCTCCTTCTAGCAGTGACATCATGGTGCACTAAAAATCCTGTTGCTTTTATATGTTCTTCATTGAAGCATTTTCTGAATTTATTTCAACCCAAGGGAAGAATAGAATGCAGCCATGGTTCCCTGCTATTTTGTGGTTCTCCCAAACTCCAGTGCTGGGAACTTTGTTTTAGCTATTTTTCCCTATTTTTAGCTTATAAAATAAATGACTAAAGAAACTTAGATAAGGAAGTATTTATTTTGGCTGGCAGTTTGAGAGTACAGTCCATTATGGTGGGAAAGTCATGGTATAAGAGCTTGAGACAGCTAGTAATACTAAAACCATAGTCAGGAAGCAAGGAGAGGGATGAATAGTGTTGGTCAGTTTATTTTCTCCTTTTCATTCAGCTTAAGACCAATCTTCCATCTCAACTCAGCCCATAGACTGTTGCCATCCATAGTTATGGTGTGTTTTATTACCTCAGCTAACCTAAATTAGAAACTCCCTCACAGATATACCCAGAAGTTTGTCTCCTAGATCACGTGAAATTGGTAATCAATGTTTACCATCACAGATTTCTTACCAGTGGTGATGGAGGATTGCTGGAGAGACACTGCTCTAACAGAAAACCCAAGTTCCCAGCATCCACATCAGGTGGCTCACAACCACTATGGCTCCAGGGGACTGGTTGCCCTCTTCTGGCCTTTGTAGGTACCCATACACATGTGCACATATACAGCACACACACACACACACACACACACACACACACACACACACACACACACACACATACTTAGAAAAAAATATATCTTCAAAAAAATTCTAGTACAGATTTCTTACCAGAAACTTTCAGCGGGGAGAAATTCTATGAAAAGGGCAGACAGCTTCTCAGATCTTAGTATAAGCACCCCAAATTGGGGGTAGCATGAAACAACAATAACAACCAAGAATTATTTACAAAGGGTACACACTTTATTGGGAGTCAACAAAAAAAGAATTATTTTAATGGAAAGTCAATATGCCACTATTTTACAGAGTAAATATATTGGGAAAAAGAATGTCAGAAGATGCAAAATGTGGCATGACTGAAGCTTTATTATCTCCTCTAGATTTTTTTCTCCCAGGAAATCACTGGTAAGTGACGAAAGGCATAATGGGGGAAACTGTGAATGGAAAGGGGAAACCCTGTAGACTCTTTTCTCATCTTACTTTTTCCTGTCCTGTTGCTTTCTTTTTGGTCAATCAAGGAGGTCTATGTTTTATAATTTCTTTCAAAACTTTTTGTTTTACAGTTGTACTTCTCAGCAACCTTGCACTTGTCTGATATTCTATACAATTCTTGAGTGAGTCTGTCTTTACCCATGTAAGCAAGGAACTTGAGTTCTTAAATATGAGCCTTCTGAAAAAAATGGGAATAGGGTACATATTCTCACCTCCCTCACCTTGTACAGGAAGATAGCAAAATATTATAAGAAGCAGAGACATTTATAGAGGATCAAACACACTATGCTAGTAAAAATATGAGTCCTATTGTACAGCTTACAAGAAAGAAAGTCCATGGCTCCATGTAAGCCAATATTCTTTGTCTTTAACTTAAATAAAAGAATCTGTAATTCAAAAAAAAAGAAAAAAGGAAATAGACATGATAAAGAAGGGACATTGCATCTCGTAATGTTTTCATATTACCTGTGAAAAACAAAGGATAATTTAATGAGGAAGGATGAGCTGTTTGTAGACAGATGTGAGATCTTACGGAAATAAATATGCTTGGGATTCTTGCGGCAAATGTAGTGTTCAGCCTTGCATAAACTTGCTTCATAGGTATGCTCAGTTTTCTATCTGTAACTTTAAATGAAATATCAAGGGTTCTCTTTGTCCTTACCTGTGACAGCTTTCAGTATCTGAGGTAAGGATCCCAAAGGATTTAAAGATTTATCTCCTATACTCTCTAGGCATTTATAGGAGAATGCAAAATAATTTTCCTCACCTTGGGGCTTCACACTAATTCAGTATGTGGGTGATTTATTCATAGCTGCTGACATTTCACATGCTTGTGAAGAAGAAAATTTAACTTAACTAAAATATTCAGCTTTCAAGGATATACAGCATTCTCAGACACATTGCAATATAATCAAACTGAAAGTCAAGTACTTGAGGCACTTGTGATGGACCAATGAAAAATAATTCTGTCCCAATCAGTTATTTATTTATTTATTTATTTATTTATTTATTTATTTATTTATTTATTTATTGGGTTTTTTTTTTTTTTTGAGACAGGGTTTCTCTGTGTAGTTTTGGTGCCTGTCCTGGATCTTGCTCTGTAGACCAGGCTGGCCTCGAACTCACAGAGATCTGCCTGGCTCTGCCTCCTGAGTGCTGGGATTAAAGGTGTGTACCACCACCACCTGGCCCACTCAGTTGTTTATAAATAAAGCCAACTACCATCAAAAAACAAGTTCATCAGTTAAAACATGGCTTGAGATTTGGGTCACTGTGTCATTGGTGAATCTGAGTGGTGGGGTGGGGAGTGTGCATGTGGAAGCCAGAGTTCAGCTTCAGGTGTTGTATCCCAGAATTTACCCACCTTGTTTTATAAGACAGGGACTCCTACTTTGTCTAGAACTAACCAGGAAGGCTAGGCTCACTGGCCAGTAACCTTCAGGAACTCAACTGTCTCTTTCTCCCCAGCTCTGGAGTGCAAACGTATGCCACCATGCCCTGCTTTTTTTTTTTTTTTTTTTTTTTTTTTTTTTGGTTTTTTGGTTTTTTTAAGATGGGGTTTCTCTGTGTAGCTTTGTGCCTTTCCTGGAACCCGTTTTGTAGACCAGGCTGGCCTTGAACTCACAGAGATGCGCCTGCCTCTGCCTCCCGAGTGCTGGGATTAAAGGCGTGTGCCACCACCGCCTGGCACCTTGCTTTTTAAAAAAATTAAATAAAATACAATAAGCTAAAACAAAAGCCATCACATCAAAATTGGACAAGGCCAATCAGCAAAAGAAAAAGAGCCCCAAGAGCAGGCACAAGAATTAGAGACCAACTCATTCACACACTCATGAGTCCCATAAAAATACTCAACTAAAAGCTGTAATATATACATAGAAGACTGATGAAGACACATGTAGGCCCTGCACTTGCTGCTTCAGTCTCTGTGAGTTCGTGTGACCTTTGCTCAGTTGATTTAGAGGGCCCTGTTCTCCTGCTGTCTTCCATTCCCTCTGGCTCTTATACTCTTTGGACCTCCTCTCCCACAGGGTTTCCTGAACTCTGAAGGGTGGGATGTGATGGAGACAGATGTGATGGAGGTATCTCATTTAGAGTAGTGTGTTGCAAGCTCTCTTTCTCTCTCTCTCTCTCTCTCTTACTCTTGCTCTGTCTCTCCTGCTCTCTCACTCTTGCTCTATTTCTCTGTCTATCTATGTACCTCTCTCTCTCTGTATAATAATGTCAGGCTCTGGGTCTCTGTATTTGTTCCCATCTGCTTCAGGAGGAGGCTTCTCTAATGATGGCTGAATAAGGCACTATTCTATGAGTATAGCAGAATATCATTAGGAGTTAGCTTAATGTTACTTTTTTTTAAAGAATAGTACTATTTGGTTAGAGCAGGTCTCTAGGCTATCTAGTCTCTAGTACATGGTCACCCAAGCAATGGTGGGTATGAGTTCCATTTCCTGGAGTGAGTCTTAAGTCAAATCAGATATTGGTTGGTTACTTCCACAAGCATTGTGCCCTCGTTGCCCTAACATAATTTACAGGCAGGATAGATTGTAGATCAAAGATTTTGTGGCTGGGTTGGTGTTTATATTTCTCTTTTGGTAGCCTGCAAAGTACCTTCCTATACCAAGGACACTAGAATGTAGGGGTGAAAGCTCCAGACATGCACCAACTCAACCTCTCCATGTTCAATGTGTTGTGTGAGTGCTGTCTTCAGCAATGGGGCCTTGTTGTCAGTTTGTGGAGAGCAACCTATTCTCCTGGCAACAGCCTTGACTGTTTGGGGATTTCCATGTGACCCGACTGGCCAACAACTTGATTGAGTGCAGACCAGACCCTATACTGGAAGCTTCATTTGGTGACAAGAAATGGCAATTGGGAGTCTCTCTCCCTCATTCTTCAGAGACCTCATTAGAATCACTCATATATTTTAGGAAGCTTTCATTGCACTAGGTTTCCATATGATTCCTCAAATGCCCCTCAATTTCAGCTGTTTCTCTCTACATTCCCTTTCTCAACCCCATCCCCTCACTGATCCTCCTGTTTCCCCTCCTCACCCCTAGTCTACCCATAAAATCTATTCTATTTGCTCCTGCCAAGGAGATCTATGTGTCCTCCCTAGATCCTTCCTCTATATCCAAACTCTCTGGGTCTTTGAATGGTACCTTAGTTATCATTTACTTAATCTCTAATACCCACATATAAGCAAATACATACCATATTTATCTTCACAGGTCTGGGTTACTCACTCAGGATGATTGTTTTTCTAGTTCCATCCATATGCCTGCAAATTTCATGATGTCATTTTTTAATAGATGAATGATGCTCCATTGTGTAAATGTACCACATTTTTTAAATCCATTTTTATAATTGAGGGACATCTAAGTTGTTTCCAGTTTCTGGCTATTGTGAACAGAGCAGCAATGAATGTGGTTGAGCAAGTGTCCTTGTGGTAGGATGGAGCATCCTTTGGGTATATGCCCAAGAGTAGAATAGCTGGATCTTGAGGTAGATAAATTCCCAACTTCCTGAAGAACTGCCATGTTGATTTCCATAATCACTGTACAAGTTTTCAATCCCACCAGAAATGGAGTATTTCCGCTTATTCCACATCCTTGCCAGCACTTGTGTTACTGATCTTAGCTATTCTGACAGATGTAAAGTAGAATCTCAAAGTAGTTTTAACTTGCAGTTTCCTGATGGCTAAGGATGTTGAACACTTCTTTAAGTGTTTCTCAGCCATTTGAGTTTCCTCTATAGGAAGTCTCTATTTAAATCTGTACTCATATTTTAATTGAATTGTTTGGTTTTTGATATCTGGTTTCTTCATTTCTTTTTAAATACTAGTCCTCTATCAGATGTGGAGTTGGAAAAACAAAACAAAAAAAAATCTTTTCCCATTCTGTAGGCTGCTGCTTTGTCCAAACAGAAGCTTTTCAGTTTCATGAGGTCTCATTTATGAATTGTTAATCTTAGTGCCTGCACTAAGTGGTATTCTGTTCAGCAAGTGTCTCCTGTGCCAATGCATTCAGGGATATTCCCCACTTTCTCTTCTATCATGTTCAGTGTATCTGGTTTTATGTTGAGGTATTTGACCCATTTAGACTTGGGTTTTGTGTGGGGTAATAAGTGTGGATCTGTTTGCATTCTTCTATATGCAGCCATGCAGTTTGACAAGCACCATTCATTGAAGATGCTGTTTTGTTTTTTGTGGTGTTTTTTTTCAGTGTATATTTCTAGCTTCTTTGTCAAAAATCAAGTGTCCGTAGTTGTATGGATTTAGGTCTTTAATTTAACGCCATTGATCAATATATATGTTTTTATGCCAATGTCATGCTTTTTAAAATTACTGTAGCTCTGTAGTACAACTTGAAATTGGGAATGGTGAGACCTCAAGCAGTTCTTTTAATATTCAGAATTGTTTTAGCTACCCTCTTTTTTTGCTTATTGTTTTTCCATATGAAACTGAGAATTGTCTTTTCAAGATCTGTGTCAGAATTTTGATGAGGATTGCATTGGATCTTTTTTGCTATGTTAATCCTACCTATCCATGAGCATGGAAGATCTTTCCATCTTCTGATATCTTCTTTAGTTTCTTTCTTCAAAGACTGAAGTTTTTGTCATACAAGTCTTTCACTTGCTTGTTTAGAGTTACCCCAATATATTTTATATTATTTGAGGCTATTGTGTATTGTTTCCCTGATACCTTTCTCGGTATATTTTCATTTGTATACAAAAGGGCTATTGTTTTTTTTTCTGCAAATAAGGATACTTTGACTTCTTTCTTTCTGATCTGTATCCCTTTGATCTCCTTTTTGTCTTATTGCTCTAGCTAAGACTTCAATTACTATATTAAATAGATATGGAGAGAGTGGACAACCTTTCTTGTCTTGTTCCTGATTTTAGTGAAATTTCTTTGAGTTTCTCTCCATTTAAGTTGATGTTATCTATGAGTTTAATGTAAACTGTCTTTATTATGTTTAGGTATGTCCCTTGTATCCCTAATCTCTCATGTACTTTTATCATGAAAAGGTATTGGATTTTGTCAAAGGTCTTTTCTGCACATAATGAGATGTTAATATGCTGTAGCTGGAGGCTTTTCTGCATCTACACGGTCCTGCAGCCACTTGTAAAATAATCACTCAGAGGCTTATATTAATTATAAATGTTTGGCCAGTGGCTCAGACTATTACTACCTAGCTCTTACATCTTAAATTAACCCATTTCTGTTAATCTATGTATTGTCACATGGCTGAGACATTACTGGTCTGCTGGCATGTTGTTCCTTGGGCGGCTGGATAATGTCTCCCAGACTCTATCCTTCTCCTGTATCTCTGCTTGGATTTCCTGCCTGCCTCTATCCTGCCTTGCCATAGGCCAATACAGCTTTATTTATTAACCAGTGGGAGCAACACATAATCACAGCATACAGAAAGACATACCACATCAATATGCTTTTTTTCTTTAAGTTTGTTTATATGGTGGATTATATTTATTAACTTTTGTGTATTGAACCATCCCTGTATCTTTGGGATGAAACCTATTTCATCATGGTAGATGGCCTTTTTGATATGTTCTTGGATTCAATTTGCAAGTGTTTTTTGAGTATTTTTGCATTTGCACTCTTAAGGGAAAATGGTCTGTAATTCTGTTTCTTGTTGTATCTTTATTGAGTTTGGGTAACAGGGGAACTGTAACCTCATAAAATGAATTGTATGCCCTCCTTTTTCACATGTGTTCTGGGACAGGAATTCAGGCCCTTATGCTTGCTTATACAGCAAGTACTTTAATGACTGAGATAAGTCTCCAGTCCTTCCTGACTTTTTCTAAAAGTATAAGTGTTTGGATTAGATTCTACAGAAAGCATAGCTGACATGTTTTCTGCAGTTAAAAGAAATGGAAGGAGTCTTTCAAACACATCATGTCCTCAGCATTTTCTCATTTGTGTTCAGAATTCCTAAATTTCCAAATGACCTCTTTTACTGTAAGGAGGATAGAGGAGTTGCTAGTGATGTGCTTACTCAACTAATGCTTCTGTCACAGGCCTATTGTGTCTTATTGGATTCTGTTCTTCTGGGAAAGCCAGGCTGTTTATAAGACACAATAGCACTTCTAGCTGAAAACACTCAGTTTCAGCTCCAGGCCACTGAAGATTCTTTCATCCCATGCTAGTGCTGCTATCTTGCAAAATCATAAGACACAAAACTTGTTAGTACTCCTCCTCACACTACTGTGATTGAAACTGGTGGATATTTGTGTGTCCAGAGGCTCTGTTACCAGATCCTGAACACATAGATGTAGATGTGACCGTCTATTAAATAAGAAACACAGAGCCAATGCAAAGATGAAAGCCTAAGAGGTCAGAGCTAAGAGCTAAAAACCTTACCCTTCACTGCTGCTGCTGTCCTCTTCAGCTAAGAGAGCTACTTCCTGTGTGTTTGTCTTTATATAGACTTTCTGTTCTGCCTTCTCATTGGTTGTAAACCCAACCACATGACCTCCTCATCACTGCCCATCTATACAGACCTCCAGGTCTTCTGTGGTTGGTATTGAGATTAAAGGCGTGTGTCTCCATGCTTGCTGTATCCTTGAACACACAGAGATCTGCCTAGCTCTGCCTCCCAAGTGCTGGGATTAAAGGCGTGCACCACCACCGCCCAGCTTCTGCTATGGCTTGCTATTAGCTCTGATCCCCAGGCAACTTTATTTATTAACATACAAATAAAATCACATTTCAGTACAAATAAAATATCACCATACATAGATGAATATGATGACCTTGTGATCAGTTTGATTTATTTCATTTTCTTATTCCCAATGCTGACAGAATTGTTCACTATTGCTGCTTACTTAAGATACATGTGTCTTTCACAGCAGATTTTTCCAGAGATGATTTTTTTCTTAGAATATCCTATGAATAGCAGTTATAAAACTAGGTGAAATAAATACTTATTCCTTTATATTGTTTTAATGATTCAAATTGAAAATGCAAAATAGTGAACAAGCATTCTAAAAATTACTGTATGTTGCTATCTCTATGACTGTCTGGGCCATCAGTTACCTTGCATAATAGCATGTTAATCATAACTATTTTAATGTACATATCCAATGTCCAGAGAGAAAGGCACATGGATCATCTATCTAGTTTAAAACTCACATGTTGACATGTAAAATTATGTAGATGTTGTCTTGCCTCAAATGAATAGAATAAACTAAATTTATCCTATGGTCAATTACTGAGGAGTAAACATGCAACTACATTTTTCAATTAGAATAACAAAAATATTCCAAACACTGATTTTCAATGGCCATCCCCTAGTTCAATTCTTAATGTAGACAGCAGGTTAAGATCATCAGGGATAAAAAAGAATTAAATTATTCTAACTAGGTAAATTTCACAGTGGCTGATGGAACAGTACTGATGGACTAAATTGAGGTGAATGTAGAGATGCAGTTGTAGTGACTGGCTATGAATCATCCAGCTAAAGAAAGGTAGATGCTGCCATGTATCAAAAGAGGACTGTAGTCAGACTTTCCTTTTTGGACTGCCACTCATAAAGTATGACACAAAGATGTATTATTAATTATGAAAACTTGGCTTTAGCTTAGGCTTAGTTCTAGCTAGCTCTTATAATTTAAATTAACCTATATCATTTAATCTACATTCTTTTACATGGCTCAGCTACCTTTACTCTGTATTCCCCATCCTACTTCCTCTCTACCTTTTTTCTTCCCAGAGCTTTCTCTGTCCAGAAGTCCCTGTTATACCTCCTGCCTAGCTATTGGCTGTTTAGCTTTTTGTTAAACTAATCAGAGTGGCACATCTTCACAGTGTATAGAAGGATTATTCCACAACATAGGACTGTGAAACAAATGTAGTAGTCTAAAGATTGGCACTAACAGTTGAGTAAAAATATTTCCCAGGCTTCCACTATCTGTTAAGTACTAGTAAGGTCTATGAAATTTAAAACAAGGGCTTAGCTTAAGGGGTGTGAGTCTTGGTAATGCTTCCATAAATTTCAGCACAGTAGACATTTACCACCCTCAGACCACCCTCAGATAATTGCTGACTCTGAAGTAATGCCTTTTTGGAGCCAGACCAGGCTCACCATTGATAGAACCAATGTGGCTTCAGGGTGACTTCCTGGACAGTCAAAATGAACAAAAGATTATACTGATGATGGGGCTATGTCAGACATCCAAATCCAATGACAGGTTAAATAAATTAGCTGCCTTTTAAAAATATATTTTAACATTTAACAGGGCTCCTTAAAGTATGAAAACCTAATATAACTGTTATATATGTAATTATCATTGGTATGTATGGAGGACTAAATACCTAGTTCTATTTTCTTCATTACTTTAATTATTTAGTTACTCATTTTCAATTTTGTGTGTATATGTATGTGTGTGGTATATGCTTGTGTGTGTGTTTGCAGATAAATATGCCTATGCGTGTCTTATGGAGGCCAGAGGAAGACATTAGGCATCCTGCTCTATTATTCTCTGCCATGTTCCTTTCAGACAGTCTCTCACTGAACATGGAGGAATACCAGCAGCAAACCCAGTGATTCTCCTGTCTCCACCCTCAACATTGCTAGTGGTACAGAATGGAGTCATACTCAGTTTTATGTGTAGGTGTGATATCTAAACTCAGGTCCTCATGCTTGTGCAGCAAGTCCTCTTAATACTGAGCCATCTCTCCTAGATGACAAATTATTTCAAATGACATAGCTATATGACTTGCTCACAATAGTAGAACCTGTGAGTATCAAGATTTGCCTCAGAACCAAGTCTTTCTAACTTTGGATCATTTATGAATAAATGGCAACTTACTGGAGACTCCAATACCAAGAAAAGACTTTTGATGCTGTTTTAGTCTGGTTTTGGCCAACGAAAATACTATATTATAGGTAACTGGCAAACAAGAATGGTGCATTTGGCTACAGTTCTGAATTATGGAAGTTCCCAAGTATGATGCTAATATCTGACAAGGACCATTGTGGTGCATCATAACAATGTGCAAGTGAGAGTAAACAAGTGAAACAGACAGAAAGGATGGACTAAATTTACTCTTCCTATCAGAAATCTACTACTATGGCATCTAACCCACTCCTACCATAACAACACCCCATAATGATGTTACAATGGCAATTGTCTTAGTTAGGGTTTCTATTGTTGTGAAGAGACACCATGACCATGGTAACTGTTATAAAGGAAAACATTTAATTGAGGTTGTGGCATACAGTCCAGAGGTTCAGTCCATTATCATCATAGTGAGTAGCATGGCGGCATGCAGGCAGACATGGTACTGGCTACATCTTGATCAGGAAGCAACCAGAAGTGAACTGAGATTCTGGGCAGTATCTTGAGCATAGGAAACCTCAAAGCTTGCCCCCACAGTGACATACTTCCTCCAATAAGGCCATACCTACTCAAACAAAGCCATATCTCCTAATAGTGTCATTCCCTATGAGCTTACGGGGGTCAATACATTGAAACTGACACATTCCACTCCCTGGCCCCCATAAGCTTTTAACAATATCATAATGAAAAATGTACTAAGTCAAACTTCAAAAGTCCCCATAGTCTATAACAGTCTCAAACTTACTTAAAGGTCCAAAGTTCAAAATCTCTTCTGAGATTCATATAATCTCTTAACTGAACTCACTTGTAAAGACAAAATAAAAAAAAAAACAGATCACATACTTCCAACATATAGTGGTGCAGAATATACATTACCATTCCAAAATGTAGGGAACAGAGCACAGTGAGGAAATACTAGACCAAAGCAAGACCGAAAACCAGCTGGGCAAACTCCAAATTCTGCATCTCCATGTCTGATGTCAACTCCATTCAGCTTTGTTGACTGCAACACCCTTCTTTCTCTTGGGCTGGCTCCCCTGTCAGCAGCTCTCCTCAGCAGGCATTCCATGACTGTGGCATCTCTAACATCTTCAGTTCTCCAAGGCAATCCAGGCTTCAACTTCACAGTTTTACACAATGGCCTCTCTAGGCTTCCATTCAGGGACATCCCTGACACATGCCTGGCCTCAGTGGCTTTCCTAATTTAAGAGGCAAATTCCATAACCTGTTTCTTCTATCCTTGACTTTAGAACCATGTGGCCAAAGCTGCCAAGTTCTGCTGCTTACTGGGGCTAGAACATGGCCCCTTTGTTCAAGCACATCTTCACCAACTTTCTGTTTTTGATAGTTAGACAAGACTGGCCTCAAACTCAGAGATCCACCAGACTCTGCCTTCCCAGTGCTTGGATTAAAGGTATGCACCACCACACCTGTATCTAAGATATTCTTTAATTTCTTTTCACAAATTGGAAACTTAGCTGGGTGGAATCTTTCTCTGAGGTCACCACTCTCTTTATCCATTTCTTTCTTTCTTTCTTTTTTTTTTTTTTTTTTTTTTTGGTTTTTCGAGACAGGGTTCTCTGTGTAGCTTTGTGCCTTTCCTGGATCTCGCTCTGTAGACCAGGCTGGCCTCGAACTCACAAAAATCCGCCTGGCTCTGCCTCCCGAGTGCTGGGATTAAAGGCGTGCGCCACCACCGCCCGGCTCTTTATCCATTTCTTAATCTGTCCATCTTCTTAAACACAGGATCCAGCTCTATTACACTTCCTGGTGCTCCTTTTCTCAACCTGTACATTTGATATTTTTATTTGCTCAGCTTGTTCCTTTTCATTATAAATCTTCATCAACCCCAATAACCACATGGCAGAGTCTATACTAGGCTCTTTTGAGATTTCCTCTGCCAAGGGAATTAACCCAAAACTCTTCACTTTAGCCTCAGGCAGACTTTTCAAACAAGGGTTTGCCTTCTCATATCCTCATCATATTTTTCATCATATTCAGTCATATTCTTCATCAAAATATCATAAGACCAGTCTCTAGGCTACATATTAACATTCTTCTCCTCTGAATCTTCTTGATACCTACAGGTCAAATACTTAGTATCATTATCTGCCATGCTCCTACTAGCATGTCCCATTAAGCAGTACTCAAAACATTCCACTGCTTTCTTAACCCAAAGTACCAAAGTCTAAATTCCTCCAAACAAAAACATGGTCAGGCCTATCACAACGATACCCCAATCCCTTGTACCAGCTTCTGTTTTAGGGTTTTTATTGCTGTCAAGAAACACCATAACCATGGCAAATCTTACAAAGGAAAATATTTAATTGAGGTGTCAACTTACAGTTTCAGAGGTTTAGTCCATCATCACGGCAGGGACCAAGGCAGCATGCAGGCGGACATGGTTCTGGCTACATCTTGATGAGAAAGCAATAAAAAATAGACTGAAGCACTGGGAACGGCTTAGGCATATATGAGACCTCAAAGTTTACTCCCACAATGACATACTTCTTCCAACATGGCCATAGCTACTCCAACAAAGCCATACCTCCTAACAGTGCCACTCCCTATGAGCTTATGGGGGCCAATTACATTCAAATTACCAGAGCAACTAAATTCCAAGATGGATTCTGAAGAGGACACTCAAACCACAAAAGCCCAAACTCCATCCTGCTGGAACAGTGATGGCCACGTCCAAGCTGCACCCTACACAAGCACCTTACCTATATTCCAGGCTCATTCCTTGGAAACAGAGGAAGGAATAAGGTTTGACAGAATATAAAAGACTCCTCAGAAAGATGCCAGGGACCACATGCTGGAGACACTTTTTGTAGATTTAGTTAGTTTAGATAGATATTGAGGGTTTGGTGAACCACCTTCTTCTGTAGGCAATGGATAAGGAATGATTGCTCACATCTGGATAATATGGGTCTGTTATGGCTTTAAATGCTTGTTCATTCACTGATTTCTTCATTCACCATTCCTTTTTGTCTCCATAATTTCCAAATGAAGTTTATTTTATTTCTATATATTTTTAAAGGTAGTTTTTCCTTTTTACATTCATTTAAATTTATCTACAATGCTATTTTATGTGTTTCATTTAGCTTTATATTGGTTAACTTTTATATAAATATAATTATCTATTCATATTAAAGTGATAAATATACTTACTTTTAATCACCTGTTAAAAACATTTAATTGTTTCATAAAATGTTCTCAGGGCATACACAGAACAATTGAATTACTAATGTACTATATTTATCATCAATACACTTTTTTCCAAATAATACTTGTACGTAAAAATTTCTTAATCAAATAGTTTTCTTGTTAGTGCATTGTATGAGGAAAACTTAATTATATCTTTCATTTGTGTAGCTCCTTAGAACTTCAGAAACATCTTTCAGCCAGGTATAAACTTGGCAAAACAGTTTTTGTAACCCTCATGTTACTCATAAAGTAGCTAACACTGCAAACTTACAACCAACATCAGCCTAACCAGGCAATTTAAGGAATGTAATTATCCTTGCAGACAACAGGGCACTTTCTTATCCAGACATGGTCCTGCCATGTAACATGCCATGACAGTTTGAAACACTAACATTCACTAATTAAATGCTTCAAAAATTATTAATAAAACTAAAATGGTTGCAGAACTGAATCTTTGATACAAGTTTTCCAACTTCCTCACGAGCACCCACTGAAATTGCTTAGTAGTGATATATGACTTAATATTTATACTAGAAAGCATTGGGATTCATTTCTGTAACTAATTTACAGTAAAGATTTGATGGGGAGAATGTTGAGGTGATAGAGACTGAGACAAGCCTTGAGCATGGTCTCCCACTGAAGCACATTCCATGCCTCTCTGTTAAAAAATCCATGTAGAAATGTTTCAACATAACAAGTCTGCAAGAGGGTTCTTAAAGCAACTTTTCATGAATATTGCATTCACAGAGCAAGTTTTTGTACTTAAAACTGATACCTGCCTACCTATCCAACATTAAATAATAAAAATATTGATGAATTTAACTTTTTTATGCAGTAGAAAATGAGCTTCAGAGTCCACCCTGCCTGAGAGTTTAGATGTGATCAATGTGACCATGAAAAACAAATTAGATTGAGAGCTTAGAAATTTCTCAAGAATTTAATTAATCTCTAAGTTATTTAGAAACATATTTACAGAGTGTGTGTGGACCTTAGGCAACAAATTTCTGTAACTGCCACTTATACATTAGGAACGAGCTCTAGGTGACAGTCACGTCATCTAAAAATGCTCACCTTCATCTCTGGATAAAACTCAGTTGTGATGTCCTCAGCCTAAGGACATCAAACCTAAAGAACCTTTTACCTTTCAATAAGAGTAACATGTAGCTAGAGTTTTCCTGCCTGGCCCACAGTCAGGACAAATCTCTCTCACCTGCCAGTCCCACAGCCGCTCAGACCCAACCAAGTAAACACAGAGACTTATAATGCTTACAAACTGTATGACTGTGGCAGGCTTCTTGCTAACTATTCTTATAGCTTAAATTAATCCATTTCCATAAATCTATACCTTGCCACGTGGCTTGTGGCTTACCAGCATCTTCACATGCTGCTTGTCATGGTGGCGGCTGGCAGTGTCTCTCCGCCTTCCTGTTCTTTCTTTTCTCCTCTCTGTTAGTCCCGCCTATACTTCCTGCCTAGCCACTGGCCAATCAGTGTTTTATTTATTGACCAATTAGAGCAATTTGACATACAGACCATCCCACAGCAGTAACACACTCTCATGTATACACACACACACACACACACACACACACACACACACACACACTCACTCACACACATGGATACATACACATGCACGTACTGACACATAGTAGCAAATGTTATGAAGAAAGTTTTTGTAATAATACAGATTTATTATGTACATTAGCTGGCTTATTTTCAGGTAGTTGTTATTTTTCTATTTTATAAAAAATGATTTTGAATCCCAAAAGGTCACTTGTCAAAGGAAGGACAGAAAAGAATTTGAAGAACTATAGATTCTAAAGACGACTCCTAAACTTCCACTTTTAAGTATCCTGTCTTCTGTTTGTCTCTAAATGAAGAATTAGCTTTTTAAAAATTGCTGAAACCTGCAATTCCACAGAATATGCTTAACCCCATTTTTCTGTAGCCTTTGTTTCTGATATGACAAAACAAAGCAGGAAAAGGTCTTTATATCTAAAATTCTTTCCATAAATTTATAGAAAGAGTTAGTCATATAAATTCTCAAAATAAACTCTGACTTTCATTAATAGAAGACTACATTACTTTTTAAAGTAATTTTATTATAGGGTTATTTTATTAATAAGTCCTAAATGCCATCTCAGTAAATACTAGCATAGATTCTCTCTTTTCAAAGCACATCCTAGTAAACTTATATGTCATTAAATAAAAATAGTATCCAATTATACTGAAATGTGGGCCTTCAAAACTCAAATGAATTAATTACTATACAAAATAAAGCTTTATTACTTATACATATGTATACTCAAGAATTTAAATATATGTGCATGCATGTTCTATTTATTTATCTTATGGTTCTGGGATCAAATCTAGGCTGTATTCATGCTAGGCAAGCTCTATATATTGACCTATATCTTATCTCCTTGAATGTATTTTAATCATATATAGTAAATGTCTGATTTTGTATTCTGATCTCTGAATTTTAAGAAATAGTTTATATTATCTATCCGTACTAGTTTTTGTCTGTCTAAAGTTCCTTAAATATTGTCTTTGTTTTGTTTTCCCTTCATGTGATTTATTTTTTAAAAATGCTCTGACAAAAGCAACTTGGAGAAAGGGCTTTTTGGCTCACAATTCCAGGTTACAAGTCATGATTATGAGGAAGTCAAGGCTGCAAAAACTTCAAGCTGCCAGTCACATTACACCCACAGTCAAGACCAGTGAGCACTGATTAATGCATGCATGCCTATCTCAGCTTGCTCTCTCCTTTTTATTCAGTCTAGGAACCAACCCATGAAAAAGTGCTGCCTGCATTCAAGGTGGGTGTTTCCACCTCAGTTAAACCAACAAAGAAAATTTCTCACAGGCATGCCCACAGGCCAACCTGATCTAGACAATTCTCCATTGAGAGTCCCTTCCCAGGTGATTCTAAATTGTGTCAAGTTGACAAAGCCACCATCACAAATACTAATCAATCTATTTTAGTTCTATTAAAAATAAGTAAATAAATCCCTTTGCTATATGATGCTATAATCATATCAATCATATTTTGCTGTTTGTATTTTAAAATGAACTTGAGAAAAAATAATATTTTCTGTATAAAGACAATAAAAACCTCTGTTTCTGTATGTTTCCTTGAAAAAAAAATTATGTGTATGCTATATGTATCAAAAAGTTTAAAAACTGGTCAGCTACTGACAAAATTTATTTTAGTTGTTTGAATTCTGATGTTGGAGACAAAATGCCCACAAAAGCTGATGTCCATGGTTTAGCTGGATGTAATTGGTGGGATTCAGATCCCACCCCAGGGATGAACCAACAGTAGTAACCAGATGTATTATTCACTTTTGAGCAAATACTTGGGAAAAATAGCTGGAGTTATCTCCAGTCCCTCCTGGGCCCATAGCCACTCAGTCACAAAGACTTATATTAAACACACAGAGACTTATATTACTTTTAAACTGTATGACCATGGCAGGCTTCTTGTATCTAGTTCTTATATCTTAAATTAACCCATTTTTATTAATCTATAAGTTGCCACATGGCTCGTGGCTTACCAAAACTTTACATCTTACTTCTCATGGTGGAGGTGGCTGGCAGTGTCTCCTGACTCAGCCTCCTACTTCCCAGAATTCTCCTCTCTCTTTGTGCCACCTATACTTCCTGCCTGGCTACTAGCCAATCAGCACTTTATTTCTTTCCAATCAGAGCAACACATTCACAGCATACAGATATCCACAGCAAAAATGTTTAAGGAAGGAAGTATTTATTCTATCTTGCATTTCTAGGGGTTCATTCCTTTATCTGTAGTAAGAGAGATATAGGTGGGGTAGGAAGAGCCAAGGCAACATATGGAGAAAGCATAGGAGCAGGAGCAGGAGCAGGAAGCCACCTGGTAATATTCCATTCACATTCAAAAAGTAGAGAGAACAGGAAGTAGGACATAAAACCTCAAATCCTCCTTTAGTGACCCACTTCCTCTAGCAAGGCTCTCCCTCTTAAAGGTTCTATAAAATTCCCAAACAGTACCACCAACTGGAGACTAAGCGTTCAAACACATGAGCCTACAGGGGACATTTAATATTCAAACCACAATACTGGACATTACCAGCCTCTGCCTATACCACAGCAGCCATTTAGCCTGAGCACATTCCCCCTGCACAGGCAGGTGCAGGCAGATTTATAAGCATCCCTATTAATATTCATTCTAACCTTTATAGTTAGATTTTACTAAATGAATTTTATGGATTGGGAAGCACCTGTTTGCAGTAGAGAGCAACAGAAAAAGCTACCAAGTCTGAAGAAACAGTGCTAGGGTACAACTTCTTATACTCAGAGAATCCTAGTATGCCCAGTTGAATGGTCTGGGTTGGATGTATTTCTTTTTAATTTTTTATTTATTTACCCATTTATTATTGTGGATGTTGTTGGGGGCAGTGAATGTAGGTGCATGTGTGCCATGCTCCTTTTGTGGAGATTAGAGGGCAATCCTCAAAAATTGGTTCTCTCCTTCTTGGGGTGGATGTGTTTCTAACTTTCTCTTGAAATGCAAAGTATTTCACCTGAAATCTAATATAGCAATTGTTAATTATTAAATCCTGATGTTGATATAGGTGAAGATTACATTTTAGTTGAACAAGAGTGTAAGACAAATTGATAAATGCTCTTATTAATAAAAAAAAAAAACCCGGAACCAGATATTGGGGTGAAAACTGAGAAATCAGAGAATCAGAAAGAAGCCAGTTGCATTCTTATCACCAGGAAATCCTCAGCCAAAAAGAGAGCTACTTCCTGTATACTCACACCTTTAATTCCCAGCACTAGTTAACCATAGAGGTCTGGAGATCTGTACAGACAGACAGGAAGTGATAGAGGTGGGCAGAAAGAGGAAGTGATGTAGCTGGGTGGAGAGAGGAAGTAAGATGGCAGGGCACAGAAAGGATATAGGTGTGAGTATACAAGAAGTAGCTCTCTTTTTGGCTGAGGATTTCCTAGCAGTAAGCATGTAGTTAGCATCTTTCTGCTTCTCTGATCTCAGTTTTTACCCTAATATCTGGCTCCAGGTTTTTTATTAATAAGACTGTTTAGCAATTCATCTTACACAAGAGTATAATCATTAAGTACCTCTACACTGGTATTAATTAGACATAAAGGACCAATTTATTACTAAGTCTAAAATAGATACTGAGATGGATATAGACCACATTTTCTAAGTCAATTTCTACTTTTAGACTCATATATTTATACAGAGGGAATCTTACCTGTGGTCAGGGAGCAAGCAGATCGATCTTCATTGACTTTTTGCTTGTTTGTGAGTCTGACATCATGTTCCAAAACACAAAAGCAGATAAAATTTTTAATTGTTGACTGAAGTAAGTGTTTCATTGAACATATTTATGGTAACTTATTTTTGACTGCATGTGCCAGGCAAAAAGTCATTGTAGTACAAGAGAGTATCAGATACTACACTCTTTCAACTTAATTAAAAGTCTTTGCCATTCTAATATAGCCTTAGTTGTATATATAACTTTTCATACTCTGATTTAAGTCTTCACTAATTGAAAACTTGCTCTATAATGAACCCCTTATATCCATCTACCCATGAACTTTTTTCATATGTAAGTCATAATTTCTAGAAAGCTCAGGTAAAGGGAATTTGGGGGGGAAACACAACAGAAAATCTATGTAAGGAACAGGCTGAGTGTTTAGTGTTGATTTTTCTGCCTTTACTTAAATGCTTATAAGCAGAACTTTTACCTTATTTATTGTATTAGTCATTGTGATCTGAAATAAATTTAAGAGTTAAGGAGCACTGGGCTTTCCTTTGCTCCCACATTATTTTTTTTTCTGTATCACCATATATTCACTGTGCATATTAATGTGTTCAGTATGATGTTTCCACATATACATGATAGTATATACTAACCAGATCCAAACTCCATAGCTTTACACACACACACACACACACACACACACACACACACATACACACACACACACACACATACACCCCTGAATATGAGGGTAGAAAATATTTACAAGCATTCTTCTTTCTTTTCACTCTGATCTTTCGTAGTACTCAGTCAGCAAGAATGGGCAAAAGCACTCCTGGCTGACCTGGATAGAGATAATGGTGGTGTGTTCCTTGCAGAAGCTCACTGAAAACTGGCCCATAGAAAGCTTCAGTAACCTTGTCAGCAATATCCTGCACTTGACTTATGTTTTGTGTGAAGTGGATTCAGGATGATAATACACAATGGATTCTGTGATTATAATAAAACCTTGGATGTCATCTAATCTTATCTGACCTATATGATACCTATCCTGCCTCCATACAATAGTTTTCCTTCCTTAGAAAGTAGCATCTCATCTATAACTTATGGAAGTGGGACTAGAATAATGCCTTAGGTCCCTTCAGGCTCTCTAATGCCAGATTCTGGTATTCTTAAGGCAGATCATTGGGCATTAATTACTGTGGTGCTTTATTACCCCAATGATGTAGTTTTCTAAGAACAACTTTACTGCTTGGAGATAGTGGGGAGAGATGTGTGAAATGAAATCTTTAGAAGAGCAAGCCTGATGGTTGTCACCATGTTTATAAACATTTTAATGGCACTGATATTTAGAATATCTTGTACAAAAAGAATATTTACACAATAGTAGCTAATTGACTGACCAAGGAAAGGTTGTCATATCTTTATTAAACATTTGCAGAGTTACTTGAAAAGAAGGTAGTCTTTTGCACATATTGATATGAACAGTGGCAATATGAAACTGGTATCTTGCAGATATATTGACCCTTCCTCCATTTTCTTCCAGGGATTTCCAGGAAACACAAATGCAGACAGTGTGGTGCAATACAGACTCCAGCCTCCCTTCCACACCAGGTTCCTGCGCTTCCTCCCCTTAGCCTGGAATCCCAAGGGCAGGATTGGGATGTGGATAGAAATATATGGGTGTTCTTATAGTAAGTGATATGTATTCCTCATGTAAAATAAACATCTGCATGAAATGCTGTAAAATGTGTCAGTTAAAAATTACTTACTTTAATCTTTTTAATAGTTGTATGATTAAAACTGGGTTTCATAAAAAGACTTCAATTATCAGCTCCTTATGACAATACAGTCTTTAATTATTTTTCATAGTAGAATTTAGAGATGCTGAGGAGATAACTCAATAGGCAGTGTTTGATATGCAAGAACGAGGGCTTGAGTTCAGAGCCATAGTATCACATAAAGAGTCAGATGTGACAGCGCATGTTTGTGAACCTAGTACCAGAGATAGGGAACAGACACAGTTGGATCTCTGGCACACACTGACCAGACAGTCTAGCCAACAGATAACCTACAAGTTTAGTGCAGAGAATCCACCTCAGTAAATGAGGTGGTAGACAATAAAGGAAGACACTTGGAGTTGACCAGTATGCATGGAAACACCCACATGAACACATATATAGAACACACACACACACACACACACACACACACACACACTGAATTTAGAGGTAGACAACAAAATTCATTTGTCTTTAAATTCACATAGTTTGATAAAATACTTGCAACACTGTAGACGTTCAATGAGGCGAACTGAATTCTAACCAATAACAGATGAAACTGACCTGAGGCTTCCATGGATAGTTTTCTGGCTTCATGGATAATGTTTGGAGACTAATTTCTTGCATACAGAATTTACAACATCATGTCACAGTACTAATTCTATTTTTTTCTATCAGTGTCACTGTGAAGCCTTTAGATCCACAGCACACTGTAACATCCTTTGATATTCATATAATGGGAATTTATATTTCTGTGCCAGCTTCTTTTATCATTTATTAACTGTAATCAAAATAAAAAGAATATCAGAGACATGAATATATCACAAACAAAAAAATCAAGCAGTGAAACAGACATGACTAATTGTTCAGTTGTCATGTGGTGATCCCAAAATCAGTTGTACTATTTCTACACATCATCAGCATGTTTTAAAATGTTAAGATGAAACAAAATTTAAAATATGCACATAGACATTGATAACCTTATGAATACAACTGCATAGAGTTGGTTTTCTACCACCGAATGATGTTAGTGAGATGCTTGTGCATCTTAAAATATTTGAAAATGTTATGGTTTGGGGGAGAAAAATCTAAGCCTACCCATAGGCATTCCTGTCCACTATCCTTTTCTGCAAAAGCTCAGCATGTTAAGAGGTATTCTCATCTGACATTATATAGACTAGATAAGCACATCCAGAAATATTCCTGTATACCATCTTATGACTTTTCTGAACAGGCCCAAAGGTTTTCAATTCATCATTATTTTTTTATTGGGGGGAGGGGTTGTGAGACTAGCCATTAATGGCTGAGCCATCTCTCCAGCCCTCTGTTCATCATTTTTACAATGCAAGTTGAGCATATCCACAAGTTTTCTTGTCCACCATTTTAACTTTTAAATATTTGTTATATAACCTTGAGCTAAGCATACCTAGGATTGTGAATGCCATCTTTTATGCTTGAAATATGACTGTAAACTGAGCATGCTCAGGAGTGTGCCTATTCTTAAAGTACTTTCCTATATGAACATGTACAGAATTCCCCAGTGAAATATCCAGACTTCCTTTGTTCAAGGGGGACATTGATTTGCAAATAACTCCCATCCATTCCTTACCCAATGTAAGTAATCTTTCTCCATGTTTAATTCACTTTTTGGTGTTTTTTAAAATATTTACTTATTTATTTATTTATTTATTTTTACATCCTTACCATAGTTTATTCTCTCTCCTCTCTCCCCCATCTTCCCCTGACATCCCCACTCCCCCTGTGGAGACCCACAGAGGTTTCCTAGTGAGAACTTACTCAGGGTCCAAGAATATGAACTTGCTTTACCCAGCAGGACTACTTAAGGGGATTACTTGACCACTGGCATGATTACCAGGTATTTGGAAGGGTCTACACTTGGCTGTGCGGTGTGCTTTGATCTAGCAAGGGGGAGGTCTTTTGCCCCATCCCCTGGCATTGTTATAAAAAGCCATTTTGAATAAATGGAAAAGGCAATTGAGTATTGACCCAGGTCCTCCTGAAGCTATCCTGTGCTTTTGTCTTTCTCCTCTTCACTATTTTTCTATCTAATATTTTCTTGTCTCTCTCTCTTTATCATAAGAAACCTTGAAAAGATGGGAGCTGGCCTCCCACAGATGGCACCAGAACTTGGGACTTGGGATAAGTAAGGGAGAGAAGGGGGCACCGTGGAAGCAGTAGGACATGTCAGGTTATGAATTAAGGTTAGACAGTGGTATTCTATTCTTCAGGAGTAAAACTGTATATAGATAGAGCAGAGTGGCTAAAAATTAAGCTGAAGCAAGTAGTAAAAGTTAGAGAGACAAGTATCTCTCTATGTCTAGGTTTCTCTCTTCTCTTTCTCTCAATTTCTATCTACTAAGTTATGTAAAAATATAGGGTTTAGGTGTAGGGATATTGTGTAGGAAGAAACTTGGGGTAAGAGTATAATTTCCCTAGTGCTGGACCTTTTGCACAGAAAACAGCATCCAGGAATGAGCAGCCACTGTGGGCTTATGTCTGAGAAAGAAAATCCACTATGGGGCAGGGAAATAGTAGACAGTTGTTTGTATATTCACTTGTAGAGAGTTTGAAAACTAGTGGAGTTAAGGTAGAACAGCAATAAGTACAGAGTTTTTTAGGTTTTGTAGAGGAGCTGTGTTCTTGGTTTTCTGATTATGAAACTCTGGACACAGACTCATGGGGTAGAATCAGAGTCAAAATACAACAATATTGTGAGGAGCATGGGCCAGAAAGGATCCCAGTGGAAGCTTTTGGCCTGTGGACACTAATTTGGGACATTTTGGATCTGAGTCCTGAGTGGCAGAGGGGGAATTTTCCCTGAGGTGGACATAGGCAAAACAAAACCCTCCACTCCGCCAGAGCTGCTGCTAGATGGGGATGCTTTTACAAAATCATTCAATCAGGGACAGTCCCCTCTTGGCCATGAAGCTGAATTTAAGGTACAGAAATCTTAGGATGAGACAAGAGAGAACTGAAGGGCTTAAGAGACTTAGTAATTTCTCTTTCTCAAAAGTTTGAGGCTCTTTGGGTCTTTCCTTCTCAGAAGGGTACTCATCTTCCTTCTATAGTAATGGAATTAGACTCACCCAGTGGGTCGTCTATCAGAATGGAAAAGTTACCCATAATTGCCCTGGCGAAAAAAACCTCCTGGAGCATGGCAAACCCTTGCTGCTGGTCCTGTGTCTCCCCTTCAAGGCAGTATTAGAGAAGCAGCTACCAGAGGGGAGGAGATGAAGGATTTCAAATATTCCCAGTATTTGAGCAGCAAGATGCCCAGGATATCATGAGAGTATATGTTCCAATTATTGAGACTGTACAAGCTGGAATGAAACAGAGTACAGAGCCACACTGCTTCTGGTTGCTAGAGGCAAACCAATACATTTCTCCTTTAAGAGATAGTTTCCTGATTTTTACTAGCTGAGCAGAAAGCTTTTCAATGGGTTTTACAGCAGCTCAGTATGGTAATTTCACCTTCACCCTAGAACAGCTCTCCTAAGGAAGTCTACTGAAAAATGCAGAGACTTGTTTGGACTGGGTTGTTGTACTACAACAAGTTTTGGTAAAAGGACCACTATACAAAGACTCCAGAGCCATTGATGAGTCAGGCTCTGATTTCAAACTTTCAGGGGAATTTTACAGGTATCGGAACTGACTTTGAACTTCAAACTTCAGAAATTTTTGATTTCTGATTTTGATTTCACCTACAATTTTAACTGTTGTGACTCATGATTCATGTACCCACTGTCTTGTTAGAAGAAAATGTAAATAGTACTGTTAAGACATCGCTTTTAGATGTTTGCTAAAGTTTATAAAGTGTAAATAGTCCTATTGAGAGTTCTACTTTTGGATGTAAGTTTGTAAGAATTGTAAAAATGTATAGTAATATTCATGCTAGAATTATGTTAACCTGTTGATATTGATGAACCATTGTTTGGTGAAGCTAAGGGAGTTGTTAGGTTTGATGCAGTTGCATCAAGAGTTTATTGATTTATAAAAGGGCTTGGTGCAGCTGGGGCTGCTATATACATCTTAGACCCATTCAAAAAAGACATTTGATCTTGGTCATCCTCTATTCCTTTACTGGGAGATGTGGTAGCCCTATGGAGCAGGAGTATTGCTGTGGTTGTTCCAGCTACTTACAAGCTCATAGTAGCGACCTGAGTCAGAGCTACAGAGAGTTAAGCTCTGTACTTTCCCCTGCCAGAGGCTGGTAGTCAGAGCCAGATAAATCCTTCTTGTGAGCTGCCAACCTAAGACAGAGTACACTTGATGGAAAGTGTATCTCTGCAGCAGGTAAGGCTGATTAGTGAAGAAGAAGATGACCTAAGATAGGCACAGTCTATTTGAGGGGTCTGAGGGGCCCTTTAAAATATTAAGAAGGGGGAGCTGTGGAGATCCACAGAGGTTTCCTAGTGAGAACTTACTCAGGGTCCAAGTATCTTAGCTTGCATTACCCAGCAGGGCTGCATAAGGGGATGATTTGACCACTGGCATTATTACCAGGTGTTTGGAAGGGTCTACACTTGGCTGTGCGGTGTGCTTGGTCTAGCAAGGGGGAAGTCTTTTGCCCCATCCCTTGGCATTGTTATTAAAAGCCCTTTTAAATAAACAGAAAAGGCCATTGGATATTGACCCAGGTCCTCCTGAAGCTATCCTGTGTTTCTGTCTTTCTCCTCTTCGCTATCTTTCTGTATAATATTTTCTTATCCCTCTCTCCCCCTCATCAGAACTCTTGAAAAGGTGAGAGCTGGGCTCCAAAGACCCCATCCACTCCTTCTTCTGGAAAAGGACAGGCCTCCCAAGGATATCAACAAAACATGTCATATCAAGTTATAGTAAGACTAAGTACCTCACCTTGTATTAAGACTGGGCAAAGCAGCCCATTATGAAGAAAAGGGTCCCAAAAGCCCAGAAAAGAGTCAGAGTCATCCCCTGCTTCCACTACTAGGAATCCCACAAGAAGACCAAGCTATACAATTGTCACATATATGCAGAGGGCCTACGTTAATCCCATGCAGGCCCCCTGGTTGTCAGTTCAGCCTTTGTGAGTTCCTATGAGTCCAAGTTGTAGATGTAACTTAACTGGTAGAGTGCTTGCCTAACATAGACAAGTCTCTGTGTTCTTTCTCTAGTACAAGATAAGCTGGACATGGTGTCCCATGCATATAATGCCATCACTTGGGAGGTGGAAGCAGAAAAGATCAGAAGTTTAATGCCATTCTCAGCTACATAGTAGTTTGAAGTCAACCTGAGCTATGTGGTATCAGGGACTAGGGGGGTCAGGCCCCTTGATAGTCCAGAAAGAATCTACAACCAGCTGATAATTTAATCTTTGATGAAAAGAAATGAATCTATGTACACGAAACTCCTTAGTCCATACACTTTATTATTCTGTGTCAATACTCTCTCTACACAGCTTCTATTCTGCTCTCATGCCTAACTCCTTTCTTGCCTGATTTCTCTCTACCTTTATTTTTTGTCCCTTCTAAGTTCTATCTTAATTCTTTCATCTTAGTTCTGCCCCATCTAGATTCTCATCCATCTAGTTCCTTCCCATCTTAGCTCCTCTCCCATCTCTTTCTTTCTCATCTTGTTCTTTCTCATCTTGTTCTTCCCCATCTTCCATCTTGTTCCTCTAGTACTCTCTTTTAGCCCTTCAATCCAGTTCTTCCCATCTAGTCCATTCCTCTCAATCTAGTTCTTCCCATTTTGTCTGTTCCTATCCAGCTCTTACCCATTTAGTTCTTCCATTCTCTTTTTTCCTCTCTCTCTCCTCCTCTCTGACTCCTTATTCTCTCTGTTCTCCCCAAGTCTCTCTGGAATCCAGTTATAAACCCAAGCAATGGCAATCCTCTGGCCTAGCAAGGTCACCAGGCTTGAATTCTTATGGGGTCATAAAGGTAGGTAAGAATTTTCCTCAGGCAGTGATGTCAGGCTTTCTTTTACAACCCAAAATGGGAGTGGTAAAAGAGGTCAACTGAGTGCTAATGACTGGTTAGTATATCAAAAAGGGGATCTATGTGCTCAGTCTACATTCCTAGAAATGGTTAGGTAAGAAGTTAGGGGTCTATTGGTAAGGTTGTATAAGAAAGGAGTGTCTCACCCTAAATTGCACAATAAATAAAGCTATCCGCCTGACCTAGGAGACAGGTGTTGTTTCGTTTGGCCTTGGATACTTGATAGGCATTTTAAATAAATACACTGTTAGGAGTTATTGGAATCACACAAGAAAATCATTTTAGGAACCAACTAATTATATATATATAATTATATATATTTATATTATTATAAATATATATAATATATTATTATATATATTTTAGCATATATATATATGCTAAAATATCACCAAGACTTCTTAAGCCATGGCTTGATTGATGTTTGGAGAAGTCCTTGAGTTTTCCAAGTAGTAGTTTTTGTGATAGAAGCTGAATTTCATTAAATTTTCCTGTAGCTTTCAGCAACATGAGACCCTGTCTTGAAAATAAATGAATAAAAGTAAATATGAAATAGACTAAAAGGTTTTTAAAAAGGATGAAATATGAAAGCATAGAACTACAGAAGAACCAAAGATTAGACTGAATAGAAATATCTTAGACTTTTTAGGATGTAGTAGGTTGCACTTCCTTGTCACACTATTAACCTGTGATTGTTCCCATTCCCTGGTCATCATTGCTTCCATCTTGTAAGATGTTAATTTTCTGAGGCATATTAATAACTTCCCATCCATAAAGTATTTTATATCTCTATTTTATTACTAAACCCCTATATAATCCCATTAAGTTCCTAATTCTTTCTGTTTCTACTGCTAATATTTCTATGGAGTAGTAAATATAATGGTGCTGTTTTACCATCAACTTCTTTTTTCTTTCTCCCATTGGCCATTTTTTTCATAACAGCATTATCTTTTATCTTTAATTGTGTCCACTGTTGCTGTAGCTATGACGTCTGATATTTAGAATTTCTCTTTGATGCTATGAAATTAGTTTGTGTTCCTCTTACTCTGAAACAACTTCAGGTTTCCTGACTTCAAAGCAGAGCATGCTCTTTGAAGGGGCTTTTCCTTCATAAGAAGCTATTTCTCCCATTCCTTGGGCTCAAG
Source organism: Peromyscus californicus insignis (assembly GCF_007827085.1). Lineage (NCBI taxonomy): Eukaryota > Metazoa > Chordata > Mammalia > Rodentia > Cricetidae > Peromyscus > Peromyscus californicus. The sequence goes on from NW_026294606.1 coordinate 373,336, forward strand.
GCCAATACCAGAGGGATCAAAGCTATGTACCTGAACCTAAGAAGGGCCAATTGACTGTGTGAAGCTGTTATGGAATTTATAGGCACTGTTAGCTTCTGCAAGCTAACAAGCTGTGGAGTATAAGTAACTACTGGAAAAAAATCTTAAAATGCAAATAAATCATATATTACCACTACTGAGTAATGTTTTACCAATACCAGTCAACTCAAAGTACTTACTGTAGAAAGAGTCTCTAAATTTCCTTTATTTTCTTACAATTATTGTTCAAACACATTAATTTTATTTTTAACAGTATAAACCTTATGGTTTGTGTTAACAAGAATGATTTTTTGTATGTATTTTAGTGGTGTCTCCACTGTCCTGTTTTTGCTTATTATTATTTAGTGGCAATGTCTTTTTGCAGTTTTATTTTATCTACTTTCTTACATTCCATTAATATTAGTATGTTCACCAACATTCTTGCTCCCTTTGTGCATTACATTTTTATAGAATCTTGGCTTAGCAGAAGCATTTTCTGGACTTCCATTTTCAGATTTGGGTTGGCTTGGGGTAGCAACCAGAATTGTAGCTCTCCACCTGTACAACAAAACAGGGTGAGCATGGCTAAGAGATCCTTCTAACACCAATGTATTCTAGTTTCCAGGTACTTTTGTGTACTTCATTCACGACATTCTATGAAAGTTATCATTTATCCATACATTTGTTCTCGGCCTTTTATCTTGTTTCCTATCTCACTCAGCTTTCCATCTATGTCCACAAGTTTTCAATGGCACTTATACTCTGCCCACACTTCTGAATCCCTATTCTCAATTCAGATTTGAGGAGTTCCACCCTGGCTCACCCTCCACTGAGCAACTCTTCTCCTTGACCTGTGAATACTTAGTTAGAGTCAATGCCCAAAGGAAAAATACTATTCTCCTATCTTTTCTAAAATATCATTGTATTCTATCTCACAACCGATTGACTCATGCCTGGTCTAACCTTTTAAATATATACTGAATCTGTCCATCACTCTCTTTCTAGATAACAGAGTTTAAGACATCCATTAGCCTACATTAAGCTGCTTCTGCTAAGAAAGTACAGAAAATAACAACTCAAGGAAGTAAATTGTTTCTACGTTGACTTTTCAAAAAGTTCATTTTTTTCAAGAGGCTGAGAGATGGAGCCCCTTTACTTATGCACTCTTAAACCAAATGCTTATTTACAAGTGTCACACCATAAGTGCAGCAAAGTCATATTCTAGAATCTCAGTCCTACTTTCTATAGTGAGTTTCTCATACATTGCCTTCTGTGTTTTGGCCTTCCACTCAGCACATGCATGGTGAGTGTTTGGTGACTATTTACTGCTTGAATAAAGATAGAAGAGGACTTGAGTAAGATTACTTCTGATACAGTTCCTCCTAAACATATGATTTCTATCTGTGACACAGTTCTTTATGTTATAGGAATTAATATTTGAGAACCTTTAAACATATCTGTCACTAGCTCTTTTTTGATATTCTTTGAGAGGCGTTCAGTGGTATAATAATTGCACCAATAACCTTCGAATATCATCTCCAAACTCTCTGTCCTATAACATGAAAAAAATGAGATAGACATACTTCTGAATAAGATCTAGGTCAATAAGAGTTGATTGGAGAAAGCCTGGGTAGATGATGGCCAGCAAGGAAAGAGCCATGTAAGTGCAGACACTTGTGAATCTCAGCCTCATTAATCAGATTAATTAGTTAAGTCAGGTGTAATCATGAGACGTGAAAACTGATCTCTTACAGAGCTCAAAAATGAATTTTTATCATTGTATCTGTGTGTGTGTGTGTGTGTGAGAGAGAGAGAGAGAGAGAGAGAGAGAGAGAGACAGAGAGACAGAGAGACAGAGAGAGACAGAGACAGAGACAGAGACAGAGACAGAGACAGAGCATGCATATGTATGTATGTGGCATGTGGAGACCAGGTCTTCCTCAATCCCCTCTCTTCCTTATTTTTTGTCACTGTTTATTACTGAGTCAGGAACTCACTGATTCAGCTAGACTGTGTAGCCAACAAGCCTCAGGGACTCTTTTGTCTGCCTCCCTAGTGCTAGGATTGCAGGCATGTGCTGCCACACCTAGCTTTTTGCATGAAATCTGAGATCCAAACTCAGGTACTTATACTAGCATAGTCATGTTTACTGCATTGAGTCATCTATTCAGGTTGATATGTTATGTTCTCAAAATCCTTGATCTCATAGTGATGCACTAAAATGTAAGGAGAGTCATGCTGTTAAGTAATAGTACAGGTTCAGTAGTCAAAGCTATGTCCTCAATTAATCATGCTAGTAAATATAGTCTAAGTTCATGTAAAATGAGACCATACCTTCATACTTCAAACTAAGAGCTAATTTTTCTCCATTCATTTGGGGTGGCATGTCCTGTATTCTGAAGTTTTTAGGAACTTTGAATTCATAGTGAAACCATAAGTACCTTTCATTTTCCAGTAGCTTTCTCCATTTATTAATTTATAATTGATTTAATACAAAGAATTATTTCCTAAATGTTTCTGGTAAAATATTGTAAGAAATATATTACTAAGTAGTATTATTTTAGTGCTTTAATACAAAAATATACTATGGTGGGTTATTTATATGTGTTTGTAATTGATTATGGCCATAAACACTTTTCTTTGCACTTACAAGGGTTTCAAACTTCTAAAAATATGACTCTGATGGGTAAGTGAGGAAAGGATTCACTCCTAGATGACTTCTTATCCTTAGACGTCAAAGCTTGCTCATTGGGTAGGACAATCGTATTTGAGAGAAGATGTAAAAATTAATTGCTGCTAAGTTAAATTTTTCTCTATCCCAACATGATTTTTGTTCAGCTTCATTTTATCATGTGCTTACTTCACCGATTAGAGTTGAGTATATTTTCTGTTAAGTTTGAGGTTTTTGTTAATTTATTTTTAGTAGCATACACATAATGAGCTAAGAGCACATGGTTAAATTTTGAGATATAAGCATTTGCAATAACAATCAGAAACCCAGTTATTACCTAGAGAACAAATTTCAAGGTCATTGCTCCAAGACTTTCCCTGATAAGGTTTTGGGGGTTTGTTTTTTTCCAATCTATTTTGCCTGAAGAATAATATTCAAGAGCATCCTTATCATGTCTTAGAAAATATTACAATGTTGCAAAGGAATAGTAGTCATGGTGAAAGTAACACAAATTAAATGACCCAGGCAAGGCATTTCCAGGGATGAAACTTTTTGTTTCTCAACTTAAAAAATAAAATAAATCCTCTAAATAACACTTTCGAAGACAAAGCAAAACAGGGATAAGAAGGTTACTAAGATGTGAAAATCTTTGCTCAGTTGTTTCAGAGTTTCCTTTGGCTTATTTTCGCCTCATAACCAGAGATAATGTTATTTGAATTTGACAAGAATTTTGCTTCTTAACTATCCATGCAAAATTAACTATATAACAAGGAGTAATTGCTTAGTTTACATGTACAGTGAGATGTATTCATTATGTGCTTGATATGCTAATTTGTCAAAAGTATACTAACCAATGTGAGAAATTCTGATTTCTAAATTTTTACATAAAATAAATGAGTGGCATGATTGATTACATTTATTTTGCATATTTTGGATGAAATGATAACTATATAATACTTCTTTTAAGTGATATATTGATTAAATCCTTAGAATACATAGTATATCATGTAGACTTGACTCCAGCTCCAAGTAGCTTTATATTTTATTGTGTTTTGTGCACCTTTATTTACTGAACAAATATATTTTTCCAAAGAAAATTACTTTTTTCTCTCCTTTTTTTAGTTTTGAAAACAATAGTAGATTTTTCTGGGTAAAATTAGTTTCTTTCTATGTCCACTGTTCAATTTTCAACTGATTCTCATGATATTCTTTGCTATTATTTCTAAAACACACTTGTTTTTTGAAAAACTGCAATGTTTTGACCTTTATAGTTAAATTTCCAAAAGAAATGTCAAAATTACAGTTCTGACAAGCTGTAGCAGGAAGATCCAAAATAGTGCTATTGAAGTGTGTTCTCAACAAAGTAACGAGTGATCACAATATCAGGAAATTATCTGCCCTTATTGATCAAGGTTCTCCAGAGAGATAGGACCAGTGTGTGTGTGTATGTGTGTGTGTGTGTGTGTGTGTGTGTGTGTGTGTGTGTGTGTGTGGTGTGTGTGTGTGTGTGTGTGTGTGTGCTATGATATATAATGCCACATATTTTAATGTTTATCATGTTTATATATTACTGTTTATCAGCATCCTCTTTCCTAGAATCTGAGGTGGTTCATTTTGATGGACAAAGTTCTCTGCTCTACAAATTTGATAAAGGAGCCACAAGACCAATAAGAGATGTTATTTCCTTTAAATTTAAAGCCATACAGAACAGTGGGATTATATTCCATGGAGAAGGACAACATGGGAATCGAATTGTTTTGGAATTAATCAAAGGAAAGCTTGTCTTTTATCTTAGTTCAGGTAAAAATTATTTGTAATTAATCTGTTTAGCTAAAAATACATCTGTTGGTACTTGATCTTTTCATCTAAGTAAAGGAACCATATAATTTATCATTCAAATGCCTTTGAGATTTAAAGGAAACACTACTATAATTACTCTAGAATAATGAATACAAAGTAGAAACGTCATGGGAAAATGTAAATGCAAGTTTAATAGAACTGCTAATAAATGCATGTAACATATATGTATCTTCAATATAAGATGTACATAAACCCTCAGATAGTCTTAGTAATAAGGTTTCAGCAAAGAAACTGCTCACAAGATAAAGGTAAGTGCCATGAAAAGTAAAATAAATAGGGTTTCCAGAACCCACATCAAGCAGCTCACAACTGCCTTTAATTCCAGGGGATCCAGCTCCCTCTTCTGGTCTCCAAAACACTCACATATATACATACCCCCACACAGATGCAGATGCATGCACATAATTAAAATTAAATAAAAATACATGTAAAGATTTTATATTCAAGATGAAAAGAAAGTCAGATTGTCCTTGTTTGGGAAGAAAGAATGGATATAAATTAAAGCTCTGATTTTTCAAAGGGAAGTGTGATTTTTTTTTAAAGAACTAACTCATTTTTTTTTTCCTTTTTTAAGGCAATGGGAACCTGCCCCCCATTAACGCTAACATGAACTTCACCCTAGGCAGCCTTCTGGATGACTGGCACTGGCACTCTGTGCTCATTTAGTTCTTCAATGCACATGTGAACTTCACCTTGGACAAACACATTCATCATGTCCTTGTGAACAAGGAATCCAGTTACTTGGATCTTAATTTTGAGGTTGCTAGACACCGTATAATTTAATTGGAATTATAATCTGGAAAGATGACTCTTATACAGAAATACCAATTTGTAGTAATCTAGACCTACAGTGACTGATAACATAGTATTAGACATGTCCAGGTAACACTAAACTATGTATTCATTATAACTTATTATTATAGACTCTCTTCCCCATGAGAGGAAATAATAGGTTATTACATTAGGATTCAAAATTTTTTTACAAATGAAGATATTGTAAGGCAGAAAAAAACATTATTAAATATATTTCTTTTAAATTTCATCATTCATAAAAATATCACTTCTTGTTTCACTATGAACAAATTCCTATGGGTCTTTTTTATGTTGGTGTAGTCACAAGGAACTTAACATTACCTAGGATCACTCTAAGGACTTAATCACATGTACATCAATAGATTTATGACATAATAGCAGAGTCAAATGCCTACCCTTAAACAATCTCTTAGCTTTTTAAATGGTTTAGCTTTTTGTACATTTTTTCCAACATGTATCTAAATAACACTGCTAAATAAAATTTATCTTTCCAGTTCCTCACAAGACAGTGTTGAAAGGATTATAACACACAAGGAAAGCTATGAAATCTATGAGGCATAAATGGTTTGCCATGTAACATCTTCAGAACACCCAGTCCTATAGCATATGACAGTTTGATTGCCTCCACTTCCCTGTGAAGATAGTCCTCAGTGCAGTAACTGGTATTTTACCTCAGACCAAATCTTACATTTTCAAGATTATTGATTAAAGCAGGGTGAGGTATTGCAGTCTTTAATCACAGCCCTCGGGAGGCAGAGGCTGGCATATCTCTGCAAGTTCAAAGCCAGCCCAGTCTACCTAGTGAGTTACAGGACAGTCAGGGTTATATTAGAGAGGCCCTATTACAAAACAACAACAGTAAAAATATTGATTTAAAATAACCTTGGTTAGCCTGGTGGTGGTGGCGCACTCCTTTAATCCCAGCACTTGGGAGGCAGAGGCAGACTGACCTCTGTGAATTCAAGGCTAGCCTGGTCTACAGAGTGATTTCCAGGATAGGCTCCAAAGCTACACAGAGAAACCCTGTCTCGGAAAAAAAAAATAATTACTTAGGCTGGATTGTTTAAGAAGTTCTATTGGAACACATGTGAGTTCTAAAAAAAACAAAACACCAGGGGTCTGGAAAGATGACTCAAGGGTTAAAAGCATTTGTTGCTCATCCAGAAGACCTGAGTTGGATTCCCAGAACCCTCAAGGCAGCTCACAACTGTCTGCAACTCTTGTTCCAGAAGATCCAATGCCCTCTTCTGGCTTCTGGGAACACTAGGCATGCACTTAGTGCATAAGCATACATGCAGGTGAAACATCCACACATATAAAAAAAATTTTAATTAAAAAAAAACCACATTGTCTATGGCTGCTCTAATGGCACTGTGGTCTAGCTAAGTGATATGAAAGTGACCATTAAGTTCACCAAGCCCCAAGTATTTCTTAGGTGAAAAATGGTCACTTCCTTTAAATTTACATGCAAAAGTAATCAGAAATTAGGCTGTCAAAACAAGTCATGATAATAGGATACCGTAACTGTAATTCTTGTTGATAATTGTTTTGTTATATGTAATCTTACTATGTTAAAGTTAAAACCTTGCTTTAAAAAAAAAAGAAAAGGGGAAGTGCTGTGGATATCATTCTGTATGCTGTGAATGTGTTTCTCTGATTGGTTAATAAATAAAGTGCTGATTGGCTAGGAGCCAGGCAGGAAGTATAGGCGAGACAAAGAGAGAGAATTCTGAGAACAGGAAGGCTGAGTCAGGAGACATTTCCAGCTGCCACCAGGAGAAGCGAGATGTAAAGATACTGGTAAGCCACAAGCCATGTGGCAAGGTATAGCTTTATAGAAATAGGTTAATTTATTATTTTTATTTTTTTACTTATTTTATTTATTTAATTTTTTTTGGTTTTTCGAGACAGGGTTTCTCTGTGTAGCTTTGCTCCTTTCCTGGAACTCACTCTGTAGCCCAGGCTGACCTTGAACTCACAGAGATCTGCCTGCCTCTGCCTCCCAAGTGCTGGGATTAAAGGCGTGTGCCACCACCACCCACCCTGAAATGGGTTAATTTAAGATGTAAGATCTAGCTAGCAAGAAACCTGAGCCATTAGGCCAAACAGTTTCAATTAATATAAGCCTCTGTGTGTTTATTTGGGTCTGAGAGGGTACAGAACTGGTGGGTGAGAGAGATTTGTCCTGACCGCAGGCCAGGCAGGACACAGGAAAACTTCAGCTACAGGATACTTTGTATAAAATGGGCAAACATGAAAATCTACAGTGTGACAAATAGATTTATGGCAATTAGTGTAACAACCGTTGATCAAAAATGGGTTAAATAAATCATCACAAAATCATAAACAATGTTATTTATTTTTGTTTTTCTTTCTAAGATCAGCTTTGGAGCAATTCTGATACCTGAAAGGCATTCCCTGACATTCCCACATAAAAATTTTCATGGATGTTTAGAAAATATTTATTATAACGGAGTGAATATTATTAAATTAGCCAAGAAACATGAGCCACAAATCCTAATTAAGGTAAGAGATCTTAAAAGGGAAAGAAAGAGAAAAGGAATTATTACCAATTTTTGTGCCTAAGAAAAGTTCCTAGCTGGGAAGATGGCGAAATGTGTAGGGTATTGCTATGCAAGCATGAGGAAGAGAGTTAAGTTTCCAAGAACCCAGATAAAAGTTGAGTGTGGTGGCATATGCCTATAATCCTAGCACCAGGGTAGGGGACAGGTAGATCCTAGGGGCTCATTGTCCACGAGGCTAGTCAAAATGGCCTATGTCCAGGTTCAGTCATAGACTCTGTCTCACAAAAGTGATCCAGAAAGAAATTCTAACTGATTTCTGGTATCCACATGTACTCTGGGCGAGTGCATCCATACACACATGTACAGTAGAGAGAGACAGACAGACAGAGAGAAAAAGAAGGGAGGGAGGGAGGGAGGGAGGGAGGAAGGAAGGAGGAAAGGGAGGGAGGGAGGAAGGGAGGGAGAGAGAAAGGGAGGGAGGGAGAGAGGGGAGGAAGGAATAAGAAAGAAAGAGAGAGAGAGAGAGAGAGAGGGAGAGAGAGAGAGAGAGAGAGAGAGAGAAAGAAAGAAAGAAAGAAAGAAAGAAAGAAAGAAAGAAAGAAAGAAAAAGAAAGAAAGAAAGAAAGAAAGAAAGAGTGTTTTAATCAGAAATTTTATTGCCTGCAATGAAACAGCATGACCAAAAAGCAAGTTGGGGAGGAAAGGGTTTATTTGGTTTACACTTCTGTATCACTGTTGATCATCAAAGAAAGTTAGGACAGGAATTCAAGTAGGACGGAAACCTGGAGGCAGGAGCTGATGCAGAGGCCATGGAGGGGTGCTGCTTGCTGACTTGTTCCATGTGGCTTGCTCAGCCTGATTTCTTACAGAATCCAGGACTGCCAGCAAAAGGATGGCCCCACCCACAATTTACTGGGCTCTCCCACATCAATCACTAATTTAAAAAATGGCCTACACAGTTTGCTGCAGCCAAATCTCATAGAGGCATTTCCTCAGCTGAGGCTCCCTTCTCTCAGATGAGTCTGTCTTGTGCCAAGTTGACATAAAAGCAGCCAACTCAGGAAGACTGATTTTTTTATATCTCTATCTAATACATTTTTTTAAATTAAGCTAATTTTTAAAAAGCTGCCACATAATGTAATAATTTTATCATGCATAAAAATTAGAAAATGGGATTGGATAACTATTCAGTTGTTAATATCACATACTGCTCTTTCAGAAGACCCAAGTTTGATCCCTAGCATCCATGTTGAGTGGCTTATAGCCACCTGAAACTTTAGCACCAAAGGATAAATGCCTCTTGCTTCCACAGGCACCTGCTCTCATTTGCACAACCATACACATAGACACAGATATTACACATAACTTAATAAAATGAATCTTTAAACAGAGAAAGAGAAAATAGGTGTATGAAAAATAATTAGGAGCAAATCTACTTCATGGGGCTCCATTATTTCATTTTAATATTAATTAAAATAACATCCTATTTTTGCATGGATCTGAATTCACATGTCTCCTGAGTTTGGGATATTATTATTCTCAGGAACCCAATTATTTTTCAATAAAAATCCCTAATGGCCTATTCCTTAATCCACTGGAAATACTTCCACATACTAAGTTAATAAATTTCTTTACATTTTTTAAAGTTTAAAAATATCTGAGTTTTGCCGGGCAGTGGTGGCGCACTCCTTTAATACCAGCACTCGGGAGGCAGAGGCAGGTGGATCCCTGTGAGTTCGAGGCCAGCCTGAGTTACAGAGTGAGTTCCAGGAAAGGCGCAAAGCTACCCAGAGAAACCCTGTCTTGAAAAATCAAAAAAAGAAAGAAAAAAAAATCTGAGTTTTGAATTGTAGGTCAGGCTCTTGCTTAGTGTCAGCAAATATTAGAGTCACACTATTTTTAAGTGTTTTATTTCGTGTTACATGCTACCATGAGTTGGTACATGGGTTTCGGAACCAAATCTGAAGATATCTCTGGCTATATGTTAACAGGCCACAGAATAAATACATCACTTGGGTGTATGAAAAGTGTTGGGAAAAACATAGAGTCCATGAAACTTCTAAGGAAAATGGGAAAAATGATAAACAGACAAGTCTGAAACTATGAACAGCACCATGCTGAGGTAATCCAATGACAGACACCACTGAGGTGCATGAAAGGATCTGTGTTAGTGGAAATAAGTGAATAGCAAAGCAGTGAAAGAATGCTCTACAGACAGCAGATACATGGGGCAAGATTACTGAAGGGCTGGAAAGATGGCTTAGCTTATAAAGACACTTGCTACACAAGCATGAGGACCTGAGTTTGAGACCTGCCTCCCACGTGGTAGGAAAGAACTAACTCCTGCAGGTTGTTCTCTGACTTCTACAGAAATACTACCACAGCACATGCATGTCCACATATAGACACACAACTAAATAACTAAAATAAGTAAATAAATAAAAATAAAAAGTAAATAAAAAGGCTTGTAGATGGCTCAATTGGTAAAATATTTGCCACAGAATCATGAGAACCCAAATTTGATCCTTAACATTCATGTGAAAAGGTGGGCATAATAGTGTTTATCTGCTACCCAGAGTTAGGGAGGTAGGGGCTTAATAACCAGACCAGTCTAGCCAAATTGGTGAGTTCTTGATTTAGTAAGAGACCATATCTTAAAAGATATGGTGGAGAAAGTTAAAGAAGGCAGTGGTGACCTCTGGCCTCCATATGCACAACAACACAGATATATCTGCACACATAAAAATGATAGATGGTAGACTGATGATAGATAGATAGGTAGGTAGATAGATAGATGATAGATAGATAGATAGATAGATAGATAGATAGATAGATAGATAGATAGATGATAGATAGATAGATAGATAGATGATAGATAGATAGATAGATAGATAGATAGATAGATAGATAGATGATAGATTAGATAGACAGACAGACAGACAGATGGACGGACAAACAGACAGAGGAACAGATAAATGGATCCCTCCTCTACCCAAAGTTTCTGTCCAGGAGAAACTGAAATAAAAGTTTTTCCTAAATGGAGGGAGAAAGGACAGCAAGTTAGTACAGCCGGCTTCCCCAGAAGTGCCGTTCTCAGAAACTGTCTACATACAAAAAAATATTTGGCCAATGGGCATCCACGTCAAGATGCCTTATGCAACACTTGCTAAACCTAAAGCCATCTTTTATTTTCCAATCCTTGGTGAAAAGAATAATTCTTAACACCTCTGGACTATGCAAAAATATTTTCACCAAGGGAAATGGGCTGAGTAAAGAAACAAGGAAAATAAACACCATTTCTACAAAAATGTTCTATTATTCTAAATTTTTTATAGATTTATTGATAGTATTATTATTATAGACAATCAGAAGAACTACAATTGTCTTAACATCTCTTCAGTCCTAAATATCACTGAGAAAAAAAGTGATTTACCAAATACACTGTATAGAGAGGTATGAGTTTTACATGAAAACAAACAAAAAGAAAATTCCTTCCAAATTGCACAGGAGACTATAAATGTTAGATATAAGAACTCTAGTCTGAGAACTATCCCATTTTATGTACTAATTATTAGAATGGAAAGATAATTGCTTCAACATTTAAAAGGAAAACATTTTGCAGTTTGGCAAAATAAGTTGCCAGAATTGACTTATTCGATGAATGATCATTTATCCAAGGCAAGTTTCCCTTTTTTGTTGTAGCAGAGAACTAACCATCTGAACAATGAGACTGGCTGGTCCATAACTATTCAGACCCAGTAAATGAGAATCAGATCCATGGTACTGTGAAGTCAAACAAAAATAAGTAGACAGATCCTGGATTTGACAGGGTGCAATTTACTGGGGGACATGCTCACAGAAACATGGTTATGGGCAAGAATAAGACCAAGTGTGTCTTGAAAGTTGAGTCAGAATGAGAGGATCATATAACCAAGTGAGTCCTGAAAATTGAGGCAGAAGGAGAGGAGCATATACTGGTTAGGACAGAGTGATCTCATCCCAGTCAGGACACACTTCATTAATCTTGATCTAGTATCAAAGAAACAGGCACGTTGTGAACAACAGTGTTGGTCTGGACAGCTCTATATACAGCTGTGTGTACTACTGTATTGGTTTTGTGTGTATATAGCTTGCTGGGAGTTATTCAGAATTACTCTGGCCATATCATAACTATTATATCTCAAGATGGCTGCAGTCATTTCAAACTCAATCCATACAGTCAAGATGTCTACAGCTAAATTAAGACTAAATTAGCAGTCAAATGATTAAATTTATACCATGGAGAAGTACCTCTTTCTTTTAACCTCTTCATATTTAATTCATTATAGCAAATGTTTTATTACAATAAGTTTTTTCATAACAGAATTTTAAAATATACTATATTTACTCTATGTGTGTGTGTATGTGTGTGTGTGTGTGTGTGTGTATGTGTATACAAATTGAAGGAATTGATTTTCTCCTCCCATTGTGTATGTCCCAGGAATTGAACTCAGGTAACTAGGCTTGTTGGTAAGTGCCTTTAACCACTGAGTCATCTCACTAGCCCACAGCTGGATTAAAGAAAAGAAAACTAAGAATGAATTTTCTTATAGTTATGTATATGTACAATTATTATAATTATAATATACATTAAACAATATTTTAATGTGAAAATTCAGTTATGTTAGTCTCTGAAGTACATTAGGACAGATTTTTTAAATATAATTCTGTCTTTAAAAGCTTAAAAATTTTGGATTAATGTTCTTAACCTTGCCTTTATCTTGAAGAAACAGAAAATTAGTAAAACCATGACCTAAATCCACCCCTAGAAATTAGGATTTAATTGGTTTGATTGTAGATTTTAGTAGTCTGCTGGTGACTCAACTGTTCAGCAGGGTTTGAACCACTATTCAAACTCTAGCTTATCTATCTTTCATTAGTAAAGCTTTTTCTCTAAAGTAATATTTAGTGCATTAGTAGAAACAATCCAAAGACAATCCCACTTACAATCAGAGATGCTGTAGTTTTTCACTCTGGAACTGAAATTCATAGTATGAACTAATACCAAAATAGTATCCTTTATACCACCTAAAATTAAAACCAAAAGCAAATACAGAAGAAAAACAATAATGTGGTCCTTGCTAGATATTACAAGATGCTAAAAAAGCTACTTATGAGAATTAGCATGTGATTGATAGGAATTGTGTAGAAGAAAGCAGAGACCCCAGGAAGATCCTAGGAAGTGCACATGCAAGTCATCAGAATCTTTCCAAACACTAAAAAATGTAACCCATAGAAATTTCAAATAAGTGTGTTCTAAAGATGTAATCAGCTCTTTCACTGGTGACAAGTGGAGCTGGTATAAAGCAGACTATCAGGAATGCAACTTAGAGAAGAACAAATGCTGCTCAGAAAGCTGGTCTAAGAGTGAGGAGATGTCATGTTCACCATTGGAGCCTCAAGCCTAACAGAGGGAATGGAAGATAAAATAAATGACAAAACAAACTCTTATTGAATTAGCATATATTGAATGCCTTTGCAACCACTGACAAATAGAAAAGTAGAGAATTTCACCAAAAAAAAAAGCCATAGGAATAGTTTGACCTGATGATAACAACGCTTACACTGAAAGATAAATATAATAGATTTAAGCTTTATAAGTACAAATCCAGGTATTTTGTAAAATCCAGGATAGAAAATCCTGTGTACAGCTTTATCACATCTATCTTTAATGGGGCAGAATCACCACTACAAGGCTTTTCAACCTACCCTTTTGTTTTATTTATAGGGAAATGTGTCCTTCATGTGTCCACAACCACAGACAGTTCCAGTGACTTTTCTGAGTTCTAAGAGTTATCTGGCTTTGCCAGGCAATTTAAGGGAAGATAAAATGTCCCTCATTTTTCAGTTTCGAACGTGGAACAAGGCAGGACATGTGCTTTTTCGGCAACTGGAGCATGGTTCAGGAAGTTTGATCCTCTTTCTTAGGGATGGAAAACTCATACTGAGCCTCTCTGAGCCAGGACAACCCCTGTGGAACAACACAACAGGTAATATATAACCCTAAACCTCACAAACAAGAGTCAGTCTGTAGAATCAGTAAGGGATGGAATAAGATGTTTGATGTTTCTATTTGAAAAGAGTTTGACCTCTCTTCAGATTACTCAAGACTTTATATTGTGACATGCAACCATTACAACAGTAATATTTTGGCTCAAAATGTTCAGATACAAAAATAAAAATGTATATTTCTGCAGACAAAAATACCAATATACCTGAACATGCATGTGATATCCTTAGGCTCTGTTTCCTGACAGACCTAACTTCCATCCAAAAGAAATACAGGAGGATCTCATAAAGTAGGCACAACATAGAAACATTCACTTTTCTTCTTGCTTCCCAGATTCTCCCTTTTGCTTTATGTATTTTTTGTTTGGTGGGGAGATATTCTGTAACAGAGTAGATGATTGATAACCACAATTCTGTCATGAGAGGTGCTAACAAAGAACAAGAAGCCTTATTCTTTCACTGATTGATGTTTGATCATTTCCCCGGTTAGCCTGTATATTAGTCAGGGTTCTCTGTGGCAATAGAACCAAAATATGCATATATTATAAAAGATTTATTTAAACTATAGAAGGCTAGATAATCTAAGAATGGCCTTGTATGCCCTAGAGAAGCAGAAATCAGGTAGCTGTTCAGTCTAAGAAGCTAAAGGTGTCCATACTCCCTGACATGAAGACACAGAAGCTCCCTGGAGGGTTGGTGACATAGAGTCCATGTTGGAAGGTGAAAGAAGCTATAGTCTGATGTTTAAGGGCAAAAGCAGCAGGGAACAGAAGTGCTCTTTCAGCAAGAATGGAACTCAAATGTGTGGACTAGCTTCTTCAACAATCTTTCCTCTATCCACCTTCAGCTCTCTAATTGTGATACCCACATTCAGAGAGAGTTTCCCACCACTGTCTTACATGTCAATCCTCTACTGAAGTGACCCCACAGATATAACCAAAAGTTCACTCATGAAATCTCTTCTATTTCCCCTTCCCAGGGAGATCTGGGTGTCCCCCCATCAATCCTCCTTGTTACTTAGCCTCTCTAGGGCTATGAATTGCAGCCTGGTTATTCTTTATTTTACAGCTAATATCCACTTATGAGTGAGAACATATCATGTTTGTCTTTCTGTGTCTGGGTTACCTTACTCAGGATGATTTTTTCTAGTTCTATTCATTTGCCTTCAAATTTCCTGATGTCATTGTTTTTAATAGCTGAGTAATACTCCATTATGTAAATGTACCATATTTTATTTATCCGTTCTTTGGTTGATGGACATTTAGGTTGTTTCCAGGTCTGGCTATTACAAATAAAATTGCTACAAACATATTTGAGCAAGTGTCCTTGAGGTATGATTGAGCATCCTTTGGGTATATGACCAAGAGCAGTATAGCTGGGTCTTGAAGTAGGTTGTTTCCCAGTTTTCTGAGAAACTGCCACACTGACTTCCAAAGTGGCTGTACAAGTTTGCACTCCCACCAACAATGGAGGAGTGTTCCCCTTGTTCCACATTCTCTCCAGCATGAGCTATTGCTTGTGTTTTTTATCTTAGCCATTTTGACAGGTGTAAGATGGAATCTCAGAGTCATTTTGATTTGCATTTCCCTGATGGCTAAGGATGTTGAAGATTTCATGAAGTGTTTCTGGGCCATTTGAGATTCTTCTGTTGATAATTCTCTGTTTAGATCTGTACCGCATTTTTTAATTGGAATATTTGGTTTATTAATATCTAGTTTCTCAAGTCTTTATATATTTTGGGAATCACTCCTCTGTCAGATGTGGATTAGTGAAGATCTTTTCCCCATTCTGTAGGCTGCCTTTTTGTCATATTCATAGTGTCCTTTGCCTTACATAAATTTTTCGTTTCATGAGGCCCCATTTATTAATTGTTGATCTTGGCGCCTGTGCTATTGGAAGTCGTCTCCCATGCCAATGCATTTGAGATTATTTCCTACTTTCTCTTCTATCAGGTTCAGTGTATCTGGATTTATATTGATGACTTTGATCTACTTGTATAGAGTGATAGGTATGGATCGATTTTCATTCTTCTACATGCCAACATCCAGTTAGACCAGCACATTTGTTGAAGATGCTTTCTTTTTTTCCACTATATGATTTTGGCATTTTTGTCAAAAATCTAGGTATCCATAAGTGTGTGGATTTATGTCAGGGTCTCTGATTCATTTCATTGATCCACTTGTCTGTTTTTATGCTAATACCTTGTGGTTTTTATTACTATAATTCTGTAGTAGAGCTTACAATCAAGAATGGTGACACCTCTGGAAGTTTTTTTATTGTACAGGATTATTTTAGCTATCCTGGATTTTTTGTTTTTCCATATGAAGTTGCGTATTGTCCCTTCAAGGTCTGTAAAGAATTGTGTTGGAATTTTAATGGGGATTGCACTGAATCTGTAGATTGCTTTTGGTAAGATGGCCATTTTTACTATGTTAATCCTACTGATCCATGAGCATGGGAGATCTTTGCATCTTCTGATATCTTCTTCAATTTCTTTCTTTGAAGACTTGAAGTTCTTGGCATACAGGTCTTTCACTTGCTTGGCTAGAATTACACCAAGATAGTTTATATTATTTGAGGCTATTGTAAAGGATTGATTCTCTGATTTTTTTCTCAGCCCATTTATCATTTGTATGTAGGAGGGTTACTGATTTTTGTTGTTGTTGTTGTTAATCTTGTATCCAGGCACTTCACTAAAGGTGTTTATCAGCTGCAGGAATTCTCTGGTAGAGTTTGGGGAGTTGCTTATGTATACTATCATATCATCTACGAATAATGATACTTTGACTTCTTCCTTTCCAATTTATATTCCCTTGATTTCCTTTAGTTGTCTTATTTCTCTAGCTAAAACTTCAGTATTATATTGAATAGGTATGGAGAGAGGGGACAACCTTATCTTATTCCTGATTTAAGTGGAACTGTTTTGAGTTTCTCTCCATTTAATTTGATATTGGCAATCACTTGCTGTATATTGCTTTTTATTATGTTTTGTACCTTGTATCCCTGATTTCTCCAAGACTTTTATCATTAAGGGGTGTTGGATTTTATCAAAGGCTTTTTCAGCATCTAATGAGATGATCATGTAGGATTTTTTTTTCTTTCAGTTTGTTTATGTGGTGGATTGCATTGAGCGATTTTCATATGTTGAACCATCCCTGCATCTCTAGGATGAAGCCTATTTGGTCATGGTGGGTGATCTTTTTAATGTGTTTTTGGATTCAGTTTGCCAGTATTTTATTATTTTTGCATCAATGTTCATGAGTGAAATAGTTCTGTAATTCTCTTTCTTTGTTAAGTCTATGTGTGGTTTGGGTACCAGGGTGACTGTGGCCTCATAGAAAGAATTTGGCAATGATCGATCATTCTGTTTCTATTTTGTGGAATAATTTGAAGGGTATTGGTATTAGCTCTTCTTTGAAAGTCTGGTGGAATTCTGCATTAAAAACCCATCTGGCCCTGGGCTTTTTTTGTTGTTGTTGGGAGACTTTTAATGACTGCTTCTATTTCCTTAAGTTATTGACATATTTAAATTGTTTATCTTATCTTGGTTTAACTTTGGTAAGATGTATCTATCAAAGAATTTGTCCATTTTTTTTAGATTTTCCAATTTTGTGGAATACTATTTTCTCCTTAACAGTAACCACTCCCTGGATCAAGTGTAAAATCTTGAGTTAAAAACATATGTAAACTTATATCAGACATTTTGTTGAATTCATTAATCAATGAAGGAACAAGTATTGACAAAACGAAGATAAAATCACTTGCTTATTCAGTGAATTCCCTTCACAAGGTAGAAAACAACGAAATAGTTTTATTACTGGATATGTATTAACTGAGAATGTAAGGTGTCTCAGATAATTGCTAATGAGATCACAGAGACAAGTTATCTCATTCTTTTTTAGAGAGGTTTTCTTGTGTGTGTGTGTGTGTGTGTGTGTGTGTGTGTGTGTGTGTGTGTGTGTGTGTGTGTGTGTGATGTGTGTACAGGTATTCTCAGAAGCCAGAAGAAAACATTGTATGTATCCCTAGGAGCTAGAGTTACAGGCAGTTATCAGCTGTGGGACATTGGTACTGGTAACCAAGCTCAGGTCTTCTGGAAGAGTAGTAAGTGCTTTTAACACTTGAGCTATTTCTTCCTCCCCAGCATCGCTTCCTTTGATGTAACAGCCAGATTTAGCCCATTGTATATGTACGCTCAAGACAAAAAAAAAAAAGTTGTCTTCAAGCAGAGTTTCATAGTACTAATTGCTACCCAAGTTCAACCTAAATTTCTCTGGTGATTTGCCTTTGTCCAGAGGAAAACCAAAAATCTAATACCTCTTTGACAAGAATATAGTTACAATTTACAGCTCCACCTAAGCTAAAATCCTGCAGAGAGATATGCTGGCTTCTTTGATGCCTATATTTCAAAGAAATGTCTCCAAGGACCTAAGAAAAGCATGCCCCTGAGTTGTAAAAGAACTGGGTAGAAATTTTAAAGCATTTATGATACTTCAAAGCAACAGAAAGAATTTACACATTTTCTAAAGGAAATGTTTTTAAAACAAAGAAAGGCTAAGTCTCCATCATTGGGAAGATGCATGTGCTTGTTTTTACATTTGTGTTTACCTCTTTATACACTAGTAAAGCCAGTGCAAAAGAGGGTTCATAAGTACTATACACTTCTAGCCAAAACAAATGCTAAAAATGAAATTACAAATGCAAATTCAGCCAGCTCTGACCATCCAAACAAAAAGAAGAATTTCACTGTATAGAGTGTGTTGACTGTGGATGAGATGCACTATTATCTGTTTTCTATAAGTTCATTTCAATCACTTCAGCTAGTTGAAAAAGCATTTTGTCAAAGAGAAAGGTTCACAACCTTATATAATCAAATTAACCCTTTCCTACAAAAGACAGATACCCAGAGATCTCTTTCCTCCATTTTGAAGACTATTTGATTTTTTTCTACAGTAATTATTGTTGATGTGTTTTATGTATTTTTGGTGCAATGAAGTGCTGAGAAAGCATTTTCTGCAGTTCTGGCTTACACAATAACTATAATTAAATCTAATAAATATCTTAAATCAACTAGTATTTTGCTTTATTTCATAGGTTTATGAGAGTGATATTTTGTCACTGAATATAAAATGCTGTAGTTCTTGGCAAAAGAGCACATGAAAAAAAGTTTAAAATAGTATCTATACTATACAAATGGCTTAATTAATTTAATAATTTCTAACTTAAATGTAATGAATTCTACTGAATCTTTTTTTTCAGTATAAATTAGAGGAGTGACATATAGAAATGGCTTAGCTATAAAGAGCTTTTGTTGTTTTTCCAGATGACTGAAATTTGGTTCTCAACACTCATGTGAAAGGATTCACAACTACCTATAACTCCAGCTTCTGGCCTCCACAACCCACACACAGGGAGCACACACACACACACACACACACACACACACACACACACACACACACACATCTTAAAAAAATAAATAAATAAAAATAATAAATAATGATGTTTTAAAATACCTGCAGTCAGACTATTATCATGTGTTCATTCACACAACACTTGAACATATACTAATTAGTACATGTATAAGCCTGACTAATTAATGACTAAATCAGTAAGATGTCACAATCAGTTAGTTAAAAAGGAGAACTCAAAGCACTATACATATTTAAAGATAAGTAATTCAAAAACGAATTTATAGACAGATATAAGTCAGTTCCATAACCAACTGTATCTTAACAGGCATTATAGTTTGTATTTGTATGGACAAAAGTAACTTTGCCTTGCTGTCAGTTTCCTGCAATTAACAGCTATGAAGTAGCTTGCTTGGTGAAAAGCACAGTGCTTGTCTGAATGCCACTGCTTCCCCCACCACCCCTCACCCCCACCATTGGCAGCTCAGTGATCTTTCTCTCCCATTCAAAACCCTTCACAATTGCCCTTGACTCAGGTTTATAATTCATTCTTCTAACTTTTCAAAATAATTTCTTTTTGTTAGATTCAGTGAAGCCAGTAAATTTTGCATTTGAGGACTGAAGTAAATTGCATTTTGAACTCCATTGGTAAAGACTTTTGGCATATATATTTGAATAATTAAATTTAAGGCAGAGCTTTAAGTGTGTTATCATCATTTACTGCAAGGATTCTTTAGAGGAGGTGATGCTTTCCTCAGGTATTGTCATAGTAAATGAATTCATTTCATTATAGAAAAATGGCTAATTTATTCCTCTCAGTAATATGTCTGCACATAAATCATGCTTTTCTCTTAATTATTCAGTGATACACTTTTCAAAATTTAGTTATCTGTAATTCCGTTGTTTTTCTAGGTGCTGTACTGAGTGATGGGCTGTGGCACTCAGTTTCCTTGTCTGCTAAGGGGAGCCATCTAAGCCTTGTGGTAGATGGAGACTCTGCTCAGACTCTGGTGTCTGTGTGGACTCATTCAAGCAATACTTACTATTTTGGAGGTAAGAGAAGGCAATTCCACTACATTGACCAACACTGGGGCCATTTGGTCTTCACTGTCCTTCATTATAAATCTCTTATCATATTTACATATTACATTAATACTGTGGTAATATATTGTGTACCCTAATAAATTTGTCTGAAGATCAGAGAACAGAACAAGCCACTAGATAAGAAAGAATTTCTTTCTTTCTTCATATAAATGTATTTGGTTTTCTTTTAAGAACAAAAATATTATTATTTCCCATACAAAAAGGAATATCTATAGAAAGTTTAGTTTGCTATTTCAATACTTCTTAATTCCACTTAATATCAAAGGAAACTACATTGTAGTTCACATGGAATTTCTCAAATGTCAAATACTATAATATAATTCACAAGCAGATAATGTTACACCTCTAAAAGTCAGATGGTAAAACATATCATATTGTCCATAGTAATTGTTTTACATGGAATCTTATGATACATTTTCAATCATTTTCTCAATAATAGTTCTGCCTTTCCATGAGCATGGGAAATGCCTTTTCATCTACTAGTGCTTTCTTCTAATTTATTTTTCCACTACTTAAGCTTTATTATTGTAGAGGTCTTTCATATCCTTGATTAGATTTATTTCTGCATATTTTTAAAGCTACTATGAATGGATTTCTTTTTCCTGATTGCTTTCTCAGCAAATTTGCTGTTGGTATATGTACAAATGCAATTGGTTCTTAAAAGTTGATTTGATATCATGCTGCTTTTCTGAATGTGTTTGACATATCTAAGTGTTTTCTGGCAGGGTCTTCAGGGTCTTTGAAGCATATGATCATTTAATCTGAAAACAGGGAAATTTTGACTTCCTCCTTTTGTGTTTGGCTCTTTACTTTCTTTTATTTTATTCCTCTCCAAGACATCAAGCACTATATTGAATAAGAGCAGAGAGAATAGGCATCCTTGTCTTATTCCAGAATTTAGAGTCAATAGTTTCAGTTTTTCTGCATTTATTGGAATATTCAAACCCTTGCTTTAAATTGGTGGTTCTCAACCTGTGGGTCACAACCCCTGTGGAGTCACATGACCCTTTCATAGATATTCTGTATATTAGATATTTACATTATGATTTATAATATTAACAAAATTTCACTTATGAAATAACAATGAAAAAAATTTATGGTTGGGGGTCACCACAACATGAGATACTGTATTAAAGGGTTGCAGCATTAGGAAGGTTGAGAACCATTCATTTAGATAGATATCTCATGTTATCCTGCAGATGTCTTTAAACTAAAAGCCATGTTAAAATGGTTAGTTGTGCTTTCCTTAACTAGAGTAGTCATTTTTATCCTTTCCTTACTTGGCAATATATGAATTAAAGCGCTATCATTAGGGTTATATTTTACAGCTCAGTAGAAGGTGGCAACATATTCAAGTTTTTGTATGTTTGGACTAAATGGGATAATACTGCTTAATTTAAATTACCCATACCCTTGCTCATATGTGTGCATGCTGTGTGTGTGTGTGTGTGTGTGTGTGTGTGTGTGTGTTACTGTGAGCTGAGCCTAAAACCTTGCTCTACCACTGAGTTATAGCCTTAAACCTCTTCTTACTTTTACTTTAAAACAATGTCTCATTAAGTTGCCCAAGCTGGCCTTGAGCTCACTGTTCATCTCAGGTAGACCTTGAACTTGAGATTAGTCTCCTGAATGTCTGGGATTACAGGCCTGTACCACAAGGTGCCACCTGATGCTCATGCTTCTTATATAAGTATTGCACTTCCAAAAACCCATGTAATAAAAAGAAACTATGACACAAGCATTGACACTTGTAATTCAGCTGAAACTAATTTGATGAGTGTGATAAAACAATATTTTACTTATCCTTTCTGAAATAACCAAGTGTCTGTTTTATTCTTTGTACCCATGGAATATTCTACACTGCTGACTTTTGTTTACTACCATGTATTCTAACCATGTGGGAGCTCCTAGTGTTTTTGGTGTTAAATTAGAGTATAGTCTTTGGTTAACACATGATTAAAGAACTTGATTTTAAAAATTAATAGAAAAGCCAACGTAAATATTTCTATCAAGTTGGAACACAAAATGTTTTAAAACAGTCTCAAATGCACATACATGACAACATATAAAACACCAACTGGGTAGGCATTTAATTTGTTTTAGATAAATTAGAGTATCCAACTGCATTTTGTAGGCAGCATTTTTCATGATTCAGGAAACCAGCACCTCTTAAATCAAGTGTGACCTCCAATTTAAACTATTCTAATTTTACCTCCATTTTCATTTCTTTCATGTATACAAAATTATGTTAAAATATATTAATATTATTGACAAGGTTTAAAAGAAAAGTCAAATTTCACTTGGATGTGCAACAGTTCTGGCTATGAAAATTGTTAATTTTATTTTTAATTTTTTAATTTATTTCAGTTTTTAAAATCCTCAATTCTAGTATTATTTTACCTTCAATCAGTTCTAACTTGTGTCCTTAGATTAGCCCCCTTTCTGATGAGGGCTGTCACTGTGTCAGGTAAGGTCAAAGTTCATTCCTCAAGGATGTCTACAAGCAGAAGCCTTCAGTCCCCAAGGAACAAACAGTTCTGTCATGGTCCTTGATTTTCTCATCTTTATGTCTCATACTCAGGCTGTCCCAACAACAACTCTAGCTTTGGATGTGAAAGTTCTTTTGGAGGCTTCCAGGGCTGCCTGGAGCTCATTTCTATTGGTGACAAAGTAGTGGATCCTATTTCAATACAGCAGGGAGTGCTGGGGGGCTTCAGTGATCTCCAGATAGATTCCTGTGGCATCATAGACAGGTAAGAGCTTTGCGGGGTCATTTTAGCATGTCTCTTTTCAAAATTTAAAGCTGAAAATAATATAGTCACATTCACAATGAAGATTAGACTCTTTTGCATCTCTCATTGTTTTAATTTTTTCAAATTATAGTACTTTATCAGAAGACATATTCTGTGTGACTATAGTAATGGCTCAGCTGTTAAGAGTTCATACTGGCATTACACAGAATCTGAGTTCAGTTCTCAGCATCCATGTCTGGCAGCTCACAACCACCTTTAACTCCAGCTCCAGATGCACTTATATTCCAGATGCAGATATTTTCCACTATATGTAGAATATATTCACTCAGACACATACATACAAATAAATGCTCTTTTTAAAATATTGGACCGGAGAGATGCAGCAGTTAAGAGCACTGAGTATTCTTCCAGAGGATATAAATTCAATTCCCAGCATTCACATTGGCAACTCACAACTGTCTGTAACTCCAATTCCAGATGTGACACCCTCTCCTGACTTCTGAGGGCATCAGACACACATGTGGTGCACAGACACAAATGAAGGCAGAACACCCATATACATAAAATAAAATATTTAAAGATTTTTTTAAGAGGATACATCCTTTATGAACTTTAATTCAAAATGGTTCCAGGTTCACAGTTACCTAGCTTGTTCATTGTACCCCCATACTGGCAGCCGATAATTCTGTGCAGTAGAATCAGATAAGCTACTATCTTTCAGTTTCTGGCACCAGACAAAACTGTCTCTTCTGCAGGATAAATATAAAGTAAAATTTTAGAGAAGCTTGAGCCACAGAAATCAATGAACACCGCATAGCAACATACTTAATGAAAAACAGAGAAACATGAAAAACATTTTAAGTTTTAAAAACTAGAGCTGGAAGATAGTTCAGTGGATAAAGCACTTGCCATTCAAATATGAGAACCTGAGTGTAGATCCTCAGAACCTATATAAATTCACAAACCAGAGTGTAAATCTGTAATCCCAGATGGTGAGATGCAAGGCAGAAACAAGATAACCTCTTGAAGCTCACAGATCAGCTTGCCTATTGTTTGCAGTAGCGAACAAAAGACCATTTCAAACAAGGGAGATGAGGACCAATACCTAATGTCCTCTGGCATCCACATGTGCATAACATGCTCCCCTCCAACACACACACAGAAGCAGACAAAAATGAGAAAGATTTTTTTCTAAAGAAAAGATGTTTCTCTGTCAGTTGCATTCTCTATCTGTAGCTGGAGTTTTCTCCAGTCCCACCCAGGCCCACAGCCACTCAGACCCAAATAAACACACAAAGGCTTATATTAATTAAAATTGTATGGCCTAATAGCTCAGGCTTCTTGCTAGCTAGATCTTACATCTTAAATTAACCCATTTTTATAAATCTATACCTTGCCACATGGCTTGTGACTTACTGGTATCTTTACATCTTGCTTCTCATGGCAGCAGCTGGCAACATCTCCTGACTCAGTCTTCCTATTCCCAGAATTATATCTGTAATGATTTTGGCAGAAAGTAATCACTTGCTCATTCATGGAAGAACATTATTTCAATAAATTCTATGCCCTGGTGTCTTCCTTTTGATGTCTGCTCTCAGCAACAATTAATGCTTATCATGGATGAAAATATCACAAAAATCTGTACAATTATTGTTATATGTCAACTAAAAATAAAGTAAAAATTAATTTATTAATGATACTGTTTAAAAATTAAATTATACTACAAATGGAATTTATTACATTCTACTATGTGGGGAAGAGTTAGTCATATTATTTTAAACATGAATTGTACAATTACCAGCTAAGCAAATTTTAGTTTATAATCATGTTTGATGATGTATTAAAAAAACATTGTTCCGCCGGGCAGTGGTGGCGCACGCCTTTAATCCCAGCACTCGGGAGGCAGAGCCAGGCGGATCTCTGTGAGTTCGAGGCCAGCCTGGTCTCCAAAGCGAGTTCCAGGAAAGGCGCAAAGCTACACAGAGAAACCTTGTCTCGAAAAAAAAAAAAAAAAAAAAAAAAAAAAAAACATTGTTCCTACCAAATGAAAAATTCACTTATAGGAATTTAATTTGGCACAGAATAATTTTTACTGTGAACATTGGGTTGATTTGTAGGAAAAGATAATTAATTTGAAGATAAAGGAGCATTGTGTAAGAAGTTGCTCTAGTTACTCTCATGATTGCCTATGGAATTAGAATTCTTGAAATAGACCCAAGACTGCATCCACAGGGAAGCCCCAGGCTCTGGTCACAGGAACGTGTTGGGAAGGCTCTGGTCGTGGGCTAACCAATAAACCTGCTTGCCAGGCAAGGTGCAGCCCCAACTCAGCCATCAGTACAATTCATAGGAGGTGTCTGACAGGCATACACGTGAGTGATGGAGGCTGTCAACTAGCAGGGATATGTGTGTGATTTTCTCCACTTGCAAGTTATTGCTTAGATATCTTACCAATGACTCATAAGACATGATAGGTTTATATCCAGTTCTCACTTTGTTCTTTCTTTCCTGCTTGTTTTGGCTGTTCAGGGTTCCTTGTGATTCTTATAAATTTTAGAGTAGATTTTCCATATTTGCAAAAAAGAAGGAAACAAAAGGTCACTGAGATGAAATTAGGCGGATCTGAGTGGTATTGACATTTTAACATTGTCTTTTAAAGGCAGATTGTTTACTCTAAAGGTAAAAGGCAACAACATGACTTTAAAAAATTATTCAATATTTCTCAAAATATGTTGCTATAACACAGAAAACATTTCTGTCCTTTCTTTCCTTCTTTTCTGCCACTCCTTTCATTAAAAATATCCACAATGTAGTAATTGAGCTTTAATAAATTTTATTTTATGTTTGAAATAAATTTTGCTAACCACATACTGTTAATGTTTTGATATTAGGAACAAAAAATAAGGTACATTGAAAATTTAGCTGTCATATGCAACAAAATTCACTGTCTAAAATTATAGTTATTAGAAACCTTGATGACAGACTGAGCACTCACTGGTCAGGTTGAGTTTCTATATATGCTACAAATCCATACAAATCCATTTTTTATATTTATTTTGTAATAATTAGACAAGGGATATAACAATTATGTTTGTTTTCTTATAGGTGTTTGCCTAGCTACTGTGAGCATGGGGGTGAATGTGCCCAGTCATGGGACACCTTCTCCTGTGACTGTGAAGGCACAGGTTACACTGGAGCAACCTGCCATTCCTGTAAGTGTCACAACTCAGTCCTTGTGTGTTTGTGACTTCCTTGTCCTTTCACTATCTATTTTGATAATTTTGTTTCATTGTTTATTAGTTATGTTTATCTGAATATCTTCAACATGCAGACATATCAGAATAAGTATTGCAGCACTCAACTAATGTCTGGTTTATTTTAAGCCACCTTTATTAGAGGATTTATTAAGGCAACTCCACATAGTTAGAAGGGAGGTTTATTTTGGGGTAACTTACAGCAAGTAAAGGGATAGGTTACAGGATCCGGGAGAGGTGAAGTACAGTCCAGCAGTGTTCTCTGGAGAACTCTGCTTAGTCTATATCCAGCATCCAGGATCACCAGGAACCAAGAGAGATGGCACATTTGGATCTCAGGTCTTAAGGGCTCCCGTCTCAGGCCCACCTCAGAGGCAGATTATAAGTAGGTGTGACAGTTACCGAAAGCCTCACTGGGGGTAGTAGTTCCAGGTCAAAGCTGTAACAGCTACCCACTACACACCTTATTTATTGTTTATTTATATATTTGCTTAGTTGATGCTGCAGCTTAAACCTAGGCCTTGTGCATGACTGACAAATACTGTACCACTGAGCTACAGCCTCAGCACCCAACCTCATCTAATACCAGGGCAGCAAGAGAATGCACATGTAATGCTAAGTAGAGTAAAAGTGAACCTTGTCATCAGTAGTAAAATAAGTACAGGAGAATAAGATACAGAACAAGGAAGTGGTTGGGTGGGAAGGTGCTTCCTGTGCAAGCATGAGGGTGTGAGGTCCCAGCCCCACATAAAAGGATAGACATGGCAGTTTGCCTGTAATGTCAGTTCTAGGGAGACACAGAGAAGAGGATCCCTGGGGCTACTGGCCAGCCAGCCTAAGCAAATTGGCAATCTCTAGGTTGAGTGAGAAACCTCATCTCAAAAAATGAAGTGGAAGCTGGAAATAGTGGCATAGACCTTTAATCCCAGCACTCAGGAGACAGAGACAGGCAAACCTCTGAGTTTGAGGTCAGCCTGGTCTACAAATCAAGTTCCAGGACAGCCAGGGCTACACAGAGAAATCCTGTCTTAAAAAAAAAATTAAATTAAATAAGGTGGAGAGCTGTTAATAAGAAACCTAAAGTCAACCTCTAGTCTCCACATGCATGTGCACAACATGCATGTACACACATGTGTATACACATACACTCATATGTACACATATATGCAAACAAATATACACACACAAATAAAACTTTTCAAAGTAAATCTAGAATGCATACTGTAATACCTTGTTCCTTTACTTAGGGTTTAATTCCTACAATCCTTTCAGTCAGAGAAAGGTGAAAAATAATCATTTGCCAAGATTTCTCAAGCTTGAATATATTATAGTTAAAGATTTAAAAAAAAATACCCACTGGATAGAAGTGCTACATGGTAAAGTTTTAGAAGAGGCAATTAAGGTCTCTTAAATCATGATTTTCTTTGGTGGAGATGATAATGAATCATAAGGAGTGTACTTATTGAGTTTTTAAATATGTCTGTCTTTTTCTAGTGAGTTCCATGAATTAACTCTTTAAACTCTAGAGGAGCTTCAGAAATAAAAAATTACTGTTACTTTCATTGTAAAGACTAGGAGAAAAAGAGGTTAAGTAGCTTAACATCCAGCTAGTTGATGACAGTAAGAATTTGAGCTGAGGAAGTTTACAGAACTTTCTCTTTAGGATGTCTGAAAGGTGGTCTTCAGACAATAGCACCTGAAGTAACTAGGAACTTGTAACAATTATAAACTCTAGATCTCACCCAAATGTACTGAACCAGATCTCAGGATGTGGGAATGTGTTATGGAAGAAACATAAATGGACATGTGTTCCAGCTTTAATTTACACATCAAACAATAAATATATCTGTATATGTTATAGGTCACAGAATGGTTACAAAGGGGTTAAAAGGTCATAACAAACTTCAAGAAATTCAAAGATACCTTACTGGAGGCAGGGACAAAGATCTGGTAGAGATGCGAAGAGTGTCACAGTAGGTGGTTTACTAAGATGTTAATAAACAATGAATACAATAGAGAGCTGTTGAAAGTCTTACAAAGCCAGGCACAAGCTCTGGTCTAGCTTCAGATATAAGGTACAGCATCTCTGGACAGTGGAGGTTAGGTGCAGGTCCAGGTCCAGATGAACAAATAAGTGAATCAACGGTGATTCAAGTAGGTTCCATCAGTAGATGGCATCAAGCTAAGCTGACAACCTATCAATTCTATGCTTGTTGATCACTTGATGCACACACCAAGTGGTCAGGTGATGGCCCACCTCCACACTGTTAGGAATCCTCCTCTTGTGGTGTCCAGGTAAAAATATCATATCCTCCCTTGACCTGGGGTATTAAAGTTTTCAAGCCTTTGTTTTTCTGTTATGAGTCTAACATACCATGTAGTACAGTAGGCCCAATCTACTTTGATGAGTTTATGTTGCTGTACCTTTTTACTTCTAGGAAAAAGTTATTTATCATCCTGTGCCTGTGTGTAGTACTGGACAGGTGGTATTACTTACATGAACACCAAGATTCAGAGTTGTCCTGCCTCTGTGTTTGAATTCAAGTGTTAGGGTTAGAGTTAGGATTAGGGTTTGGGTTAGGGTTAGGGTTAGAGTTAGGGTTAGAATCGCCCTGCCATGTGTTATATTTGAGGCTGAAGACCAAAGATGTTTATGCAATGGAGCCTTCCTGGGCAAAGAATAGCCTAAAAAGCCACTGTTCACACAGAATGGAGTGGCTAGAGCAGGCATAGTCTCATCCCAACAGTGTGCTTTAATCAACCTCTTTTGTGTTTTTGATGGACATAGCAATGTGAGATTTCTAGGAGATGGCATTCTATACTGTCTCTCCTGTATTAGAAAATCATCTATCTTGGGATTTCCAGATGACTCAGTGGGTAAAGGAGTTTTCTGGAACCCACATAGTAGAAGAGAACTAATTCCTGCAAGTCGTCCTCTGACATTTACACACACAGTGTGTTACATACCCCTCAACACACAAAATAAATAAAATAAGAAAAAATATTAAAGTAGTCTATCTTTACTGAAGAATTATTCTGCTTATTTTAAAGTCCAGATTATTTTATTGACCACCAACTTGTTAATAATTAGAACATGGAAGAAGCTAAAACCTCACTTTTTTCTGTTTGTTTTAATATTTTCTTTTACTTTTAAGATATTTTTTCCTGTGCTGGAAAGATGACTCAATGATTAAGAGCACTAGCTGCTCTTCCAGAGGACCTGTGTTCAAAGCACACATATGGATTCTCGCAGCCACCCACAATTCCAGTTCCAAGGGATTAAATTCCCTATTCTGACCCCTTGAAGCACCAGCTACATGCATGTTACATAGATATATGTGCAGGAAAAGCACCCAAAAACATAAAATGAAATACAAATATTTTTCTTTATGTTACCAATAAAAAATAATCTCTCATCTCAAAGGAAATAAGAGATAGGTAGGGGAAAAGGCTTTTAGGAGACTAAAGATTGCCAGGATGATTTGGGCACTGGCACTGTATCTGCAGCATTCCAACTTTCTACAATTAATAGTAGAAATAGTCTTATAGAATCTTTAACAGAAGTATAACTTTGTTCTGGGAATTACAGATAATTCCTGTGCATCTCCATGATGTTTCTAAGAATTTCTCCTTAGGAACAATTCACTCACACTAAGTCTTTATGAAAATGGTTTAAGACATTGTCTTAGTCAGTGTTCTATTGCTGTAAAGAGACACTATGACCACGGCAACTCTTATAAGAGAAAGCATTTAGTTGGGGCTTGTTTACAGTTTCAAAGGTTCAGTCCTTTATCAGCATGGTGGTGATACACAGACATTGTAATGGATAAGGTGCTGGGAGTTCTACATCTGGAGCAGCAGGCAGCAGGAAGTGAAAAAGTCATTGAGCATGTCTTGGATCCTTGAAACCTCTAAGCCCACACCAAGTGACACATTTCCTCCAACAAGACCACATCTATTCCAGTGAGGCTTGTGGGAGGCCAGCTCTCACTTTTTCCCAGGATGCTCTTGAGGAGAGAGGGATAATATTTAAATAGAAAGATAGTGTGGAAAAGACAGACAGAAACACAGGGTAGCTTCAGGAGGATCGGGATCAATACCCACCAGCCCCTTCTGTCTCTTCAAAAGGGCTTTTTATAGGAATGACAAGGGGCTGGGCAAAAGACCTCCCCCTAGCACAGCCAAGTGCAGACCCTTCCAAACACCTGGTAACCACACACATAGTCAAGCCATCCTCTAATGCAGCCCTGCTGGAGAAAGCAAGCTCAGATCTCACTAGGAAACCTCTGTGGATCCCCACAGAGGCCACACATTCGAATCTCTCCTGTCCTGGCCGGCCAACAGGATCTTCAGCAGAACCCTAGAAGGGGGAATGGCAAATGAAAGGGACAAGAGACACAAAGAATTGACAGCAAGACAGTATTCTGATCAAGCTGCAAATTTTTATTTTTCTCAGGTGGGTTTTATAGTAAGCAGACCAGGAAACTTTCTTTGGGAAAAGATCAGGGGACTGTTGAGTTGCCAAGCAACCCAACCAAGCAACCTAACCACAAAACACTGTTACTAATGGTCACTGTAGCAGAAAGATAAGGAAATAAGTTATTTTCTAATAACTCAGGACTTGTCCAGGCATGACAAAAGTTTCTGGTTAGTGGCTCAATACTGGACAACAGAAACTTAACTCAGGCAGGCACTATGGCATGGCTCTTACTGTAACTGGAGTTTTCCTGCCTGGCCCACAGTCAGGGCAAATCTCTCTCACCTGCCAGTCCCACAGCACTCAGACCCAACCAAGTAAACAGAGACTTATATTGGTTACAAACTGTATGGCCGTGGCAGGCTTCTTGTTAACTGTTCTTACAGCTTAAATTAATCCATTTCCATTAATCTATACCTTGCCACATGGCTCGTGGCTTACCAGCATCTTCACATGCTGTTTGTCATCGTGGCGGCTGGCAATGTCTCTCTGACTCAGCCTTCCACTTCCCAGCTTTATTCTCCTCCTTGTCCCGCCTATACTTCCTGCCTAGCCAATGGCCAATCAGTGTTTTATTTATTGACCAATCAGCAACACATTTGCCATACAGACCATCCCACAGCATCTTACAATTGTCCTCGGCACTCTCCCAAGTAGTGCCACTCCCTGATGACTAAACAATTAAACATCTGAGCCTATGGCAGCCATTCTTATTCAAACCACCACAGACATCAAATCCTCAGTACCACCTGCTACTCACTCATACCAAGTGCCTACCAAAGTTTTTCACAACTCCATGAGATTTACCTGATGTTTTTCAAAAACTATAGTGGGGAGTCAGAGTATGGCATGCTATATCTCCACTTAGAGACACAAGTAAAATTAGAGGAGACCTATGGGCTCCCAGCAGTGAAGTTCTACATGAGCCTGTCAAGGGAGAAGACAATCTACCCCCAATCCTCCTGTGTATTGACTTGTCAAATATGCGTTAGGATTAGAATGACTTCAATTTCTACAGACACTTCACTTTTTTGTAGGGATTCCTCCAAAATCAGACCTGCCACAGTGATTAGATCTGCTTCCATAGGACTTCTACACTCTAAGCATAATATTGAACATCAAGTCCTGATGTCTTCCTTAACTCCTTTGTACCTTCTTGCATACCCATCATCTTCTCTTACATGGTATAGTTCATGAACTCATCTGGCTAATGCATGACTATGTACAGCATCAAAATATAGCTCCCAAAATATCAGAAGATTGAAAAGGGAAATAGTTAAATTTTAACATGATCTAATCATGTTCTTGATAATTATATGTTTTAGTAATTAGGGTTTTCAAATAGATATACCAAGTGAAGCAGGGTTTCAGCAAACCCTTGGTCATGAGACTTACTCATAAGTGGTCATTTTTGTTTTGGACAGTCACACAACTAATCCATGTATTTTTGTCATTAAAAAAGGTCAGGGGACTCAGAGAAACAAAAGTTTTAATCATTCTCCTTAGCATATGTTCTCTAGCTGAGCCTACAACCCAAATCTAACTATGGATATAAATTCTGTCAGACAATTAAATGCACACAAATGGAATAAACAATGACAAAACGGCAATCCATCTGACTTATGTTCCAACCTATAAAATTTATTGAAACAATACTGCTGACTTGAACAGTTTATTCTGGGCCATTCTAGGATGACAATATTGTTTGCCTTAAAGATGTTCAGAGTTAAAATTTATTCTTGCAAACTACAAACAAAAAGCAGTTTTATTGACTGAGGGGATATCTCATTTAGTTTAGTGTTTACCTTGTAAGCATGAAGACTGGAGTTCAATTTTCAGAACCAATGTAAAAAGCTGGGCATGGTATACCGTGCTTGTAATTTCAGTACTGAATAGGAAGAAATAGCACTCACTGACCAACCAGTCCAGTCTATTTGATGATTCCCAGGCCAACTAGAAAACTTGTGTTAAGAAAGGTAGACTGTGGGTGGCACTAAGGAAGTATATCTGAAGTTGCCATCTGCCTCATGCATAGATGCACAAATATGCACATGTGCATATGAATATATACATAGGCACACACAATTTCTAAAAAAGAAGTAGTTCTCTAAATATTCTATTTTATGAAATTGGAGAAAAATAACTCCCATACCTTTCCTTTGAATTTTCTTAAAATCCATGAATAAAGTCAGCCTAATCAGGATCAAAGAAAATTACATTTATATGAGGCTAATTTGGATTGCAATCCAAGAAGGCAATCTTAAAAATGCATTCCAAGGTTCTATTAAATAGCAATTGTATGTCCAGTGTTAAACCAAAGAAGGTTGGAAATCATTACTCCTTAGTGGAAATTATGATTGATGCTATTTTGTAAGAAAGAGTCTGGTTACAGTCACAGAGATCTCTGGGTAGTTTGGGGGAAAGGATTGTTGTTCAGAAGGTCAATAAAGGTTAATGATGTTCCAAGGACAATATGTGAGGGAATATGGGATTGGGCTTGCCTGCAGCCCAATTCAAATGTAGATAAATCTTAGGTAGATTAATGATGATCTCCTGAACTTACTTTAGCTTTTTGCACCAATATTACACAATTTGTGTTGTTTTCCTTGAGTTTTTGAAAATATTTTAGAATTAATATTTATGAAAGCAAGTGTAGAAAATTCAATGTAAAAACTGTATTTATGATAATAATATAGATGCATCCCATTTCCTTTACAAAATGTTTTTTGACACATTTCATTTGTTTAGTTGATTTGTCCCCAAAGATCAAAATGAGCTTTTTGTTACAGCAAAAGCTTGACCTTTGAAACTCTAATGAAAGGAACCACTAAGGCTGACATTCATCAAGTACCTTCTCCAAGGAGTTATACGCATTCTTAGCTTCAATGAATGGGTATTTCCTGTAGGTCAACATGTTACCTTGCTTATCTTTCTTTGGAGTTTAAACTGAAAGTTAAGAATTCCATATCTTGGTATGATATTTATATGCACAAAAGAAAATGTTCAATCACATACAATAAATTAACATTATATAAAAATATTTTCATGAAAATTTTTTCTCTCCTGTTTTGAATTTGAAGTATTATGATTTTTCATTTGCAAAATACTTAATGTTTTCCAATTATTTTTAATGAAGAGGAGTTACTGATTTATACTTTGCATTTATGTCTTTAAAATGTTCATTTAAAGCAAAGGATATTATTACTGAATTATTTTAAAGATATATTACAGTGTATTTTTTACCATATTACCTGGGTAAGTTATAACTAATATTTGCTGAATTTTAAGTTATTACAGTTAGAGTAATATTTCCTCCTTTAATTTTGACACTTAGTTCTGAAGAATAGTTGCCATGTGTTTGAACAGTACCATGAATCAACAGCATGTAGGATTGGGAGTCATAATTTCTCTAGAATACCTCCTAGGTCTTTAATACTGTGCTTCAAAATAATCATCCTTAACTTAAAAACAAAAGAAAACATGTACACAGATGGATTACACTCCTCACAGGTTACCAGATGATTTTCTATTGAAAGCGGTATCACATTCCCAATGTAACCTCCAATGTGTGGTGTGTGTATGTGTGTGTGTGTGTGCTCTCCTATGTATGAAAGGATGCCCATAAAGACCAGAAGAAGTGTCTACTCTATCTCTCTCCCACTTATTTCTTTGAGACAGGGTCTCTCATTGAACCTAGAGTTAGGTTGGTGGCCAGCAAGCCCCATTGATCCTCCCATCTCTGCCCTGTACAACGTTGGGGTTATAGGAATGTTCAGAGATGTCTGGATTTTTATTTAGCTCTGGGGATTTGAACTCTGGTCCTCATGCTTGGGCAGCAGCTATTCTTACCTGCTGAGCCATCTTCATTTTTAATAACTGACACTCTATTTTCTTTTTAACTAAAAATATAAATATATGACATATGTTTAGTAGCATCTAAAAATATTGAACACAAACTTATCTTAATTTGATAATTTCCTTCTACTGATTTCTTTCTATTTTCTCCTAAATTTGATCATTTACTTTCTTCCCTTTAATTTTAAATTTTTGATATTTATTTTATCTTATCAAATATAATGTCATACATATTAATGAAAACCATGTTGAATCATATAGTTCATGTATCTATAATTTAGAAGTGCAAGCCATTTGGACAGTAATTGAAATTATTGAGGTGTTCACTGCATTTCTGATAGATGGTATTCCCCTACAGCCATCTACGAACAGTCTTGTGAAGCCCACAGGCACAAAGGGAGACCTTCTGGGGTTTACTACATTGATGCAGATGGAAGTGGACCACTGGCACCATTCCTTGTGCACTGCAATATGACAGGTGTGTTAATAGTCTTCACATTTGTATAACACCTACAATGAAATCAGAATCAGAGTAGATTCAAAAATATACGTAGTTGACCTTATTATATTATATATTATATTGTATTATTTTTATTATATTATAATTGTGTAATGTTAAGTAGAAATACTGCATAAGTATTTGTTAATTTTTTGTAAATAAAATTTTACCTAGCAAAATCAAAAGCCATGCTAGGTAATCCATATTGCTCCTACACTTCTCACAATCACTTGTTCACAACTATCACCACAATAAATATGAAGCTTTGATTCTAATATTTATATTTTTACAGTTTAAATCAAAATACTAATTGCTAAAAGTACTAGAAAACGGCATGTAAATGGTAGAATTTATGTATACCTTAGAAAATTTAATGATCAGGTGGGCATGTAATTTTTTCAACATCAAGGAGATTTGAGTTTTTGATATTATAAACCACCTTTGGTTTAGATATTATTACAAATGAAGGCAGCTTGATTATGGAAGATTACATGATAATTAAATTTTTACAGATAATTGCTTTCACCCATCATTTTCGAGTATTTAGAAAGAAGAAATCTGAAATAAATAGTTCTCATTTAAGATGCTTAGAAAATGTTCTAAAGTTTCATAAATTGGCCAGTAACCAGATAAGTCATCAAAGACCAAGGGGGGAAACAGATAAATGAAAAGTACAAGAATACCAAAGAAT
Source organism: Peromyscus californicus insignis (assembly GCF_007827085.1). NCBI lineage: Eukaryota > Metazoa > Chordata > Mammalia > Rodentia > Cricetidae > Peromyscus > Peromyscus californicus. The sequence goes on from NW_026294606.1 coordinate 409,315, forward strand.
ATTAAAGCAAGGGAAATTTAGATGATTCAGAACCACCTGTGCAGAAATGTGCGGGAGATACTAATTATCACCAGATCTCCCTGATAAGACAGTCAAACAAAATAGAGACAAGTGCAGCTTTTCCCAGGAGCCATTTGTACCCCATCATCTTCAGGCAAGTCACTTCCATAAAGTGATCCTGGCAAAATCAAAGTACCCACAAACTCGAACCAAGAAGAATGTAGAACATCACAATTTAAAGATGAAGAAGCTAGAGACTGCACTGCTTATAGCTAATAAAAGAACGTCAAGACATACAAATAAAGCAATAGCAACTTTAAAAGGTCAACAGTCAAAATACTGTTTCAGAAACTTGAAAATGGATACTTGGTGAGAGTTTGCAAAAACCAGTGTCTTCTGTTAGGCATGCCAAAGAACTTGGAAATTATAATGATGTTTTACCCAGATTTAGGCTGAACAAAATGAAAAGTTACTCTTCCTGGATCCATCAGAGAAATGAAGTCACAGAGAAAACCATTGACCATCAAATTAGAGAGACAAATAGGTAGATCAAGACAGAAACTTGGCTGAACAGATAACCAAGAGCAGGAGCCTCCATGGAAACAAGTGCCAGGGTAGATACCAAAGTGCAAGTGGAGGAACACTCCTGGAGACTCAGAGGGGACAAGTCTAAGAGTTAAAATATCAGGGGAGACCCCATCATTGTGAAATTTTTTCTGTTATGTGTTTGACCAGCTTCTCATAGTACATAATAGAGAAAAAAAGTCTCTTAATGCTTCTAGAAGAGGAAGAGATTGCTAAGAACCACTTTGAAGACACCAGAATATGTTGTACTTCCCCACAATATCGATGCTTCTTTATAGTCCTTCCTAGTTCCAAAATTCTTAATGTTTATCAAAAGAATTTGTGGCTCATTGGGGAAAAATTCCTACCCTTTCTGATCATGCTTACTATGGTATCAACAACAGTAATGATTTAAGTGAAATTTTGTAAATAATGATCCACATCTCATATGTTCCCAGATTACCATTTTATTCTTTAGAAAAGCAGTTTTACAGCTACAGTCCCAATCCTCCCCTTCTCTGTTCCAAGGATGTTTTCATTATTACATTTAAACCATACAAATTTATTAAACTGACCGACAGTTAAATGAACTCCTCAAGACCACCAAACCATGACCATGGCCAATAAACAAACAAACAATCAAATAAATAAATACATAAATAAATAAATAAAATTATGCATGACTACCTTCACTGCCCAATTTATCTTCTTTATAAATGATTTATTTGATAGGAGAAACTTGATAATGATGGGTGGATAGCTCACAAAAAGTCATTTCAGTTTTTAAAAATTATAAAATTAAAATAAATATATTTAGAACATATATGTGTTTATGTGGATACAGGCGCATTTGTGTGTATAGGTGCATATGCACATGAATACACACTGTAAACAGAGGCTTTTCTGTCCTGCCCTGTCCAGTGGCCACTTGTGAATAATCACTCAGAGGCTTAATATTTATTACAAACTGCTTGGCCAAACATCTCAGGCTTATTAATTAGTGCTTATTACTTAAATTAACCCATTCTATTAATCTATGTATTGCCACATGGCTATGGCGTTATCAGTCTGCTGGCATCTTGCTCCTTGGGCAGATGGCTGGTTTCTCCCCTGGTTCTACCCTTCTTTTCCCTGTATCTCTGCTTGGATTTCCCCCCTGGTTCTGTCCTGCCTTGCCATAGGCCAAAGCAGCTTTATTTATTAACCAATGAGAGCCACACATTTTCACAGCATACAGAAAGACATTCCACAGCAGAAGACCTTGGGTTTTGTTCCCCTGGCATAATCCAGTTCTGTTCTGTTAGGAATAATAAGACTCTTAAACTTGTCTCATGAATCTTTGACAATCAAGCTATTAAAATTCCTGAGATGTAGGCCTAGAGTGATAGCTCAGTTAGTAAAATAACCTGAGTTCAGAACCTAGCACCAGTAGCTCCAGTGCAGTGGGAGGGGGGAACACACACACACACACACACACACACACACACACACACACACACTCCAGATGGGTCTTCCTTAAATTTATCTAATGAGAACAATAGACACACAAATAAGGAAAATGCCATTTAAAAAAAAGAAAGTAAAGTATCCATACATTCTTGTGTTATAAACATAGTTTTAAGAGCTAGAAATCCATGCTTACATTATATGCCTTTAGATGTGACATCATGAAAGTTTAATCATCAATTCTGATATTTTTTCCTAAGGACTAAGTTCTACCTATACATTGCTACACAAATCCAACTCAAAAAGTTACCAGAAACTCACATGAACGCAAATGCCATTTTCAAAGTTAACTCACATTAGACATGCCTTTGGTCTGTGCTTTTTGCACATTCTTGCAGCCCATTGACATCTCTCTACCTGGTTTCCTCTCAGCAGATACAACATTAACTGTGGTTCAGCACAGAGGGGCCTGATGCAATGACAGTCAGAGGTGGCCCAGAAGGACGAATGCATTCTGCAACCTTCTCCTATGCTGCCAATGCAGTACAGCTTCATTGTTGCAGAGCACTGTGAGCAGCGGGTGACTCTACAATGCAGAACCTCAGGGCTCTCAGATACAGGAGGTAAGGGTCCAGTGGGATGCAGAAAGGGCATGTAGGGCAAAGGCACAGCTCTGCAGTGTAGCTGGAGAGCGTCTTTCCAGGTCCTGCTGAGCCCCAGCAGTTCAACAGCCCACTTATAAAATAAACACACAGATGCTTATATTATTTACAAACTGTATGGCCATGGCAGGCTTCTTGCTAACTGTTCTTATATCTTAAATGAACCCATTTCTATAAATCTATACCTTGCCACATGGCTTGTGGCTTACCGGCATCTTCACACTCTGCTTGTCATGGCGGCGGCTGGCAGTGTCTCCTTCCTCCTTCCTGTTCTCTCAATTCTCCTCTCTGTTAGTCCCACCTATACTTCCTGCCTGGCCACTGGCCAATGATTGTTTTATTTATTGACCAATTAGAGCACACATTTGACATACAGACAATCCCACAGCACTGCAGCCTGTAGAATGCAGTGCATTTCCAAGAAAAAAAGGACCAAGGTTGTTTACTAAGAGCTTACTCAAATCCTTGCCTAATTCCAAATCAGGCTTTGATTAGACTGCAGTAAAGGGCACCCCTGACATTTTAACAAATGTTCAGTATTCATGTGCACAACTAATAGCATGCTATTTTTTAACATAAGGAAAATTTGTGTTAACAGTAGTGTTAGCTTTCTGTTTACAATTAAGGAAAAATGCTAAATAGTGTGTGCATGGCCTAGTAGTTCTTGGAGACCAACTGCAACACATAATGCCTCTTTTTTCCAAGATAAAGTTTTTTTCCCCTTTTATTGAAAATAGATTTTCTCATGCAATATATGATTACAGTTTCACTTCTCTCTGTTCCTCCCAGTTCCTGCCCTCCAGATCCATCCCTTTCTGTCTCTCATTAGAAAAGAACAGACTTCTAAAAGACAATAATCCATTGTTTTTATCTAAGTTGTTCTATTTACCAATAAAGACTCCAGAGTCAGTCAAATGTTGGAGTGAAAAACAGCTAAATCAAAGAGGCCAAGAAGCAACCTGTTGACATCCCTTTTTAGCTGGAGACCCAGCAAGAAAGCATCTCTCCACCCATCCCAAACCAAAAAAAAAAAAAAAAAGTGAATCTCTAAGTCCCTCCTATTCCTTCCTGTGTATCTCTTTATCTGTATTCCTGGCTTCTCAGTCCTCACTAAGGAAAATTCCTGCCAAGTAGTTGCTGGCTCCACCCCTGATCCAAGGTTAATTTTATTAACACAGTCTACGAGTTTCACAGTGCAATTGAATATCCTGCAACATTTTCCCCTTTTTGTCTAAATAAAGAGAGGTTTAACTCTAACACAGTAAAACTATATACAATAAGAACAATTATTAGGTAAGAATTACATTCACAATGTCCAGTCCATTTGTTTTTGGCAAATTCGGAGAAAATACTCTATTATTTATCCTATCTTGGTAAGCCCAAAGTTTTATACCTAAACCACTTTCTGTCATAACTTGTATTACTAGCCTAAAAATACCCTTTTAGGCCTTAAAACATTCTCTTAGATAAACAATTTAAGTTTTTATGTCTCTCAACCTTATAAACTTTATATCACTTTTGTAAGTTTCTTTTCTGAATTTTGGAACAAAGAAAATGGTATAACTTCAACCCCCATCAGAGACCCAAAAAGAATAAAATACTACCTGAGTAAACAGGAAGAACAGGAAGTGCAGAGCAAACAACTTCCAAAACTATAGAAATGACAGAGACAGCTGGTTACCTGGACAGTCATACAAGATTCCTCTGCAATATTGGAGCATCTATCTTTGGCCTGCAGGCCTAGAATATCTGACAGGCTTTTCTGTGAAGCAATAGTTTTGAAGGACTAGTCTATCTTGTCTTTGCAAAATTCAGCAGTCGACTTCCTTTGCATCCCTCTTGTCCAGTTTTGACAGTGAACTGTCAGTAGTCAAGGCAAAGGAAGTTTCTTGCCTGGTAACTAGTTTTGCCACAAAGAAGTCAAACTTCATATGGAGGTTCTTAGATGGTCATCATCCTTTTTTGAAGTAGATTGGTGTGGTGGTATTGTGTTCCCCAAAATATCGTGCATCCTATTAAACTTATCTGGGGTCAGAGAAATAACAGCCACTACATACAGAGGCTAGAAAATGGTGGCACGCACACCTTTAATCCTAGCATTCCAGAGGCAGAGATTCACCTGGATCTCTGAGTTCAAGGCCACACTGGAAACAGCCAGGCATGGTGACTCATGCCTTTAATCCCAGGAAGTGAGTCTTTAATCCAAGGGAGTTATGGCAGAAAGCAGAAAGGTATATAAGGCATGAAGACCAGAAACTAGAAGCTTTCAGCCTGGTTAAGCTTCAGGCTTTCGAGAAGCAGTTCAGCTGAGATCCATTTGGCTGAGGACTCAGAAGCTTCCAGTCTGAGGAAACAGGATCAGCTGAGGAACTGACAAGTTGAGGTGGCTGTGGCTTGTTCTACTTCTCTGATCTTCCAGCTTTAACCCAGTACCTGGCCCTGGGTTTGTTTTTATTAATAATAACTTTTAAGATTCATGCTATAGATTGGTACTGCCAGGAGCAGATGTGTCTTACTGTCATGAAAAGCCTTAGGTTATTAAAACATCTTAAATGCCATATTCGGTAGATCTCTGAAGTATGTGAAGACCAACTATATATATCTAAAATAAATGAGGATAAATAAAGCTTATTTCTGTCTACATTTAAACCCTAACTACAAGTATGTTACCTTAATTATCTTAAACAGTTTGTAATAGTGGCTTTTCAAGGACTAGAACTTTACACTAAAATTTAAAATGAGTTGAATAGGTACAATACCTTACAGTATGTTGTAACAAAAGTGATCTTAAATTTGTTTCAATATGCAAAAAAATCCACACCATTGTAAAACATTTGAGACTAGTAGCTGTTTTTTAGTCTAAAAATAGATTCAATAATCTACCCTTTTATCCTACCATACCTATATCCCCCCTTGTTTCTTTTAGAAAGAGATATGTGAATCTAACCTGCTTTGAAAAGTTTTCTCCCTGACCATGATTAGTAACAACTTGCAACTAACCTCCTAAACAATGACAAACATCTATAATCCACCAAATGATCAAAAAACACCCACTTTACCTCTTGGGTATATGGGCATCCTGTTTTTAAAATTGCTTCCTGCTGTCTGGAGGCCATTGCATCTTTAGGGGATTCTGAGAAAATTGGTATAATGGTCAAGTCCTAGGAAAGCTAGCTGTATCATTTGTTGTCTAATCTCTGTGTAATGGGAAAGTGCAGGGATCATCTGAAGCACTGGCTGGAGTAGTCTATGAGGCAGGACCTTCTTAGCTAACCATTTTGAAGTTGTCCTGAGTAGTTTGTAGTCTGAAGCTGATCTTTGAGTGGTGTTTGTCAGCTTAGTAGTGTCATCACAATCCAAGTGGATTCATCACTGCAGGGACCCATTGTCTTCTTGGAGACCTCAAAGGTCACTGCCAGGAATGGTCATTGTTCACTGCAAAAAAAATTTAAACATTTAAAATGTCATATTCAGCAGATCTCTGAGAGGTTAAAGGACCACAATCTATTAAATACATCTAGGCATACAAACTTAGTTCTACTTACCTGCTTCAGACTCATACCTGAAAACTCATACAAAGAAGCTAGATGAAGTTTATTTCTATAATAGTTAGTACTCTATTATGACCACTAATACCATGACAGAAAGTTAGATAGATGATAGACAGACAGACAGACAGACAAGCAGACAGACAGACAGACAAGCAGACAGACAGATAGATAGATAGATAGATAGATAGATAGATAGATAGATAGATAGATAGACATTATAAATTTTGAGATAATATTTATATTTTAAGAAAAGTTTTTAAGAGTCAATAAAAAACCAAGGGATTATGAGATTAGTGACAATAGAATAGACTCTTAATTTTGGTTTTCTTCTGTCCCATACCAGATGGCTCTTCTGACATGAGACAGATATTTTGAATTTTCCTTTAACAAGTATGCTTGAGTGTAGAGAAGGAGGAAGCCATGCTCCAACTCCAAAGTTAGCTTTGATTTTTAATTGAATTGGTACCACAAACAGACCTTCTGCCTTTTATTTTTGTACAGAACAGCAAAAACAAGCTTTTGGTAAGATTTATGAAATTCTATCATTGGAGGTATGCTATACCATTAAGCCAATTTACTCTTTCTTGGGACATTTTTGCTTCATGATTCATCCTTCTTCATATGTCTCATTCGTCCAGTGATCCTTAAATTCCTTAGCTGTATATTTTTATTCTCTTGAAAATACAAAACAGAACCATGCTCCAACCCTAACTTTGGGGAGTTCCTTTTTTAGCAGGTTATATCTTTGTTAAGGCAAAACATTTTTTGGCAACAAAAAACGTATTATCTTTTAATAGTATTTTTTTATATACCTGATCAAATGAAAGGCATTTGTTAGTCTTATGAGTTAGTTTGGATTGAATGACCAAGCTGTTTGGTGAACTATCTCCTTTCCTAATTAAGAGGTCTCTCCTGTTTAAATCTAGTCTTTATCAACCTTGATAGTATCCATAGCTTTTCTTTTCCAGTGGAGACAAAAGCAAAACTTCTTCCACAACATAACACATATCCTAGCTTCCATTATGAGGTCAGCATATCTTTAAAATGTAAAGGCTGAACTAATTCAGCAGGTTTTTTTTCTATTATCCAATGTCTCTCCACAGCTGTTGTTCTTTTCTCACTAGCATTTAAAAAATTTAAAGTTAATAAAGCATTGTGTAATCTATATCTGGTGTCTTTATTACCCCTTTCTGTTTATTAACCATATCTTTTAAAGTGTGATTAGATCTTTCTACAACTGCTTGTCATGTAGGATTATGTGATATATCTATATTATGCTTTATGTTGTAATATGCAAACAAAAGTTTCATTTTATCCAAAACATATGCTGGAGCAATGTCAGTATTAATTTGGACAGGTGTTCCCATAATGGCCATAACTTCTAATAAATGTGTAATTACAGAATCAGCCTTTTCAGAACTTAAAACAATTTTCTATTGAAATCTTGAATATGTGTCTATGGAATGGTACACATACTTTAATTTTCCAAACTCTGCATAATGGAACACATCTATTTGCCAAATTTCATTTCTTTGAGTGCCCTTTTGGTTACTTCCTGCAGGTAATGGAGTTTGGTTATACAAATAACAAGTAGGGTGCTTCCTTATAATTTTCTTGGCTTACTGCCAAGTGATAGAAAAATCTTTCTTCAAATCTTTGCTATTAACATGCTTCTTATGAAATTCTGATGCTTCTAGCATATTCCTACTGATAGCTGATAAATTTTATCATGACCTTGTACTAGAGGGCCCTGCAGATCTGTATGGAACTGATAGGTGTTATATACAGATTTCTAATTATTTGTTGTAATTGAATAAATGACAAAGTTATATCTGAATCATCTGGAATAAGTTCAATGATCTCTATATGAAAACAACTCTTTTTTAATATTAAGATTCAGTAACTATATTAAGAGGTTCTGGAAAACCTAATAAGATTAAAAAAGCACATAATTCTGATTTTTGAACTGAATCTTAAGGGCTTTGAGCCACTTTACTTATTTTCCCTGACTTATCTGACTTTCTTGCATCAGTATAGAATGCAGGGGCTCCAGAAATTAGTGTTCTTCTAACTATGTGAAGGATAATTCAATTAGTTCTTTTTATATACTAAAGTCTCTTGCTTTTGGGATATTTGCTGCTAATCTATCCCTAGAAATTATTGCAAGATCTTTGCCAATGTTCATTTTCTGCCCATAAAGAGGCAATTTCAGCATTAGCAAAGAGTAACACAATTTCAGCTGGGTCTACTCCTGCTAACTGGTGAAGTCTCATTTTTCCTTGATAATCAAGTCAGAAACCTTTCTAGATAGAGCTTTAACTTTTTTGTTCTGTGTGCTAAAAATATCCATTCTAAAATATTTTCTTCTCTATGTATAAGAATTCCTGTGAGAGGATGTATAAAGGTAAAATAACCAGAATACAATCAAGCTCCATATCCAAGCAATCCATATTTGCATCCTCTAATTTCTTTTCTACTGGAGCCAATTCTCTCTCAGCCTCAGCTGATAGTTTTCTTGGAATGTTTAATTCCCTATCACTGTGTAAGGTTTGAAATTAATTACTTAGTTCTTGGGTAGTTAATTCAATTGTGGGTCTTGGCCAGTTAATATTTCCCAGCAATTTTTGAAAATCATTAAGAGTTTGTAATTGCTGGGTAGCAGTGGCACGTGGCTTTAATTCCAGCCCTTGGGAGGCAGAGTCAGGCAGATCTCTGTGAGTTTGAGGCCAGCCTGTTCTACAGAGTGAGATCCAGGACAGGCACAAAAACTACACAGAGAAACCCTGTCTTGAACCCTCCCCCCCAAAAAAAAGAGTTTGTGATTGATCTCTCCTTATTTGTACTTTCTGTGATTGAATCTTTTGTAAACCTACCTTTTATCCTGGGTAACTAATAGAATCTCATCTTGGTATTTTTTAGGAACAATTTATATCCAACAAGACAAAACTTTCTTTACTTCATCAAACATTTTTTCTAAGGTATCTGCATTTGAATCAGCCAGTAAGATATCATCCATATAAGGATAAATTATATTTTGAGGAAGCTGTTTACAAATTATTTCTAATGGCTGTTGTATAAAATATTGACACAAAGTGGAACTGTTTAACATTCCTTGTAGCAAGACCTTCCACTGGCATCTTCTGATAGATTGAGAATTATTATAAGGGGCACCATGAAGGCAAATCTTTCTCTATTCTGTTTCTGTAAAGGTATAGTAAAAAAGCAGTCTTTCAAATTAATTACTGTAATAGACCATCTTTTTCATAATAAAGAAGGCAAGGATATTCCAAGTTGTAAAAAGCCCATTGACAGGATCTCATTATTAACAGTTCTCCATTTTCCAGATTTCTTTTTAATGACAAATATAGGAGAATTCCAAGGACTGACTCTTCACCATGTTTAGCAAGTAGCTGCTCCTATATCAGCTGTTCCAGTGCCTATAATTCTTCTGATGTTAAAAGCTATTGTTCCACCAACACAGATTTGTCAGTTAACCATATTAAAGGTAGGGCTGTTGGTACCTTTGAAAGACCAACAGCTGTTTTGCCCTGCTTATGTACAACCTGAATGGTCTATGACTGTTCTTGATAATACCTTTTAATATTTCTCTCAGAAGCATTCTTTATTTTATGGTTTGTTTCTGAGATTGGAGGAATATTAATCTGTGTTTTCCTTTGTTTGTAACAAATCACATCCTCATAAATTCATTGCTATGTTAAACACATATGACTTTAATTTTCCTGTCATTCTGGCCCTATACATTTGACCCACTTTGTGCTTTGTTTTACCTGGGATAAAGTTACAATCTCTAGAAGCCGAATATTTACCTCCTAAAGAGGCCAATCTGGATGCCAAGATTTTGGTAAAATTGTTGTTACATCTGCACCTGTGTCTACAAGACCTTCAATTACAATGCCATTTGTTTGTATTTTTAGCTTTGGTCTTTGATCATTTATAGAAGTTTGCCAAAATACTTGTTTTCTGGTCTCACCTGAATTTTTTTGTTTTATATACTGAAGCTGTTCTGTCTTTGATCACATCCAGAGCAGTATGGTCTTAATAGCAGGCATTAAGTCTTTTAATCTGTGGATGAGTTTCTCCAATGCTAACATGGAATGATTGAACAAAATTTGATATTGGGGCCTGTGAGAGGCCCCCTAGGACATTTCCTAACCAAAAAGGGTTACCTGGCCTGTCCCTCATTTACCTGCATTCATTAGTCCAATGCCAGCCTTTGCCATACCTTCTGTGTACTTTAGAAGGCTGAGGTCTTCTGTTTGGATTATCTCCAGAAAAAAAACATTGTTTCTGGGAATGCTTTGTCTACAACCCTTTTCAAATGACCTTGGTTACCACAATTAAAATGTCTGACATTTTCATTTTTCTTAAAATTTTTAGTAATCACTTCTCCTACAAAGTAACATTATAAATGTGAGATCCAATATCAGCTGTATTGATAAATCCATTCATCTCTTGGTGTTGATCTTGCCATTGAAAGCCTAATCATTCTTTTGCATTCTGAATTAGCATTTTTCACAAGCCAAAGATTCAATTAATATTTGTCTGACTTTTGAGTCTGATCCTAGTCTATTTACAGTTAAATTCAATCTTTGCAAAAAAAAAATCAGTGAAGGCTGTTGTGTGATGTTTTGTTTGTGTTCTGACAAAGTTTGCCTAGAGGTCAGAGAGCAGAGGTAGCCACTAGTTAACCATAGAAGTTGGGTGGTGGTAGTGGCTCATGCCTTTAATCCCAGCACTCAGGAGGTGGGAAAAGGAAGTGATAAGGCAGAGTGGATATAGGATCTCAGCTCTCTTGGTCTGAGGATCCAGAGAGGTAAGAAGTCATTGGTGTCTTGCTCCTCTGCTTCTCTGATCTCTCAGGTTATTACCCCAATATATGACTCCTGTTTTTTATTGATAACATTAATTAGACTTATGCTTCGGAAAGTTTCTTTCGAGTCTTGTAAAATTTTAATGAATGACCCAGACCTCTTTCCTGATTCTTCAACCTTGCCCCAAGCATTCAAAGCTGCTCAACAACATAGGGTCAAGGTGTGATCATCAAATTAAAACTGTCTATGCAAACCTGCACACTGGCCTTTACCAAGAAACTAGTCTTGGGAACTAGCAATACCTCTAGCCCTATTTAATTGTTCTATGGCCCTAGCTTCCTCTTTTCACCATGTTCACCATTGTAAGTCAGGACAGATTTTGAATATTGCTGTAGCTATATCTTTCCAGTCTTAGAGGATAATTCTGTTCTGAGTTGCCCACAAATCAACATCTGTTTCACATAATGTGAATGTATACCATGAAACAATCACTTCCTTAAATCTCCTCAAATCTAATATTTCTATAAAATTCCATTTAACTTCTGCATAACCTTAAGGGTGTTTATTGTCTGCTGCCCATTCTTGCATAGTAACTGGAGAAACTAAGGTTGGTTTTCTAATAACCTTGGGCCACCTCTTTTCAGTTTCTGTATGTGATGGTGCAATAGGTTCTTATCTAATTTCTTCAATGTCTGAGGTTTTTTTTATTAATAAATCTTTCTAAGGCTTGTATCTTATTAGTCAACTTTTTTAATGTGGCACAAAAAACCCACTATGACTATTATTAATAAAATATTTATTACCAGACAGTTAATACTTATAATTGATATTATGGTATTATATCAGTTTCAGTTGTTTATCTTTCCATTTTCTGCTTCTATTTTCAAGCTATCTAAAATAGCACTGTAAAAAGTCCTAGCTCCCAGTATTGTGATGTTTCCCATCTTTAATGTTGGAGAGATTCAATATTACTTAACGCTCTCCTTAAGGACTTCCAGGTTTCACAAATTCTGTTGACTTTTCAGTTTGTCCACTGCTGTGGTGGCAGTGACAATGGGACTGTGCACAGTAGCCAGCTGCAGTTGTGGGAGCACTTGGGGCTGTACGACTGCACATGTGGAGGAGTGGTGCTGGCAGAAGTCACCACACTGGCTAGAGTGATCTCATGCCACATGTTGAACTCCAAATGTTGTTTTAATCTAAGTTTACCATTCACCAATAAAGACACAGGAGTCAGATGTTGGGGTGAAATCCTGCTAGATCAAAGAAGCCAAAAATCAACCAGCTGACCTTCCTTTTTGGCTGGAGACCCAGCAAGAGAGTCTCATTCCCTCGATTTTACCCATATGCCCACCATCAGGAAAGTTAAATATCTCCTCATGATGGTGGACTCATTTTCAAATTGGGTGGAGACATATCTGGTTTCTAATAAGCAGGCTCAGACAGTTGCAGACCTCCTTCTCTGAGAAATTATTCCTCAGTTTGGGGTTCCTGCTTCTCTTTAGTCTGACAATGGCCTGGAGTTCACCTCTCAGATTTCTCAGACACTAGCTAAAGCTCTTAACATTCCTTGGCATTTTCATATCCCTCTATTATCTCAGTATCTGACACTATGGCATATCCCACTTTACGGGTCCCTTCATATAAAAAGGAGCTGCCATCTGTGTACCAGGTATAAGTAGCCTGAGGCAATGTGCCCTCCTATATGTGTGAAGGGCGAGGTAACAGTTCCTCTAAGGTTTCAGTACAGGAATGAGAAGAATAGTCAGCATTAGGTTGAGGGAGGAGCTTGAAATATTAAGAGGTGGACAAGTCCAGAAAGTAAGTGTGGCATCCTCTAGTAATGCCACCTGGAGAGAAAGAACCTGGGAAGAAGGTAAAGTTCGTAAGCCTTTATAAGTTAAGAGATGGGACAGATTATGGTGAGATAAGGCAGTAATGGGTGACCCAAAGCTTAGCTTCTTTGATTCCCAAATAAGGAGCTCTGCAGCTGCTAAGGCACAGATGCAAGGTGCCCAGCCCTGACTGATAAGGTCTAGCTTCTTTGACAGATAGGCTACAGGTGCAAAGGAGGGTCCCAGCTGATGCCCTAGAGTTCCCAGGGCAAATCCCTCCTTCTCTGCTACATAGAGGGAGAAGGGATGAGTTAAGTCTGGAAGATGAAGCGCTGGGGCCTGAAGAAGAGCCTGTTGGAGCTTTTGGAAAGGTTTAGTGACAGGATGGAGGAGGGGCTCATGTGGCAAGCCCTGAACTGCCTTGTATAAGAGGCAAGCAAGGAGAGATAAAGATGGAACCCAAGACTATAGGAAGCCAGCTATTCCTAGGAAAGACAGAATCTCCTGTTTAGTAGAAGGGACTGATTGGATGTTTTCTGTCTACAGTAATAGCCTTATGGGTTGGAGTAATAGTTAGACCCAAATAGGTGACCTGGGATGTTGACAGCTGAACTTTAGAAGGAGATACCCTGTAACCTCGGCTGGATAAAAAATTTAGGAGAGCAGAGGTGTTAGTTTGGCTAACCTGTAAGGATGGACTACAGAGTAAAATATCATCTACATACTGTATTAGTTTAGAGCCAGGGAGAGACAGAGAAAGCAGGTCAGAGGCCAGAGCCTGACCAAATAGGTGTGGACTGTCTCTGAATCCCTGTGGCAGAACAGTCCAGGTCAGCTGTGTGGACAGGTGAGTGTCAGGGTCAGTCCAGGTAAAAGCAAAGATATTTTGAGACCAAGGACTGAGAGGAATAGAAAAGAAGGCATCTTTGAGATCTAAAACTGAGAAGTGAGAGGTTCCTGAAGGGATAGTGGACAGGAGAGTATAAGGGTTAGGCACTACAGGATGGAGGGGGACCACTGCAGAGTTAATGAGCTGGAGGTCTTGAACCAGGCGGTAGGTTCCATTAGACTTTTTAACTGCAAGTATGGGAGTGTTAAAAGGTGAAGAGGTTAGGCAGAGCAGCTTTTTCCTGAAAAGGTCAGAAATGATAGGCTTAAGTCCTCTTAGGCTCTGGAGTGAGAGAGGGTACTGAGCTTGGGTGATATATCTGGTAGGTAATAGGCTGATGGTGTCTAGCGATAGAAGGGTTTTGGGTATCCCAGACTTTTGGGTCTACCTGAGATGCTGGCAAGGGAAAAGAATTGTTAGAGTCAGTAGAGTGAGTGGCTAGGAGAAGGAGGAGGGGAGCTGCTGGCACGTCTGGGGTGAGGCGAATGTGTAGAGTGAAAGAAATGGATGCTCCTACCGTAGCTAGAAGATCCCTCCCCATTAAAGGTACAGGGCAGCTTGGCACCACTAAGAATGTGTGTGTGGGAGGGATGTCTCTGAAAATGCAGTTAAGTGGTGGTGTCTGATGAGGTAGGTAAGGCTGTCCCCCAACCCTGACAATAGGGAGACAAGAAGGAGAGGTAAGCCCCCAAAACTCTCTCAGGACAGGTTAGGTAGCTCTGGTGTCCAAAAGGAATGAGATGGGGTGCCCATTTACTTTTATTACTACCCTTGGTTCCCTGTGTGAGATGGGAGTGGCTGGGGCGGAAACCAGGCAGCATCAGTTGTCAATGTAGGCCAAGACTAGAAAGTCAGCTGGAGGGTGGTCTTCGTCTGGTGTTCCTATGTCGCTTGGGACATTAGGACAGTTAGCTGACCAGTGACCCTTTTGGCAACATTTTGGACAAGGCCCTGTTGGTGCCCTTCGTGGGGTGGTAGTGCAAGCCCGGGCCCAATGGCCTTCTTTCTCGCACTTGAAACAGGGACCAAACGGCTTTCGGGGAGCCAGTCAGATAGTGTTTGCCAGCATCTGGCAGTTCCTTTTTTGGGCCTTCTCATCTCTCCCATGGTACACCTTAAATGCTATCACCAGCACATCTGCCTGTGGGGTCAGAGGGCCATTCTCTAAATGTTTAAGTTTATCCCTAAGGTGGGGGAAGCTCTGTGAGACAAAGTGGGTCATTAGGAGCTGCCTGCCCTCAGAGCTCTCCAGGTCTAAACTAGTGAACTGAAGTAAAGCCTTGGTGAGCCGCTCTAAGAAGTGAGGCAGATTTTCATCCTTATCTTGAATTATCATTTTTAGTTTTTCATAGTTTACTGGTTTTAGGGCAGCCTTACAGAGGCCTGTCAGGAGACAGGTAATAAACCTATCTCTGGCTAGAGAGCCACCCTGGGTGTTATAGTCCCAGTGTGGTTCTTAGTCAGGAACCACCTCGGCTACTGGAGGATGTGAGGGGTTAGTCTGGTGAACCTCATCTGCATGAGTTCTAGCCTGTTCCCATACCTGCCTGTGCTCCTCAGGAAGTAAATTATTAGAAAGTATCATGTATATATTATGAAAAGTGAGACTATAAGATTGAGTTATATATTGAAACTCTTTAATAAAGGAAGCAGAATTAGAAGTATAAGAACCCAGCTTAGTTTCTATCTGAGAGAGTTCTGCAAGAGAGAATGGAACATAAATTTTAATCAGTCCATCCACACCAGCCACCTCTCACAAAGGAAGAATAGTGGACGGGTTTGGATGGCTGGAATCAGGCACTTTAGCAGTTCGGGAATGAGTAGTAGGAGGATTGAAAGTTGGGCCTTTGGAAACAGCCATTGCCAAGGAAAAAACAGCTGTTGCCAAGGAAGAATCAGTTTTAGAGGAAGAAGAATCCGGAAGAGGAGCTGAAGGAGCAGTCACCCTAGGAGTAGGGGTGTGTAGCTAGAGTTTTCCTGTGCCTGGCCCACCGTCAGGACAAATCTCTCTCACCTGCCAGTCCCACAGCCGCTCAAACCCGACCAAGTAAACACAGAGACTTATATTGGTTACAAACTGTATGGCCGTGGCAGGCTTCTTGCCAACTGTTCTTACAGCTTAAATTAATCCATTTCCATTAATCTATACCTTGCCACATGGCTTGTGGCTTACCAGCATCTTCACATGCTGTTTGTCATCGTGGCAGCTGGTAATGTCTCTCTGACTCAGCCTTCCACTTCCCAGCTTTATTCTCCTCCTTGTCCTGCCTACACTTCCTGCCTAGCCAATGGCCAATCAGTGTTTTATTTATTGACTAATCAGCAACACATTTGCCATACAGAACATCCCATAGCACTTCCCCCCCCCCTTTTTTTTTTCAAAAAGGAAGGTTTTAACCTTAACAAAGTAAAATTACATATAATTTGGGAATTTGGGCATAGCTTCTCTTACTACTTCCTGCTGGAGGGGGCGCTGTATCTTATGGGGAAACAAAGAAAATTTTAGAATTATGGAATAGTCCATGAGGCTGTATCATCTGAGCCAGATGCCTTCAAACCATTCTGGATGTTGGATCATCTCGGCCATGGTGTCATCAGAGACCTTTCAGGGGGTCTTGGCTGGTCAAACCTGATGTATCTTAATCTAGAACAAATCCATAGCCTTTGGCTTTCTGTGGGAACAAAAGCAGAGACTCTTTTCCAAAGTAACATATCCTTATATCCAAATTTTGAAGTCAAGGTACCTTTAAAATATACATTTTGGCATAACTCAACAGCTTTTACAATCAAATGTTTTTCTGCAGTTAAAAATCCCAAAGACAACACAATCCAGATTCTCTGTGTAATATTCATCTTTACATGGCTTATTTTTTATATTAATTTTACTGTCTCTTTAAAGACTTTATTTTTTAAAACTATGTATTTGTTTATATAACTGTATATATCACCTTTTTTGTCTCTTTTACACACACTGTAAACTATTACATCTGAATCTGTCTTATTGTGAATCTATTGCTTTAAGCTGCAGCAGCTGTGGCTGCTGGCTCCGCCCAACTCAGCTTCCCAACATGGTGGTGGTTTACTGCCAGCTCTGGGAACTATCGTGGGTCTATGCTTTTAGCCAAGCAGCATGTAGCCCAGAAACCTCTTTTTTTTGTTTTGTACTAACAAAGTCTAAATCTACCATGCAGCTTAATGTGCCATTTGCAGAGGCCTCATTCCTGCCATACTGCAGGTCGAACTCGCATGCTAGGAACCCACCAGTAGCTCAAACGGGCAGCTGCCGCTCATTTGAGAGAGACAATTAGGAAGCTGTTTTTAGCTCCATTTTAGAATCTTTTCTCAGGTTTTAGTTGGAAACTCTTGCCAACACGTTGGACGCCATTTGTAGCTAGAGTTTTCCTGCCTGGCCCACAGTCAGGACAAATCTCTCTCACCTGCCAGTCCCACAGCCGCTCAAACCCGACCAAGTAAACACAGAGACTTATATTGGTTACAAACTGTATGGCCGTGGCAGGCTTCTTGCTAACTGTTCTTACAGCTTAAATTAATCCATTTCCATTAATCTATACCTTGCCACATGGCTTGTGGCTTACCGGCATCTTCACATGCTGTTTGTCATCGTGGCAGCTGGTAATGTCTCTCTGACTCAGCCTTCCACTTCCCAGCTTTATTCTCCTCCTTGTCCTGCCTACACTTCCTGCCTAGCCAATGGCCAATCAGTGTTTTATTTATTGACTAATCAGCAACACATTTGCCATACAGAACATCCAACAGCAGGGGTGGGAGCAGGAAGTCAGATAGGTGGAGGTTCATTAGCAGAATCTAGAGTCAGAGATTCTGGAGTCAGAGAATCCTCTGGTTTAGGCATAGCTAAGAACATATGAGCAGGAGAGAAGGAATCCAGAAGAGACGGTTTAGCACCGAGAAAGAAGAAAGCTATGACTCTTTCCATTTGCCTGTTTGCTGGCAGAAATTAGATAACTCCCGTAAAATATTAGGATCTAAGGAGCTGCTCAGCAGCCATTTTTTGTTATTTTCTAAAGCATATTTGGGCCATCTCTTAGTACAGAGATGGATAAGCTTAGGAATCTTTAAGGCATTAAGCTGAGAGTTAAGGCATTAAGTTCAAGAAGACAACCTAAGGGACAAGTAGGACTTATAGGGTTGGAAGCCTTATTTCCCATGTCTGCAGCAGAGAAGCAGAAAAATTAAAAAAATAAAAAAACAAATGTGATCCAGAGGCAAGGCCCCAGGCATCCCTAAGGCCAAGGACGGATACCGGCACATGCTGCTAGACGGCTCATCAGCCAAAAAGCAGGGGCCCCTGCTGCGCAAAGCAAGGATTCCCCAGGAATCTGGAACAGCATCTACCACTTCATCAAGCCGGAAAAACATGTCACTCCCCACACAGCCTCAGGATGCACCCAATGGTGGTAGTCCAACCGCAAGGAATATCTCAGGCTGCAGACATGGGAGATGGCTAGAAATTTAGGCCTGCGATAGGGGCTGACTGTAGCCAATAAAGACCATGGCCAGGGGTTCCCCCAGTTTCAAGAATACTCAGTGAGGCGCTGGATGCTCAACAGTCATTCTCACAGGTTCAGGAAACCATTTACGCTGGCTGAAAAGTGGGGGACTCACCAATCAGAGTAGCGGTGTTGCATGGAGGTTCAAGCAGTCAGGCGAATGGACAGTGGTCTGTCATGTACAGAGCAGAGTCCCCAGTTTACGGGTTTCCAGGTGCAGAGTGCCCAGAAGTGCCTGTTTCATCATGACACCAGATGTTAGTTATTTGGCCGCGCTCTTACCCTGCGAAGAAATGTCACAAAACATGACAGAATCACTAACAAGAGTTTTATTAAGATAGAGAGACAGATGTGCTCAGGCCTGCGGAAAAGAGATGTGCATAAGGAGGGAAGCCGGGAATATGGTGCCAGCTTATAAAGGCTGGACCGGGCCTGTGTACACAGGCTCATGTGGCTACTCCACACATGCACGTAGATCACATGGTTGCGCTATGCGCTTTACACAACCATGCAAAGCCATGGGGTCCTGGTCATGCAAGACGTTTCAACCCGGAAATGGCTAGGCAGAAGTGTCTAGGTCTGCCGGGCACGCCCAACCATGGAGGCATGTTGTGAATTCATATCAACAACCAAACATGACAAAATAAAATATAATTAAGATAAAGCAAAAACATCACATTGAAGATAGACAAGGTAATCCAACAGAAGGAAGAGTCTCAAGAGCAGACACAAGAATCAGAGACCCACTCATTCACACATTCAAGAGTCCCATAAAAATACTAAGTTAAAGGCTATACTATATACACAGAAGATCTGGTACAGACCCATGTAGGCTCTGTGCTTGCTTTTTCAGTCTCTTTGAGTTCATATGAGCCTTGCTTAGTTGATTCAGAGGGTCTTCTACTCTTGTTGTCCTCCATCTCCTCTGGTTCTTGTACTTTGTGTCTCCTCTCCCATGGAATTCCCTGAGCCCTGAGGGGCGGGATTTGATATAGACATCCCATTTAGACTTTCTCTCCATGTAATGACTGTCTGTGATCTCAGCATCTGTTCCAATCTGCTGCCAAAGGAAGCTTCTCTGATGATTATTGAATAAGGCACTGATATCATCAGGAGTCATTTTGTTGATACTTTTTTTAGACCAGTGGTGTTTGGTTCTACCCTAGGTCTGGGTAATCTAGTCTCTGGTTCCTGGTTACCCAAGTAGCATTAGATATGGGTTTCATCTAGTGGAGTGATCCTTAATCCAAATCAGACATTAGTTGGCTACACCCGCAGTTTTTTGCCACCTTTGCCATACCATATATTCCAGGCAGGACAGATTTTAGGTCAAAGATTTTGTGGCTGGGTTGGTGTCCCCATTTCTCTTTTGGTAGCCTGCAGAGTACCTTCATGCTCCAAAGAAACTAGAATGTTGGGGTGAAGATTCCATATAGGCACCAGCTTGACTTCTCCGTGTTCAATGAGTTGTATTGCCCTAAGCAACAGGTCCTCACTGTCAGATTGTGAAGAGCAACCCATTGTCTTAGCAAGAGTCCAGGTTTTGGGAGATTTCAT
This sequence comes from Peromyscus californicus insignis, assembly GCF_007827085.1. Classification (NCBI taxonomy): domain Eukaryota; kingdom Metazoa; phylum Chordata; class Mammalia; order Rodentia; family Cricetidae; genus Peromyscus; species Peromyscus californicus. The sequence goes on from NW_026294606.1 coordinate 429,180, forward strand.
GAGAGCCCCTTGGCCAATAACTCAATTGAATGCAACCCAGTCCTGCTATTGGAAACTTGTCTAGTGACAAGAGGTGGTCAGTTGATACTCCCTCTTCCCCATTACTACAAGACCTCATTAGGATCACCATATATTTTAGAAAGTTTCCACTGCAATAGGTTTCCATATCATCCCTCAAATGTTCCTCAATTCCAGCTATCTCTCCTTGCATCCTCTCCCTCAACCTATCTCCCCTCCCCCTCACTACCTGGTACTCTCATTACATTCCCCCTGTCCCCAGCCCACCCATAAAATATATTCTATTTCTCCATCCCAGGGAGATCCATGTGCCTACTCCTAGACCCTTCCTCTGTACCTAACTTCTCTGAGTCTTTGAACTGTACCTTAGTTATCATTTACTTAATAGGTAACATCCACATATAAGCAAATACATACCATACTTATCCTGGGTCTGGGTTAACTCACTCAGGATGATTTTTTTCTAGTTCCATACATTAACTTACAAATTTCATGATGTCATTTTTTTTAACAACTGAGTAACACTCCACTGTGTAAATGTACCACATTTTCTTTATCCATTCTTATGTTGAAGGATATCTAGTTTTTTTCCAGTTTCTGGCTATTATGAATAGAGGAGCAATAAACATGGTTGAGCAAGTGACCTGGTGGTAGTATGGAGTGTACTTTGGGTATATTTCCAAGAGTGGTATAGCTGAATTTTGGGGAATATCCATTCCCAACTTTCTGAAGAACTGTCATATTGCTTTCCATAGTGGCTGTACAAGTTTTCACTCCCACCAAAAATGGAGAAGTATTGTCCTTGTTCCATATCCACACCAGGATAAGCTGTCACTTGTGCTGTTAATCTTAACCATTCTGACAGATGTAAGGTGGAATCTCAAAATAGTTTTGATTTGCCTTTCCCTGATGGCTAAGGATGTTGAACATTTCTTTAAGTATTTCTCAGCCACTTGAGTTTCTTCTATTAAGAATTCTGTTTAGATCTGTACCCCATATTTTAATTGGATTATTTGGTTTTTTGACACCTAGTTTCTTGAGTTCTTTATATATTTTGGGCATTAGTCTTATACTAGATGTAAAGTTGATTAAAAAAAAAATTCTTTTCCCATTCTGTAGGCTGCTGTTTTGTCCTATTGATGGTGTCCTTTGCCTTATAGAAGCTTTTCAGTTTCATGAGGTCCCACTCATTAGTTGTTGATCTTACTGTCTGCACTGTTGATATTATGTTCAGAAAGTCTTCTCCTGTGCCACTGAGTAAAGGCTATATCCCACTTTTTCTTCTATCAGGTTCAGTGTATCTATCTGGTTTTATTTTGAGGTCTTTTATCCACTTGGACTTGAGTTTTTTCCAGGGTGATAAGCATGGATCTATTTTCATTCTTCTACATGCAAATCTACAGTTTGACCAGCACCATTTTAAGCTTTTAAATATACCTTTAAGGTTTCTTGTACCATTTTGCTTTTTGCCCTTGATACATTGCCTTATTTGAGTTGGGGATGTGATCAGTCAGTGCAAATATGAGGCCTGAGTTTGAATCCCCAGTTCCCACACAAAAGCTGTATATGGAGACACTTGTAATCCCAGGGTCCTGGAAAGCAAGGACATAGGATCCTAGGGACTCAATGGTCCAGCCAGCTTATCCTATCTGTGAGCTACAGGCTCAGGAAGAGGCTGTCTCTGAAAATAAGTTAGAGGATCACTGAAGGAAAAACCTAGATATAGACCTCTGGCCTCAACAAAGGCATTTACATGCACACCCACAAATATATATCTACCTCCTTGATGCCTCTTTTTATTCACCAATCCCATCTCTCCCACATTGATCTAAGATTAAATAATTGTTGAAGTTATTGCAAATTTTTCCTGTGGGCTCCCATTTTCCCCCAGTTAAAGAATGTGTCTTCTTAATCTTCACAGTGGTAAATCATTGTTAAGAAAATCAGCTTACATCACAGCTCTGTGAGGTCACAGGCAGGTGTTATCCTCCTTCCAGGAGCTCCCACAGTCTCCCATAGAACCCCCACTGCTCCCTGGTATACTCCTTATATGTCCATTGTGAGTATCTTATTATCAATAATGATTAAAATTGATACTTCATGTTTAGCATTTAGTAGTCAGGAGCTAGAGAGATGGCTCAGGGGGAATGTACTTGATGTGTGAGCATGAGGACCTAAGATTGGATTCTCAGAACCCACCTAAAAGCCTGGCTTAGCAGTGTGTGCCTATGACTCCAGCACTGAGGGGACTAGGCACAGGCAGATACCAGAGGCTCACTAGCCATACAATCTAACCTAAACCTGACCTGTAGGTTTAGTGACAGTACTGACTAAAATAAAAAATAATAAATAGGGCCGGGCGGTGGTGGCGCACGCCTTTAATCCCAGCACTCGGGAGGCAGAGCCAGGCAGATCTCTGTGAGTTCGAGGCCAGCCTGGGCTAACAAGTGAGTTCCAGGAAAGGCGCAAAGCTACACAGAGAAACCCTGTCTCGAAAAACCAAAAATAAATAAATAGATAGATAGATAGATAGATAGATAGATAGATAGATAGATAGATGATAGATGGATAGGTAGATGGATGGATGGATAGATAGATAGATAGATAGATAGATAGATAGATAGATAGAATAGAGAGGAATGTAAGAGGATACCAACATCTGACCTCTACACCACCAGTACAAGGGAGTACACCTGCTTTCTCACAAACATATATACCACACACACTGGTACACTGAACACATATACAAACACATTTTTTGTTTATCAGTTAGAAATGGCATATATGAGAAGCATCATAAAGTCACTCTTAAATTTTCAAACCACAATCTTCTATTAAAATGAATTAGGTCTGCCTCACATGGTTGCTAACACATACCTGTCTGTCATGATTCTCCCAACTTTGGCCCTTTGGAACACTCTAGACCAAGTTATTTCCCAAGCCAAATATTTCCTTTCAATGGATGAGCTTCTCCTGCCTTTTGCTCTTGAATCTTACCAGTTATGCTAGGGTCTCACCTCTCTGCTTGGTTCCTTTCTCTATGCTCTGTGCCTGTAGCAGGGTCCTGTGCTGTTGTTCCTTTTGGGGGAGGAGACCAAGTAAGCGCAGTTAAGCCACACAGACTCAGGGAGAATGTTGAAACAACAAGCTCAGTTTATTCAGGAAGAGGCAAGCCTTATATACCCTCCACCCAACCCTGGGGGGAGGTCTGATGAATATGTATCTGCTGCTGTGACATGGCTGCCTCTCATTGATCCAGGTCATCCCCAGATCATGTCTCAGCTGCTGTTGCTAAGGCCCTTAAGCAGACCCAGGTTGGCTCTCAGAAAGTATCTTTTTTACTTGTTTGGGCTGTTTGGCCCTCAAGCCTGTTAGGGATGAGTCATCCCACATGTGCCTACTTCATATGCCTATCGAATTACTAGAAAGAGCAAAGAGTTTTTCCATTTCATTTCCAAGTTGGAAGAACAAATTCCATGTCTGTCCCCTGCAGCTGCAGAAAGTTAAGTAATTGATTAATCGTTCTGAGTCTCTTTTTCCTCTCCAGAGAATTGGGCTCTATCATGCTGATATTACTGGGGTTTCATAAATAAATGAAATAAGGAATTAAGTTGAGTTCAAGAAGTAAGAAATCGTCACCTCCTAGTTTACTAATTTTACTTTTTTAATGTATAATTGACATTTCAAAATTCAATTATTTTTAGTTCATCAATGTTCAATTTTATTAGTGAGTTAATTACCACAAATTATATTGGTACTACAGAACACAACACATTGATTAGTTATCTAGGGAATGGAAGGATGAAAGACAAAGGCAGCAAGTTGCATAGGCATGACACTGTAATGGACCCAGAAAGCCACATCACCTAGTGAGCCAGTGTGCAAGCCTCACATATAAGGACTAAGTCTACAGTTTGGACACTATTCAGGTTAGCAATGAACCTGTCCCGCAAGACTAGTACTTAATACATTTGCTAGATCTTGCCCCTGGGGCTTCTAGACACAAGGATCATTCAAGAACAGCAAAATTCATTTTTAATTTGGAGAATGGATGCTTGAAAGTGAAAATATGATGACTATACAAGCATTACTCATATGTATACCTTATAGCAGCACTTGTAAAGCTGCTAATGGGGAATTTTAAATATTAACTTAATGTAGACAAGCATTTAGGGTGGGTCTAATATGTCCTGAAGTTCTTGATTTGGGCAGAGGTGAAATGAAAGGAAAACAAGGTCTAAGTTTTCTTTGTACTGAGATCTCTGATCTAGTTTGCCTTATTAGTTGACATGGGTCAGGAGGTGCTATACTCACTCACTTCCCACCCTGTAAAACATCACTGGATTCTGAAATTGTAGTGATACCAGTGTCTTGTAGCCAGAAATTATAATTCCATCAATCTGAGGGGTGTCCTGGGCTTCAGAATGATAGGAGAAAAGCCTCAGATAATCTTATGGAAATCCCTCTGGTAGGGTTTAAAACCACTAAAGAAATAGACTATTCCATTGACTGGTTTTTGTTTTTCTTTTGTTTTATTTTTCTGTTTCATTTTGAAAAAAGAAATGGTTTTCTCTTAAGATTTTGATAGGGTTCTAAAATTTTTAACATTTTAATTTCTTAATAAAATCAAAGTTTCATACACATGTTTGAGAAGCAATAGAATCTAGTTCCCTTAACTCTGCTCCCTCACAAAAGAAATGCCTTACAAAATCACAGTATCACAAGCAGGATACTAACAGGGATATAGTCAACTATATTAGATATAGTCTAATATCTTGTATTGATATTAGATCAATACAAGAATCACTCCTCTCACCCCTCAACTGATCCACTACAATCCCACCCAGCTCATCTGTGTATAACCCCTGACTCGTTTGTTCCCTATCTCAATGCTTTTTGTGATTGTTATTTCTTACAATGAAAGAGTAGAGTGTTACATGAATATAGAATCATAGAGTGTGTAACCTCCAGAGGTTGACTGATTTCACCCAGCAGTTCCTCTTCAAAGTCATTAACATTAATAATATGTTTCTTTATATTGCTGAGTAGTAATCCATGGTATGAACAGCCATTCACTCACTGGAACACACATGGCTTCTTTACAGCTTAGTTCTACTATGAATGTATGAGCAGAAATTGTCTTTTCCCTACCAGAAATTTTATATTGCATTTCACACATAGGCCCAACAATCCACCTTGAATGAACTTGTATAAAGTGGTGCAAAGTACCTGTATTCACTTTCTTTTGCACATGGGTTTCTACTTGTTTTAATGCAACTTGTGGAAAAGATTGGGCCTTTCATTGAACTGTGTCAAATCTTTTCTAATGATCTCTTGATTATATGTGTGTTGGCTTAATGTTAGCTGTCTGTTCTAGTGTTTATTATTTATTGTTTTAACCAATGCCATGCTGTCATGAATACTGTTCAGTTCTAAAACCATGTAGTGTGAGCATTTTTCTTTATTGTTCTTCTCTAGTGTATTGGATATTCTGAGTTTTTGTCTTTCTATACAGTTTAGAATGGGTCTGTCAATATCCACAATTGTTGCACGAATCCCTAAATGGACTTATAATAAAATCCTGGAGCCAGATATTGGGGTAAGTGCCGAAAGATCAGAGAGACAAAGGAACAAGCCACTAGAGAAACTTCTCACCACTACTGAATCCTCAGGCCAAATGGAAGGCAAGATCCTATCTCCACGAATCCTCTGACTGAAAACCTCTGAGTCATCCTCCAAAAGGTCTCTAGTTCCTGTCTCTTCTCACCTTATGTGCCTTTCTCCACCCAGCCATTTTGAGATCTCACGTGCTGGGATTAAAGATTTGTGACTCCCAAGTAGTGGGATTAAAGGTGTGTGCCACCACTGCCTGGCTCTGTTTCTCTCTGAGACTGAATCAATCTCATGCAGTTCAGGGTGGTGAACTCACAGAGATCCAGACGGATCCCTGCCTCTACTTCCCAAGTGCTAGGATTAAAGGGGTGACCACCACTGCCTGGCCTCTATGTTTAATCTAGTGGCTGGCTCTGACCTCTGATCCTCAAGCAAGCTTTATTTGATAAACAATATATCATCACACACAATAGTATTGTAGGACTGAATCAAGATTGTATTCAACCTAAAGACCAGTTTGGGTATAATTTAATGCAATAAGGTTTTCCTGTGGACATGGATATTATTTAGATATTGTATTATTTCTTCAGAAGCTTATACATTCCTTTATAGAGACTGGATACAAATTTTGATAGAATTATACCTATGTATTTTCAGTGTTAATATAAAAGCTGTGTGCTTTTAGTTTCAAAATTATATATTGTTGGTCTAGGAAATAAGCTGGCTTTTGACCCACAATTTTTCTCTAATTATTCTTAGTTGCAGAAATTGTCATTGTTGAGTTTTTAGAGGTTTACTATATAACCATATTGTTTGGGAAATTAAATTTATCTTTCTTTTAAGACCTCTATAATTTCTATTTCTTTTTTTTTCTTGCTATATTATTTAGAATTTTGGGGGGAAAGCAATGCTGTATGGAGACACTTTTCCTTGTTCAAGCCTGAGGGGGAATCAATACTCTCTCACCTTTATTTTTTTAATTTTATGACTAATTTAATTTTACATATCAGTCACGGATTCCCCTGTCCTCCCTCCTCTTGCCCCCCCACCTCCCCCCAATCCACTCCCCCCCCCACCTTCTCCAAGGCAAGGACTTCCCTGAGGATTCAGTTCAGCCTGGTAGATTCAGTGGAGGCAGGTCCAGTCCCCTCCTCCCTTCACCTAGGCTGAGCAAAGTATCCCAGCATAGGCCCTAGGTTCCAAAAAGCCATCTCATGCACTAAGGACAAGTCTCGGTCCTACTGCCTGGGGGCCTCCTAGATAGTTCAAGCTAATCGACTGTCTCACTTCTCCAGAGGGCCTGATCCAGTTCCATGGGGGCTCCTCCACTATTGGTTCATAGTTTACGTGTTTCCACTAGTTTGGCTATTTGTCCCTGTGCTTTTTCCAATCATGGTCTCAATATCTCTTGATCATATAATCAATCCCTCCTCTCTCTCGCCGATTGGACTCCCCAGGCTCCACCTGGGGCCTGGCCGTGGATCTCTGCATCTGCTTCCATCAGTCATTGGATGAGAGTTCTATCACGACAGTTACGGTGTTTGGCCGTCCTATCACCAGAGTAGGTCAGTTCGGGCTTTCTCTCAAGCATTGCCAGCATTTTATTGTGGAGGTATCTTTGTGGATTTCTGGGGACCTCTCTAGCACTTGGCTTCTTCCTATTCCAATGGGGTCTTCACTTATCATGGTATCTCTTTCCTTATTCTCCCTCTCTGTTCTTGATCCTGCTGGGATCTCCCACTCCCCTAAGCTCTCTTTCCCTCGACTCTTGCCCTTTATTACCCCCTACCTCATGTCCAATTTGCTCATGTAGATCTCATCCATTTCTCTGTCATTAGGCAATCCCTGTGTCTGTCTTAGGGTCCTCTTTAGGTAGCCTCCCTGGAGTTGTGAGTAGCAGTCTAGTCATCCTTTGCTTTACATCTAGTATCCACCTATGAGTGAGTGCATACCATGTTTGTCTTTCTGAGTCTGGGTTACCTCACTCAGGATGATTTTTTCTAGATCCATCCATTTGCCTACAAACCTCATGATGTCATTGTTTTTCTCTGCTGAGTAGTACTCCATTGTGTATATGTACCGCATTTTATTTATCCATTCTTCAGTTGAAGGGCATCTAGGTTGTTTCCAGGTTCTGGCTATTACAAACAATGCTGCTATGAACATAGCTGAGCATGTGCCCTTGTGGTATGATTGAGCATTCCTTGGGTATATGCCCAAAAGTGGTATAGCTGGGTCTTGGGGGAGACTGATTACCAATTTTCTAAGAAAGCACCATGTAGATGTAACCAACCTTCTTATTAAATAAGAAACACAGAACCAATGCAAAGAAGAAAGCCAAGAGGTCAGAGCTAAGAGCTAAAACCTTACCCTTCCTCCTGCAGTGGTCCTACCTCTCCGAACCAGAGATACCCCTGTGTTAAAGTCTTTCTATAGAGTTCCTGTTCTGCCTTCTCATTGGTTGTAAACCCAACCACATGACCGCCTCATCATGGCCTGTCTGTATAGGCCTCCAGGTTTTCCATGATTGGTACTGAGATTAAAGGCATGTGTATCCAATAATGGCTGTATCCCTGAACACACAGAGACTTACCCAGCTCTGCCTACCAAGTGCTGGGATTACAAGCGTACGCCACCACTGCCCTGCTTTCCTATGGCTTGCTAATAGCTCTGACCCCCGGGCAACTTTATTTATTAACATACAAATAACATTTTAATACAAATAAAATATCACCATAGCACCATATTGATTTCCAAAGTGGCTGTACAAGCTTGCATTCCCACCAACAGTGGAGGAGAGTTCCCCTTGCTCCACATCCTCTCCAGCATAAGCTGTATTCAGTGTTTTTTATCTTAGCCATTCTAATGGGTGTAAGGTGGTACCTCAGAGTCATTTTGATTTGCATTTCCCTGATGATTAGGGATGTTGAGCAATTCCTTAAACGATTTTCAGCCATTTGAGCTTCCTCTGTTGAGAATTCTCTGTTTAGCTCTATAGCCCATTTCTTAATTGGACTGTTGGGCATTTGATGTCTAATTTTTTGAGTTCTTTATATATTCTGGATATCAGTCCTCTGTCAGATGTGGGGTTGGTGAAGATCTTTTCCCATTCTGTAGGCTGTCACTTTGTCTTGTTGACCTTGTCCTTTGTCCTACAAAAGCTTCTCAGTTTCAAGAGGTCCCACTTATTGTTTCTCTCAGTGTCTGTGCTACTGGTGTTATAATTAGGAAGTGATATCTGATGCCAATGCATTCAAGACTACTTCCTACTTTCTCTTCTATCAGGTTCAGAGTAACTGGATTTATGTTGAGGTCTTTGATCCACTTGGACTTAAGTTTTGTGCACGGTGACAGATATGGTATTTTGATGGGGATTGCATTGAATCTGTAGATTGTTTTGGGTAAGATTGCCATTTTTACTATGTTAATCCTGCCTATCCATGAGCATGGGAGATCTTTCCATTTTCTGACATCTTCTTCAATTTCTTTTTTCAGGGACTTAAAGTTCTTGTCATACAAGTCCTTCGCTTGCTTAGTTAGAGTTACCCCAAGGTATTTTATATCATTTGTGGCTATTGTAATGGGTGATGTATCTCTGATTTCCTTCTTAGCCTGTTTGTCAATTGTATATAGGAGGGCTACTGATTTTTTTGAGTTGATCTTGTATCCTTCTATGTTGCTGAAGGTGTTTATAAGCTGTGTGAGTTCCTTGGTCAAATTTTTGGGGTCACTTATATATACTATCATGTCATCTGCAAATAGTGAAAGCTTGACTTCTTCCTTTCCAATTTGCATCCCCTTGATCTCCTTATGTTGTCTTATTGCCAGTCTCTCACCTTTAAACATGATGCTGTAGAGTTCTTGTAGATAATATTCATCAAGTTAATGCTTCTTTTTCCAGGTTTTCAGGGATTTTATTTCTTTTGACTGGCCATTAGATCTTGTCAGATGCTTTATCTTCATATATAGTCATAGGATCATGTTTCTTTTCTTTAACTTATTGTGGGAAATATAATGTTAATTAGTATTCTGGTATTTTTTTTTTATTTTACAATACAATTCGGTTCTACATTTCAGCCACAGATTCCCTTGTTCTCCCCCCTCCTGCCCCTCTCCCCTTCTCCCCAGCCTACCCCCTATTCCCACTTCCTCCAGGGCAAAGCCTCCCCTGAGGACTGAGATCAACCTGGTAGACTCAGTCCAGGCAGGTCCTGTCCCCTCCTCCCAGGCCAAGCCAAGCGACCCTGCATAAGCCCCAGGTTTCAAACAGCCAACTCATGCAATGAGCATAGGACCCAGTCCCACTGCCTGGGTGCCTCCCAAACAGATCAAGTCAACCAACTGTCTCACCCATTCAGAGGGCCTGATCCAGTTGGTGACCCCTCAGCCATTGGTTCATAGTTCATGTGTTTCCATTCGTTTGGCTATTTGTCCCTGAGCTTTATCCAACCTTGGTTTCAACAATTCTTGCTCATATAAACCCTCCTCTTTCTCACTAATTAGACTCCCGGAACTCCACCTGGGGCCTAGCCATGGATCTCTGCATCCAGATCCCTCAGTCGTTGGATGGGGTTTCTAGCATGACAATTAGGGTGTTTGGCCATCCCATCACCAGACTAGGTCAGTTCGGGCTGTCTCTGTGCCAATGTGGATTAACCACATTGTCTTCTGACTCTGTAGTGTTCTTTTATGTGTCTTCACTGCATTGTGCTTTGTCGGTCCTTGTATCCAAATTTCTCTTTAATAAAAACAGGAAAACCACAAATCACATTGGATTGATCCCATCTTAGTGATCTTTCTTTTTTGGCTTTCTTATAAACAGAATCTCATGCTGTAGTTCAGATTTCCTTAAAATTTATTGTGTAGCTTAAGCTAGCCTCAAACTCATGGCGATCTTCCTGCCTCCTCCTTTTGCATGATAAATTATAGGCCCGAGTCACCACCCCTGGGAGTGAATTTATATTGATTCAATTATCTCTGTAACAACTATATTTCCAAATATGGTCATGTTCTGTGTTATTAATGGTTAGGATACAAAAATAATGCATGGAGAGAACACAGCTGAATCTATAGCAAAGACCTATTCAGATTGTCTCTTCCTCTTTGAATGAGTTTTTGTAGATACTTTCTTTCAAGTGGCTTCATATTAATTAACAAAATTGAAGTTGGTCATAATATTCCTTCATTAGTATTTGAATATTAATGAAATTAAACTAATGAATTATCTCTCTTTCTCAAAATTAGTAACTTGCAATCTCTATCTCTTGTAGTTACCTTGGATATACACTCATCAAATGTATTGATATTCTCAAAGAACCAGCTTTTCTATCACTGATTTTTTTTCTACTAATTTCCTGTTCATAATTTTTCTATTATCTGCTAAAATTTTTACTTCTTTAGTTTTCTTGCTTTAGACTGAATTTGTTCTTTTTCTAATTCTCTAAGGCAAAAGCTTAAATAATTTATTTTTTTTTCCTTTTCTGAACTAGGCACACAATACTAGGCCCTATTTAGTTGAAAATGACTCTTTCCTTTAGACTTGTTCTTTGACTATGTTTTATTTATATTTTGGGGGATTTTCAGCCATCTTTCAGTTGTTATTAGATTGATGACATTGCTTATCTGAGACCATAGTTTGTATGAGTCTCCTCTTTTAAATTCATTAAGCTATATTTTATCAATTTGAATGTGGTCTAACTTAATAAAGTGTATGTGTACTTGAGAAGAATGTGTGTCTGCAATTTGAGGATTAAGTATTTTGTATATGTCAATAAAATCCATTTGGTGGGTGGTATTGTTCAGTTTCTGTAGCTGTAAGTTTTCTCTGGTCCTGCCTGGCCCTGCAGTCCCAAACCTGCTAACAAAATAATCACCCAGAGGCTTAATATTATTTACAAACTGTATGGACTATGGCAGGCCTCTTGGTAGCTAGCTCTTATATCTTAACTTAACCCATTTCTATTAATCTATGTTTTGTGGTCTGCTGGTATGTTGCTCCTTAGGCAGCAGGCTGGCTTCTCTCTAGACTCTGCCTTCCTCTTTCCTGTCTCTCTCTATCCCATGGATTTCCCACCTGCCTCTAAGCTGCCTTGCCATAGGCCAAAGATGCTTATTTATTAACCAATGGGAACAACATATATTCACAGCATACAGTAAGACCATCCCACAACAAGTTTTCACGTGTTCTTAATGATTTTCTGTCAGCTGAATCTGTTGATTATGACTGAGGGGTGTTCAAGTCTCCAGGTATTGGAGTACGTTTGTCTATATATCCTTGAAATTATAAGTTTTGACTTACACTCTTTGGTTACTAGAAGAATTCACATTAAAATTACTATGTCTCATAGGAGAATTGACCCCTTTTCATTGTATCTTACTCATCTTTATTCCTGGTGATTTTCCTTTCTCTGAAACTGTCTTTGAAATTGATATAGCTATTCTAGCTTTTGAGGGGAGTTCATTGGCATGTATACATGTGCATGTTGAGGTCAAAGTTAACACTGAATATCTTTCTTGATTGTTCTCCTCTAATTTTTTTGAGACATGGTCTTACACTGAACCTTGAGTTCACCAATTGACTAGACTGGCAGGCCAGTGAGTCCATTTATCTCCACACCCTTCATTGTTGGGGTTACAAACCATACCCAGCTGTGGTGGTTTGAAAGAAAATGGCTCCCAAAGAGAATGGCACTATTTGGAGGTATGGCCTTCTTAAAGCAGGTGTGGTCTTGGTGGAGGAAGTGTGTCACTGTGGAGGCAAGCTTTGAAATTTTATATATGCTCCAGCCACACCCGTGAGACAGTTCACTTCCTATTGTCTTCTGATAAATATGTAGCCAGCATTATGTCTGCCTGCACATCATCATACTCCCAGCTGTCATGATCCCTGCCATGATAATGGACTAAACCTCTGAAACTGTAAGCCATCTCATTAAATGTTTTTCTTTATAAGAGTTGCAGTGGTCATTGTGTCTCTTCACAGCAATAGAAATCTTGCGTAAGACACCAACCTTTACATGAGTTCTAGGGATCTGAACTTAGGTCCTGATGCTTGTGTGGCAAGCACTTCACTCACTGAATCATTTTCCTGACCTCTAGTTTCATTTTCTATTAGATTGGTATAGATATCTGTACTTCTAACACTCATTTTACATTTAAAAGGAATTTTGGTAGACAGCACAAAGTTTCATCTTTTAATGATTTGCTCTTTGTGAGTTTATTTATCTACTCTTGACAGTCTCTGTCTTTTAGTTGACATATTAGACACTGTGCTTAAACTATTTCTCTATTTGTTACTCTATCATTCTATTTTCATCTTTATACAAGGGTGCTATACTATAAGGCTGAATACAAGGAAAAAAGGTTTTATAGAACTCACAATCCTGGAAGTTCAAGGGTATGCCACCAGCTTTCACTCAGATCTGATGAGATCCCTCTTGACTATATAACACCAAAACAGACTGTATTATGATGGGAGTGTATGTGGGTAAGGGCAGGGAACAAGAGATCATATTGACCAAACAAGAAACCAGAGAAAGAGATTCAGTGGTCATCCTTTCTTTTAGAATAGCTTGCTTGCATGAGAATTAATCTGACATCCCATGAGAATCATCTTAATCAGTTAAAAGGCAGCAACCCCAAGGCCCTCCCTCTAGACCCCATTTCTTCAAGGCCACACTAGCTTTTACAGTGCCATGCTGAGTACTGAGCGAGGATTCAGCATCCCTAATAGGAATCTTAGAGAGACAAACCATAATCAAAACTCAGCAGGTGTCCCTTTTTTGTTTTTGTTTGTCTTTGAGAAAGAACTTTAGGTATCCAAAGCTGACCTTGAATGCCTAATACATGAGTCTACCTTCCATGTGTTAGGATCCCAAGCATGTACCACTGTACCTGGCTGTGTTAATTTTCTTTCCTTCCCCTTTTGTTTTGATTGTGAGCCTCGCCTTTAATGTCTGAGCCATTTCTCCAGCTTCTCCCTCTTCTGTTTTGAAATCCTTCCTCTATTTATCTTGTTTTGACTGAGTATCTGATTCCATTTTTTTCTCTTTTAACAGACATTTTTTTGAATTTTGAATTGATTACCTTTGGACATGAATTATACTTTATAACTAATTTATGTCTGCTTTCAAATAGCACTAATCTATTTGATAATGCTGATTCTCTATTGTATCTCATTACTTTGCAATCATTTAATTTCATTTACCCATAATTTTTATCCACCCAATACTTCATTAATATATTATTTTTAATTAGCTGTTATCTACTATATCAATCAAGAATAAAAAGATTATTTTGTTTTGACCTCACATATCCCTTTCTAATGATCTTCGTTTAGATGTCAGTGTTATTTCAGTTTCTTCTCTCTGAGAAGCTTTCCTAGTACAGGAAAGGAGTTGTAATGAGACCCTGTATAAGCCTCAATAGTTTTCCTCCAGTTCTGGGGTCACAGCCATCTAACCTCTTCTTTCCACCTTTCAGAGTCTCTGCTGATTGTCTTTTGTATTAATTCTAGGATTTTCTGAAACAGATCCATCTGCTCTGTCCTCACCAGTCCAGAAATATCCCTTAAATTTTGTCATTATTCTCTAGGTTCTCTTTTACTTTTTATAATATTTCTTTATTTTTGAGAATTTTACATGTATACAATGAAATATCATATCTATTCCCCACTTTCCAGTTCCTCCCATTTCCTATACCCATGTCCTGACTGATTTTTAAAATATAACCCTCTAAGTTCAGTTAGTACTCTCCATATGTGTAAGGGTATGATACTGTAGACTAGAGCAGTAGTCACACCTTCAGAAAGAATGATTCTTCTCCCTCAGCAACTACTCACTGCCAGTAGCTGCTCAATAAGGGGTGGGGCCTATGGAGGATTTCCCCATTGATGATGAAAGTTTTGCTGGTATTCCTAAATTCTCTATAATACTTTAAAGCGATGATTCTCAACCTTCCTAATGCTGTGGCCCTTTAATGCAGTTCTTCATATCATGGTGACGCCAAACCATAAAGTTATTTTTGTTACTACTTTACAACTGTAATTTTGCTACTGTTATGAATTGTATGTAAATGTCTGTGTTTTCTGATGGTCTTAGGCGACCTCTGTGAAAGAGTCATTCAACTCCCAAGGGTCATGACCTACAGGTTGAGAACCACTGCTTTTGAACAAACTCAGACATTAACTATCTCTGAAAATGTATTCCTTTTTCAGATGTAAATTTATTCTTGTATATTTAGGATATAATAAGATTTTGCTCTACATCATGCAAGTGTAGTGATAGTTTTCTTAAAATAGTATTCTGAGAAGAGCATAACTTTTACTTCATAGTGATGAGTGTTTGATGTTCTAGATATTTATTTCTTGACAAACTAAACAGAACCACTTTTTACTTTCCATGTCTTTCTTTTGGGGAGTAGGTAGATGAAAGTGGTAGCAATTAGAGCACATAGATCTTATTGATGAATGAGTTGTAATTGAATTGTAATAGACAGGAATGTAGAAGCTGGAATCATTTTGGACCCTAACTCAAAGCCCAGTAATGACAACACATAAATTTGAAAAGTGGCACCAAATAAAGCAGAGCAAGTTTGGGAATTTTCCTGAGTTAACCCAGTCCCATTGCTTCTTGTGATCTCATGCCTTAATGACTGTCATTTGCCCACTTCCATGCCCACCCTTGTTTCTGAGAGAAGGTCCTTGCCACCTACTTGTATAACCATCCTACCTGCACTATAGAATGCACCCTACTTTATCCCCAGTAATATTTCCTGTCTTAGTACATGGTTTTAGAGAATAAATACAGTATCTGGATCTGTTTCAGTCACACCTAGTGCTGAGGAATGGCCTGAGCATCTGCACCACTGGTTTCTGAGAATAGTATTACCTAAGACATAAAGAAGACCCATCAGTTACATTTCTTGACCCTACAGATAAATAGCCAGACCACACAATACAAGAAAAACGTATACATATAAAAGCAGGGTTTAAGTCCTGACAGGGATATCATACCTTCTCAAATGCTTAATATATAGGAGTGTTCTCAAGACAAAAAAAAAATGGTAAGATTGAGCTGAGTCTCTGTAAAGAACATTTATCTAGCTGAGAGAACATCTTATTTTTTTCAAACAGAATCATTTCAATTTGTAAATTAGTCTGGCTTT
Organism: Peromyscus californicus insignis; assembly: GCF_007827085.1. Classification (NCBI taxonomy): domain Eukaryota; kingdom Metazoa; phylum Chordata; class Mammalia; order Rodentia; family Cricetidae; genus Peromyscus; species Peromyscus californicus. Next base: position 444,975 of record NW_026294606.1, read on the forward strand.
TGTTTAGATGGCTTGAATTTTTTAATGTTCTTCACTAGAGACTGTACAATCTCGTGTACAAAGAAATTAAAGATTCATTTTCTTTTTTTTTTTTTTTTTTTTTTTTTTTTTTGGTTTTTCGAGACAGGGTTTCTCTGTGTAGCTTTGCGCCTTTCCTGGAACTCGCTTTGGAGACCAGGCTGGCCTCGAACTCACAGAGATCCGCCTGGCTCTGCCTCCCGCATGCTGGGATTAAAGGCGTGCGCCACCACCGCCCGGCAAAGATTCATTTTCTAATAAAGAAAAATAAGTGGGAACCAATGAAGCCTATATGTGGGAGCCCGTTCTCGGGTTCCTCGTGGCTTTACCCAGCAGGTCCGCATAGAGGATGATTAGGACCACAGGCCTGAGTGCAGGTGTCTGAGATGGTCTGCACTTGGCTGTGCTGGGGGAGGAAGTCTTTTGCTCCACCCCTTGGCATCTCTATAAAAACCTTGAGGCAGAGACAGTCGGGGCCCATTGGAAAAGGTTCCAGGCCCTCTCGAGGCTATCCTTTATTTTCTATCTGTTTATCTCCGCAAGATTCTCAGCAATAAATCCTTCTATCTAATATTTCCTGCTGCTCACACTCAAGAAAACTCTGGGGAACTGTGGGGGTGGTGGGTAAATGCCCCACACCTATATATTGAAATATTGGGGGGAGTTCAATCAGCATTTTTAGAAAAGCACGTTCTTGTTGATATAAAATATAGCTTAATTCTCTCTGTCTCTGTCTCTGTCTCTCTCTCTCTTTCTCTCTGTCACACACACACACACACACACACACACACACACACACATTTGTTAAGCCTAGAAGTAAAGGGAACTATACTGAAAAGATGATGACTGGGGAAATGGGGCAGCATAGATGTCATCTTTCTCATACTTGTCTTTCAGATGGAACCTCACTGAGCTGGTGGGTTGGAAGAACCAATAAACCATACACTTACTGGGGAGGTTCTCTGCCTGATGCTCAAAAGTGTACTTGTGGATTAGAGGGGAACTGCATTGATTCTCAATATCACTGCAACTGTGATGCTGACCGGAATGAATGGTGATTTCCACATGATTTCCCTGCACACACAAAAATGTAGCTGTATTCTTTGTGCATAATAATCATGTGAGCTGATATAAAAAGTAACTTTTGTTCAAGCAAGTTAAAAATATGTTTAAATTAAGTACAGTCAGGAGATATTCAACAGAATATTGAAAGAATTGTCCATAGTCTAGTAATTTTATAAAATACAAGTTTAAGAAATATCATAAAGTTAAATTTCCACTATAGAACATTGTATCCTTACTAAATGAATATTTTATTGTGGATCAAACATTTATTTAAGGCAGTCAACCAAAGAAGCATAGCATTCGGAGAACATAAACAACTATGAAGTGGCATTTTCTATTGAGAGGGGGACTGGGCAACCAAGGAGAGCCCAGGTCTGCTACAGACCTGGCTAGTCCACTCAGCTCCCTGGACTAATATCTAACACTTACATACTAATAGATACACTTATTTGGAAATAGGCATGGGACTGCCAGGAGAGTTTAGGAGGGAAACAGAAAAGGTTACATATTATTTCAGAAAAGAAGATTAAATACAATCATTCTGAAATTTTGCCCCAACCCTTGGAATATATGTTTTCAAATGAAGTTGTAAGAAGAGTGCTGGGGAATTGCAGAAGATTTTAAGATTTGAAATATTTACATATACCTAATGATATATCAGAGATGTGACCCAAGTCTGAACATGAATTTTGTTTGTATACACCTTATACACATAGCCTGGAGGTAATTTTAGGCAGTGTTTCAGTGCTCCTATACTTTGACTGACTGTCATAGACTATCATGTGTAGGATTTTCCACTTTATTTGTCATGTCAGAAGTCAATGAATTGCACATATTAGAAATACTTATCACTTGGATTTTTAAATTAGGTGTGCTTCATAAGTAATATACACTTCAGAAAATAATAGGGAATAAGTAAAAAATAGGGGATAGATGGAGAAATACCCCTATTGAAGTTTTGAGAGAGTCTCAAAACTGTGGCAAATCCTTAGTATTCTGCATAAATCTGTAAAGTTGAGATATGCCTGTACCAATGAGAAGCTGTGAAAATGGTATTAATCCTTACCTTCAGATTAGGAGCTTCCCAATAAACTGAAAAACAAAAAGCAAGACTTAGAACTCTCTGTTCTACAGTAATTAAATTCTCTGTGGCCACCTGTTACACAATTCAGTACTTTCCACACTAAAAATGGAATGAAAAAGAGCCTTGCAAATATTATGCAAATTAGTCTTTTAAAATTCAAGCATCTGTGATGAATAACTAATAGAATTGAATTTCTCCTATAGACTATCACCCTAAAATGATCATCACAGGTATTGAAGCATTTGGTTTTTGATTCCTACCATGTTAAGGATTTCTCAGCTTCATCTACTGATATTCCAGGCCATGTATTTCTAGCTCGTCTACCATCAGTTTACTTTAGACCTAAGTGGTGATTTTTGATCATCTGTGCTCTGATCTTTACACAGATGTGAATAAGGGAGCCTTAACTAGATGAAACAGTGAGAGTTTAGTCTTAATGTAGAAATAACCTTTCTTTACCTTAAATATTTCACACGATCCAGAGCATTTACTTCATATTAATTGAGATCTCCTTACATACATTACAGACTGTTTCATGAGTCTTTTTTAAAAATTGGATGAAAATCTTCAATAATTTAATTATAAGAATAATCTTAAATAACAAATTTTATTTTAGTTCTATCTTTTTAAGTTTCAAACTATGGTTCTATGAGTCTTTTAGTTTTGCAAATCTGAAAGGATTATGACAGTTAAGAATTCTGCTCTTGGGATGGAGAGATAACTCAGTGGTTAAGAACAAGTGTGACTCTCACAGAGGATCTGAGATTAAGTTCCCAGCACCCATGGTGACTCACAACCATCACAACTCCAGTTCCAGGGATCCAATACCCTCTTCTGAGTTCCACACGCACTAAGCACACACATGGTGCATAAACATACATACAAACAAAACACTCATATACATATTTTACTACACTTTGTGTCCTTGATTCCTGGTACAGCACATGATCAACAGAAGGTGAATGCTGTCTGTCCACTGAGTGGACTCAGCACATCCCAGAGCAATTTCATGCATGCTAGTCTGTGTGTTACTTATAAAGGGATTGCATTTATTTTGGTTTCTAATCTGTCAGTTTAGTTTTACAACTTAACAAATTATCAGAGAAAGAAACAAACTCATCACAAAAAGACTTAAAAGTCAATAATGAAATAAAATATACATTCTATCTAAATCAAGTGTTAATTTTTATATCTGCAATTAACACTCAATAATTATTATCCTGAGACTAATTTTGAAAGAGCAGTAATGTGCTTCATTTCCTCAAGAGAATTATCTCATGTATGCAAAATGACCACTCATTTCCATTTGCTCTATTTTTTCTTCTCTGTCATCAGGAATTGACAAATAGGTCAGAAGTTGCTAGACTACTGCTGTGACTCAAACTTGCTCACTGGCCTGTTTATATACAGTTCATGAGCCATGTTTTTCCATTTTTACCATTGAAAAAGGGAAAAATATTTTGAGATGCATGAAATTCAAACTTCAGTGTCCACAAGTTTTTTAATCACAATATAGTCATGCCCAATCTTAACATCTGTGAGTTTCACACTTGAGCCACAAAGTTGAGCAGCTATAGGCTGTTTGGACTGAAAAGCTACAGTCAGTTATTAAATGGCCCTTCACAGAAAACATTTGCTGATTCTTGATCTAGATTCTCAGTAGTGATCTCAAAAATATCAAAAAGATTTTTAAGTGTTAACTCCTGTTACTTAGTTTCAAATTGCAACAAAGAGATCATAGTTAATAATACCTTCATGTTAATTAGAATAATTTTAAGGAGTTCTGTTGTTTTTAGGACCAGTGACACAATGGTCCTTTCCCATAAAGAGCACCTGCCAGTCACTGAGATGGTGGTGACAGACACAGGCCGACTACATTCTGAAGCTGTTTATACACTGGGACCTCTGATTTGCCAGGGAGACAGTAAGTACTGGCAAGATTTCTTTTTTTTTTTTTTTTTTTTTTTTTTTTGCTGCTTAGTCAATAAGTTTATTATCTTTATGAAAAAATCTTCATAGAAAATTGCTTTAGCTCTCAGCAGCCCTTTCCTGAGCTCTGAGGAAGCTTGCCTTCTTTTGAGCAACCCGATCTTTCTTCTGGGCAAGAGACATTTTGGGTCGGTTCCACCTCTTCTTCTTCACTTCTCTCTTGGGCTTCTTCTCATAGACTGGATTCTCTCGGATAGCAGCATGAGCTTTCTTATACATCTCCTCCATCACGTCTGGAGTCACGTTGTTCTTGAGGTACTGAGAGAACTGTTTCTTATAAGCATCTTTGTCTTCCTCCATCAGGTAGCGCATGTAGTCTGCGACATTCTGACCCATGATGTGCTTATGGTGTACTTCTGTGTTGAACTCCTTGCTTTCAGAATCATAACCAGGGAATCGTTTGGTACTATGAGGAATAGACAAGCCTCCATCCACAGCTCCCTTCAGGGCCCCAAAAACTTTATTGCCAGTTGTAGTTCGGGCAAGACCTGCATCCAAATAGCAAGTGAAGGCACCAGGCTGACCATCAATGCTTTCCACATTGTATTCATCTCCAGTCACCTCCACTTGGCCTTCATAGATCTTGTCCATACCAAACCTATTGAGAAGCCTGCGGGCCAGCAGCAGGCCAGTGCAATAGGCCGCAGCATAATTTGTCAGGCCGACTTTCACACCGTACTTGGGCAGCTCGTGTGCATATGCTGCGCACACAATCATGTCCTCTTCTATACGGGCATAGGCAATCTGGCAGATGATATCTCTGTTGGTTACACAAACTATCATCCTGTATTTGGGTGTGTTGTACTTATTTTTGTCTTGGATCACCAATCATTTCCAAGCATAGTAGTCAGTTTTACCCTCTCGCCGCCTTCTAAATCTCACTTGGTATCTCTTAAAGTAGGCCTTTATTCTTGACAACTTTCACAAACCCCATCCTGCGGAACAGCAACCCGCGACCGCAGCTCCACACCAAGATTTCTTTTTATAATAATATGTTCTGATTATTAAAAAGTAGACATGTACCCTTATTTTGGTCACAGAACCAGTGGCAATCTTAGGGCCAGGATAGAAAAGCACTGTTTGTCTTCTTTCTATTGCTAGGACCAAATAATTGAAATAAATAATTTTAAAAGAGAAAATGTTTCTCTCAGCTCGCGGTTTTAGAAGTTTATTCTGGCAGCCCAATTTTTGGGGGGCCTATGCTAGGAGCATGTAGTAAAATAAAACTAGTTGTCAAGAAGTAAACTGAGAGAAGGGGCCCAAAATCCTCTTCAAGGGTTCACCCCCAGTGACATAGCTTCTTTTCAGTGGCTCCACCTCCTAAAGGTTCCAGTAACACTAGAAGCTGGCAACTAAGTCTTTAACATGCAGGCTGTTGGGGAGCATCTAAGATCTAAGCACACTAAGCAGAGTTGTGAGAGCAGTTGTCAGCACTGAAGATCAGTATCCAACTACACTGTTGCATATCCCCCAAATGAAATCTGGGAGATCTGTTTTCAGATTTGAGATCAGAATGTTTAGGACTTCAGGTTCTAGGAGTTATAGCTCAGTTGGTAAAGTGTTGGCCTTGAAAGAATGAAAACCTGAGTTCATTTCATTTAACCCACATAAAAAAATCATAGATGGCAGTACATAGTGCTTATATTCTCTATGATTGGGATGCAGAAGCAGGAGAGATCACTGGGGCTTGCTGACCAGCTAGCCTAGACTAATTGACAAATTCTAGGCCAATGAGAGACCTTGTCTCCAAACAATATATGGCACCTAAGGAATGATGCCCAGCACTATCCTCTGGCCTCCATATGCATAAACACATGTGTTCATATACACCCTTACTCACGAATGTACTTGCCAAACACACGAACATGCACATATGTACATACACACACACATACACTATTTGGGGGGGGGGCTTTGGATAATCTTTTATTTTGGGTTTTGCATTAGGGATGTTCTGCCTATGTTAGCTTATGGGGAGTGAATTATCTTTATTTGACCCTATTACTTGATTGGATGATTTATTGTCCATGTATTGTTTTCTTCCAGTACAACCCTTCAGTGAATTATTTTCTGAGTTTGTGAATGCCTGGCAAGGTTCATTTATTGTGCTTATACTCTTAGGACAGCTTGAATAGTATAAGACATCTTATACTACTTTTTCTCTGACCTCTGTAATTCTACTTCACCATTATGTGACAGTGAGTGATAGTGAACTCTTTCATACAGCAGGACTTTCACCTATGGTTGCATTTCACGGTCAAGGTTTCCCTTATCTGTCTATGATGCATTGTTATGATAGTCCTAGAATGCTTTCAGTCTATGAGGTTCTATTCATTGCTTTAGCACATGAACTTTCACTAAGCTACATACAACACTCTTTTTTTGGAGAAACATTTTTTAAATGTCTATTATCCACTAGCATTATGTTACTGTGGGAAAGTCTAAGACTAGATTTATTTTTATTTACTTCTGTACTTCAATATTTGGAGGATAGTGGAGAGAGAGAGAGAGAGAGAGAGAGAGAGAGAGAGAGAGAGAGAGAGAATCCAATATGATCCCTGAGCACTACTGCATGTTCTTGCTGAGTGTGCCAGATTGTATAGCAAATTCACCCCCTAATATCCAGAAGTTTCTGTAACTAACTGAGAAGGCACCTGAGTGAGTCAAAACTAAATACAGTATCATGAACACTGACTATGTACCTTCCTGTGAGGAGACTGGTCTGGGAGCTGCTTACTACAAAATGTCCTGGGAATTTACCCAGAGATCCTCATCTGAGATATCTACCTACTGTGATCACATATATAGGTCATATTATGAGGCTTAGTTATTGGACAACCAGTGTTCATATCTGGATCTCATGTCACTTGCTGTGCTGTGAGAATAATGTTCTTTAACTCTATTGGCATCCATGAAGCAGGATGTTATTGTTGTGAGAATTTCTCCCCCTGGAAAGATATAAATTTCTCCTTATAAAGTCCCATACTGCTTTTAGCAGTAGTTCAGCTGAGATTCATTCCGGATGAGGACTCAGAGGCTTCCAGTTTGAGGAAACAGGATCAGCTGAGAAGTTGGCGAGGTGAGGTGAGGTTAGCTGTGGTTTGTTCTGTCTCTCTGATCTTTCAGCGTTTACCCCAATACCTGGCTCTGGGTTTGTTTTTATTAATGAGACCTTTTAAGATTCGTGCTAAACATCTCATTTGAGTCTCTATTTCACTTTTCCTTTAGAAGCTCTTTTAACTTCTTTAAAAAAAAAAAACTTATTCTTGGTTGTTTTACTAGCAGATGATTTTTATTGTTCCCATTGTATGAAACTCGGGGATTTTCCTTCTTTGGATTGTATTTTTAAAAAAACACCTTGAAAGTTTGTGTGCTGTAGACCATTTCTATCCTTCTGTCAGCCACTCTACCTTCCCCTCCCTCCCTTCCTTCTTTCTCTTCACAGTATGTATAAGAAGCATACACCACTATTCAGAAGTCCTAAGTCTCTTCTGAGAGTCAAAGCAAACTCTTAACTGTCAGCACCTGTAAAATCCAAAAACAGAATCTTTTCTTAACTTTATTTTATTTATTATTGGTGTGTGTGTGTGTGTGTGTGTGTGTGTGTGTGTGTGTGTGTGTGTGTGTATGTGTGTGTGTGATGTTTAGGAGGGCATACAAGTATCCTAGTACATGTGTGGAGGTCAGAGGACAACTTTGTAGAATTGACTCTCCATCTTTACATGGGTTCCAGGGTTCAGATCATAAGGTTTGGGAGGTAAGTATCCTTGCCTTTTGAACCATCTCTCTGTGAGCCATTCACAAGAATATTAATCCTCAAAATAGTCATTGTTTGAATATTGGTATTATAATGCCCAGAACTCCAATTAAAGGCTGATTTTAATTATTAATATTAACTGCTCTAGCAATAAGCATAATTCATGATTTTGCATTTTGTCTTTTTCTTTGATTTTTAAAAGAGTCATTTTGGAATTCAGCTTCCTTCAACACTGAGGCTTCATACCTTCATTTCCCAACTTTCCATGGAGAGCTCACTGCTGATGTGCACTTCCTTTTTAAGACTACCGTTTCCTCTGGCGTATTCATGGAGAATCTAGGAATCACAGACTTCATCAGAATAGAGTTGCGTGGTAAGCTCCTGACTATAGATGAGTTTTGAGGTACTTGTTATTTAGCAATGAAAACTAACAGCAAAATTTCAATGTATTAGCATTCTTACCTCATTTGAACTCCAAATTGCACTCATGTTGAACACTAAAATTCGTTGATTTTCAGTCAATCATTTTTTTAAGAAAAAGTCAAACTATGGAGCATAAAGCAAGTAATAAACCATAATTCGTATAATAAATAAAAAAACAGGTTGTTATATATTATTTGAATATAGCTGAGTACATTTAGAGTTCAAGCCAAACTCATCAAATTGCTTATTAAATTATATAATATTTAATGGACTTTTTCATTCACTCAAAAGCTTATTTTATGACTGCCAATTTTTTTAGTGTTTTAAAGATTAAACAAAGCTTGGAAACATTTTAAAATAAAATTATGTACATAAAAAACAAATTCTATTTGTTATTCTAGTTGTGGGCACCTACCTCCATTTAGGACTAAGCAAGATCAAGTTAGGACTTAACAAGAATAACTAGTAAACTCCAAGAAAAAAAATAAGATAGAATTAGGTTTGTTTTGTTTTGTTTTGCACTGAGATACAAATTTATTTTAGCGTTCCTCCAACTCAGAGTCACATTTTTTTCGACATGGATGTCATTGTCTCTATTTATAATGGGCATGTCATTGTTTTATTTTTAATGTCTACTTAAGATTATAGTATCTCCTCTATGAATTAACTTGAATATATACTATCACTAGCTCCCACAGAAGTGACCTTTTCTTTTGATGTTGGGAATGGACCTTGTGAGCTCACTGTACAGTCACCCACTCCATTTAATGACAACCGGTGGCATCATGTGAGGGTAGAAAGGAACATTAAAGGAGCATCTCTTCAGGTGGATCAGCTCCCTCAGAAGATACAACCCGCACCTGCTGATGGTCATGTTCGACTGCAACTCAACAGCCAGCTCTTCATTGGTGAGTGCCAATGCGTTATGGTGGAATTGGTGCTGACTGCAGAAATACAGAAAGCCATAGCTGTGAAAATGTTTTTATGCCATTGATTGATCAACTGATGTGTGTTTTGTATATATATGTTCCTGTGGGTATACATGTATGTTTGAAGGCCAAAGTGTCTTCTTCAATTTCTCTATACTTCATTTTTTGAAGCATGGTATCTCACTGAACCTGGATCTCACCAATTTGGCAAAGCTAGCTGGAAAATGGGTTCCAGGGAAATATCTGTCTCCACTCCATAGTGTTAGGATTACTAATGCATATGGTCACACTTAGGTTTTTTTCATGTGGGTGCTAGGAATCAAAATTCATGTCCTAATGTTTATGGAGCAAGCACCTTTTCAACTGAGCCATCTATCTCCCCAGTCCCAAAGTGCTTCTAATGAAAACTTAGAACAGCTACTATGATTGGTACTATTTTCTAATGATGCAATAGGTTCCAGGAACATGTGTTGTTGCTTAACAGACAATTCTCAAAAGGAGAAATATTAATGGCTGACAAATATTTGAAGAAAGTGTTCATTATCTTTATCAACCAGAAAAATAAAAAACTACAACTGCCATGAGAGTCCATCTCACCCCAATGGCTATCATCATGAAAACAAATCACAGTAAATGCTGATGATAACGAGGAGGAAAAGGAACCCGAGTCACTGCTTATGGGAATGTAAACTTGGTCAGCTACTACATGATAGTGTGAAGGTTCCTCAAAAATCTAAAAATAGAACCATGACACAATCCAGGTCTGCACTCCTGGGTATATACCCAAAGGATTCTAAGTCATACTACAGAAATACCTGTACATCAATATTTATTGCTCCGCTGTTCACAATAGCCAGACAAGGTGCCCATCAGTGGGTTAAAAGATAAAGAAAATATGGTACTTATCTACATGGAATGATATTCTATTAAGAAGAATTAAACTAAAAGGGGTTGGGGATTTAGCTCAGTGGTAGAGTGCTTGCTTAGCAAGCGCAAGGCCCTGGGTTCAGTCCTTAGCTCCAGAAAAAAGAAAAACAAAAACAAGAATTAAATTATTTCATTTACAGGAAAATGGGTGAAACTAAAGATCATCATACTGATTAAGCCAACACAACTAGCTTGTGTTTTATTTCCTATGTGGAAGCTAAACTTTGTGCAAGCCTTTCAAGGTCCTTGTTTTTCATTCCCTGTCTCTGCTCACCATCGTCAGCCACCATCATCAGGCTTTCGTGTCCTGTGCTTATTATTTATACTTGGGTCCGATTCCTTTATTCTTATAATTCATTTGTTTAAAGATCAGAGTTTTGGGTTCTGTAAGCCTTTTCTTTAGTTTGCTTATTTCTTTAATGTTATTTTTCTCATAAAGAAACTATATTTTGCTATATTGCTTTTCAGATACTCCAGTCTTAGAAACCAAGCAAATTAAGGTCATGACTCTCATTTGTTTACATCTTATGCATCTTAAAACAAAGACATAATCTAATTAGAAACATTATTAAGTCATAAATAACCACCCATCCTGCTTTACAGAGAATATGTGTAACTTCCAGGTACTAATTATTAATGATAAATTCAAGTGTGTGTGTGTGTGTGTGTGTGTGTGTGTGTGTGTGTGTGTGTGTGTGTGTGTGTGTGTGTATCCATACTACAAGGTTATAAGGAGAGTTAGAATACTATGGATCTGTAAGACATAGCTTTAAGCATTATAAGTTTCTAAGTTAAGGTGAAATGATCCTTCTTCAGAGGATTCAAAACCATCAAACTACCCGATGGAAGGAAAAATCAATGAATTATGTGTGTTAGTTTTCCATTATTGAAACAAATACCTAGATAATCACCTTACAAAGATAAAAGATTCAGGTCCAGCAGGATGGCTCAAAAGGTAAAGGCACTTGCTACCACATCTAATGATCTGAGTTCTAGCCCCAGGACTCAAATAGTAGAAGGAAAGAGCTGAGCCCCACAAGTTATCCTTTCAATTCCACATATGCACCACAGCTCATACCACCCCAACCTACTCACAAAATAAATAAATAAAATGTAATAAACAAAATTTTAAAAAGTGGTCCCTTCTAGACTTACAGCTTTGAATTTCAGTCCACAACTAGGCAGACCCATTGTGTTAAGGTTTTTTAGGCAGGGGGGCGGTGCACAACATTGTGGGAGCAAGTGGATGAGAAAACTGTCCCTGGGTCAAAAAATGAGAATGTAGAATGAACCAAGACTCCACAATCTTACTTGATGTCATGCCCAAAATGACAGGCCCTACCAGGCCCTACCTCTTAAGGTTAGTACCACCTCCCAGCTGTGCCAAGTTGGGTGCCAAACATCTAAGCACACAGGTCTCTGTAAAATCCAGAGGAGGAATTGTTGGCTTCATGATCACCCATGAAGTCATTTGTTATTCAGATTGGGGGTCCTTGCCATAAACCAAATGTATCAGAGTCTCTGGAGTAAAGCTCTAGAAACTGCAGCTCACAGAATAATATAACACCATAACATGACTTATAATGATGTTTGCCAAGAAAGTGTTGGAAGCCTCTCTAAATAGATTTTTAGCATTCACATTTGGCATGATAAACCATCTCTGTACGTAGTGTTCCATTTATGTTTAACACTGTATCCTTGGAGACAAGTAGATAGAGTAAAGGACAGCTTGGATAAGTTGACACAGTTTCCTCCAGCTTTCCTGGCTTTGCTTCTCTGTCTCTTCCTGTGCTTTGACACCTCACCCACATAACAAATTAACAGAATATTTTTACATTATTGGGAAAAATTTGAAAGGTCACATATAACCATTCTAATGTGTATCACTGCTCATAAACATAAGTAAAATGATGTTTATGTGGTTTATATTTTATGAAGCTAAAGAATACTTTATAATGAATGTTTACCAATGTCAATATTTTTATAAGCTGAATAATGTTTCATTCAGTGTCATATAAGGTTTCCTGATGTATGGTGACAGTATATGTTTTCACCATTTTCTATGCAAACAATGACTTCTGACAAAATTTCAACTTTTTTTACTTGCCTCTCTCTATAAGACCTGATTTTAACATGGACAGAAAATCCTAAATAAAATACCAAGGAACACATTGTATTTGCAGTGTTTCCCTTGTAGGGGGCACAGCCAGCAGACAGAGGGGCTTCCTGGGCTGTATCCGGTCTCTGCAGCTGAATGGAATGGTGTTGGACCTGGAGGGAAGGGCCACAGTGACACCAGGAGTGGAGCCAGGATGCTCGGGTCACTGCAGTAGCTATGGACACCTGTGTCGCAATGGAGGGAAATGTCAAGAGAAACACAGAGGGATTGCTTGTGACTGTGCCCTTTCTGCCTATGATGGGCCACTGTGCTCACATGGTAAGTATGTCCAAGAAATGAATCAGGGAGAAGATGTGGGTCTCTTCTGGTATTGGACCTTATAAACAAGGCATAAGATAATGTAGTTGCTTGCCTTAGAATCTTATTAAACTCTATTAAATTTGGAGGGTTTATTAATATCTTTGGAAAGCTAAGGCTGCCTCATAGATCAGCCTTCTCTGGGTTTCTTATTTGGAAGCCCTTAGTTCTGCTCCTGTCTTCTGCTCAGTGCTAATGTTCTCAAGAACCATCTGGTTTCCAGTGTTCTAACCTCAAATTGTTTTGGTTTTCAGATCATCTAAGCATCATTGCCTATCACTAAACTCAAGATGATATAAGGGGATGTTTTTTTCTTTAAAAAATTATTTAATTGTGCATATATGTATGTGTCTGTACACATGAATGCAGTGCTTGAAACAGCCAGAGGAGGGAGCAGGATCCCTTGGAACTGGGAAAAATGCACATTTAATTAAATATGACGTGTCCCTAGAGAGATTATTCAAATAAAGCTTGTAAGGTGTTTGAATGTCCTTAAGGAGCACAGTGGGATATAACATATCCCCTGCTAGTCATGATTTGTTCTAAATGAAGAGGCTGGTTTGAGTCTAGAGTGCACCATTCTACTAACTTCTTGAACATGCTTTAAATTAATACTTTAGTGGAACCCCCTAGAATATTGATTCATTAAACTACATTCACTGTTTTATGCATCCCTGGGATATGTTTAATAGTATAAGTGCCTTTACTTTTTATAAAAAAAAAAAGTATGTAACTTTTGAAGGATATTTGAGAATTAGTTATCTAGAAGTCATTGAAAAGTTTTGGAAAGCACCTTTGAAAAGACTTCCAGTCATCTCCTTGTATATATTACAATATAAGATCTGTCTATGACAGCAAGTCATATAATTCTGATATAGACATCAATACACAGCACCATTCTAAATGTTATTTTATAACCTAAAATGACATAAACAGTGTGTTGCGGGTAAATAAAAAATGGCTCTCTGGTGAGTAAAGAGTATTTTATACCTAAATTCCTCCTTTTAGCTGGAGAGTTTCTCTCCAGCTCCTGACAAGCCCTGGCAGTTCTGCAGCCCACTTATAAAATAAACACACAGACTCTTATATTATTTAAACTGTTTGGCCTAATGGCTCAGGCTTCTAGCTAGCTGTTCTTATATCTTAAATTAACCCATTTCTATTAATCTATAAGTTGCCACATGGCTCGTGGCTTACCGGTATCTTACTTGTTGGTACTCATGGCGGCTGTTGGAAGCTTCTCCTGACTCAGCCTTCCTGTTGCCAGAATTCTCTTCTCTGCTTGTCCCACCTATACTTCCTGCCTGGCTACTGGTCAATCAGCATTTTATTTATACAGAGAGATATCCACAGCACCTTTCTTTTATTTTTATTTTATAAATATGACTTTAGACATGTTTTTTAACCAAGGCCAGCCTCAAATTTCCTGTATACTCAAAGATGTCCTTGAGCTTTTCATCTTTCTACCTCTACTTCCTAAGTTCTGGGGATTGAACCAGAGACCTCACACATGCTAGTCAAGCACTCTATCAACTGAACCATATTCCTATTTCAAATATTCATTTTAACATTTTTATTTTGTTATATTTCATTTATCTATTTTGTGGTGCTATGTTTGAACCCAGGGCTTTCTGCATGCTAGCCAAGTACTCCACCACTTAGCTACATTCCAAGACCTTAAATTCCACAGTCTAAACTATGATATGGATTTTTAATGAATTCTATGGTTTATGGAAATTGGAAGAATGAAATAATGTTGCAAGGTAAAGATCATCTTTCAATATCTCAGTTTTATTATTGTGTGTATATGTGTATGCAAACATGCATATGTGGATATTTCTGTAATAAATATATTTTTGACAGTAATCTAACACAAAATTAAAGTGTCAACTTGTGACAGTTTGCATAAAATATGTCCAACTCTTTCACAGTTGATGATGCTGTTTAGGATATGGAGCCTTCTGGAGGAAGTATGTCACTCTGGATGGGCTTTGAGGACTCATACCTCTAGCCTACTTCTGGTTTGCTCTCTCTTTTTCCTAAGTGTGGAATTGGGATGTGATCTCTCAGTTTCCTGGTCCTGTCACCATGCCTTTTTGCCTTTATGGACATTTAGCCTTCTGCAACCATAAGCCAAAATAAACTCTTCCTTAGGTTGCTTTCAGTCATGGTATTTTATCACAGCAACAAAAAAAAGTAGTTAATACCAACCTTTATAAAGTATTTTAGGAGAAACTGAGAATCACTTTGTGTTTTCTCTCAGTACAAATGCAGAGATCACCGTAGATAAGATTTTGTTTTCTAGTTAAACTGAATGGTAAATTTGAGAAATATCTTTGGCATAGAAAAAAATTTCTAGGACTTAACTTAAAATGGTGGACTAGAAGTTTGCTTCCATGTGACCTGGTAAAGAAGAGTCAAGAAAAAAAGGCTCCATTCTAAAGAGAAAATGAGAGGAATGATTTCATCAGAAATTCATAAAGGTGGTAATAGAATGTTGGGGCCAGCTACTCAGCCACACAGCATGTCAACGGAGTAAGGAATAATTAAAGATATACAGAAATAGAGAAAGGTAAAATCCCAAAGGCAAAAGCTAGACAGGATAATTTAAAGTTAAGTAAAGCTGGCAAGAAATAAGCCAGCTAAGGCTGGACATTTATAATTAAGAAAGTGAGGCATTCCTTTAATCCCAGCACTCAGGAGACACAGGCAGGCTGAGCTCTGTGAATTCAAGGCTAGCCTGATCTACAGAGTGAGTTCCAGGATAAGCTACACAGAGAAACCTTGTCTCAAAAAAAAAAAAAAAAATAAGCCTCCACATGTGATTTATTTGGGAGCACTGCCCCCCAGAAGAGTATAAATAATCAGTACAGCTGAAATATGAAGAAAAGAAATGTGACATGATATAAAGAAGCAAGCTGCACCAAACACAGCAGCAGCTGCCTATCATGGAGGAAGCAGAAGTCTTATCCAAAGGTCAGCCAGGCAGCCTGGAGCAAAAGCACTGGCATTCTTGGAAAAGCCCATAGCCCTCCAAGCCTCAAATAGGAGGCTGCTTTTCTGAAACAGTGATTACTGCAGTGTGTGGTCAGCAGTGGAGCAGAATCCCTTTCTGTCACTCTATAAAGGCAGTGATAAGAAGCCACCTTGGGAGAGAATGTATTCTACCCTGTGGGCTTGAAAATAGGGAAGAATCACAAGTCAGGGATCTTAAATTCAACCTGCTTCAACCCAGACAAGGCAGTGGTAGAGACCAGGAGATCTGGACACTGACAAGCTAAAAAGGGAATGTAGCAGGAGGATCAGCTAAGGGAATGAGGAGATGGAGACAGGAAAGTGGCCTAGCTCCCTGTAGCAAGAAAATCAAGCTAGTTCTATGACACTAGCATTTATTTACCTTGTTACTAAAATCAAATAGGGACATTTTAAAAAAAGTAGAGCAATATCCTTGATGAACATAAGTGCAAAAGTTCCTAATAAAGTTCTTGCAAACCAAACCCAAGAACACATTCAGAATATCATATACCATGATGATGCTGCCTTCATCCTGGGGTTGCCAGGGTGTCAATGCCTTTAATACTTGTTTCTCCATTCTAGAATCTTGATATATCAAGAACTGTTACCTTTCCAAACTTTACTTTCTTAACATTTAAAAAGTGAGAAAATCAAAACAGGAAAACATTTTATTACATTATCCATCAAGATATTTACAGATTGGAGTCATTCTTTAAATATGCTTCACTTGACATTTCCATTGTTTCCACTGCGTTAACATAACAAATATATGTTTTTCATTCTAGAGATTTCTGCATATTTTGAAAATGGCTCCTCAGTGATCTATAATTTTCAAGAACATTCCACCCTAAGTGACAACACCAGCTCCCTGGCTTCTTCATTACATGGGGATATCATACTGTCCAGAGAAACCATCACACTGAGCTTCCGAACTACACAGACACCATGCTTATTGCTTTATGTGAGCTCTTTCTATGAGGAATACCTTTCAGTTATCTTGGCCAACAATGGTAAATATCTTTTGAGTGAATAAAATAATCAAACAAGCAGCAAAAACCAAAGAAATAATAACAAACATCAAAACATTAATTAGAAAAATAAGGTTGTAAGGTCTATTCAACAAAGAAAAGAGTTGTGTAGCTTTCACTTTAGCATTTCAGGGCTACCCATAGTGAGTGTTATACCTTAAGCTAATGTTACCACTTAAGGGTAATTGGATCTGGTTCATTTTCTCCAGGAAATCAGTCATAATCAAAGCAAGCAAATACATTTTAATGAAAGTAGAAGCAGACACAGAGCAAAGCATGTAAAGAGCCCACAGTGAGGAGGGAGTCCAGAAATCAGAAATCGAATTTTGTATGGCAAAGCTAAACTTTGATGTGTTTGGGAAGGGGCTAAATTCCCCTTTCCTTCAGAATTGGATGATATGAACTGTCACAGGGAGTTGGATAAGCCAGAAAAGAAAGGAAAGCTAATTGGTTCCCACCATATGAGACCCCTTGTGGGAGATTTGAAAGTTTCACCAAACAGTTCCCTTCATTCTCCAAGTCTTTCTGTTTACAGGGGAGAGAACTAGAAATCAGCCATCTTAAATTTTTAAGTGAAAAGTACATTAATTTACCTAATCTTTTCACTGTCTGTCTATCAAGTCCCTCACTACCATTTTAAAATTAAATTAAGATGCTTATATAATTGTATAGATTTTGTATGAAATAGTTATTGAAAGGATTTCTTTAATACCACATGATGATCTAAGTTTATTTTGTAGTTCATTATGAAATAAGATATTGGATGATGCAAAATAAAAAAAAAGATATTGGATGTTGGGCATTATCTTCAGCTTATTCTAGGTTAATTAGAGGGTCATTAATGTAGGTGATACAATAAAACTATATAAAAGATAATTCCTATAAACAATTGATAATGGCAATCATTCTTTACCTCATTAGTGGTGGAGAAGCCAGTTAGAACAAATGACAGTCCTTCTACAGTGGTAACTGGGGCAGTCCGAGTTTTCACAATTGGATGATAGCCCAGGATGTAAGTTTATTAGGTCTAAAATATTTAATTTCTACATAAATCAAGGCTTTATGAAGCTGTAGGATGTAGACAGTTAGGGTGAGCCTATGTAGGATAGACATGTGTGTCTTCTAACAAAATCTTTTCTCTGTGTTTTAGTCATTTAAAACTATTTTAGAACTGGGCGGTGGTGGTGCATGCCTTTAATCCCAGCAGTTGGGAGGCAGAGGCAGGCAGATCTGTGTGAGTTCCAGGCCAGCCTGGGCTACAGAGTAAGATCCAGGACAGGCTCCAAAGCTACACAGAGAAACCTTGTCTCGAAAAACCAAAAAAAAAAAAAAATAAGGTTGTTAGAGGAATTTAAATAAAATACATTGCTGTGGGATGGTCTGTATGTCAAATGCTCTGACTGGTCAATAAATAAAACACTGATTGGCCAGTGGCCAGGCAGGAAGTATAGGCGGGACTAACAGAGAGGAGAATTGAGAAAACAGGAAGGTGGGAAGAGACACTGCCAGCTGTGCCATGACAAGCAGCATGTGAAGATGCCGGTAAGCCACAAACCATGTGGCAAGGTATAGATTTATAGAAATGGATTAATTTAAGCTATAAGAACAGTTAGCAAGAAGCCTGCCATGGCCATACAGTTTGTAAGCAATATAAGTCTCTGTGTTTACTTGGTTGGGTCTGAGCAGCTGTGGGACTGGTGGTAGACAGAGATTTGTCCTGACTGTCGGCAAGGCAGGAAAACTCTAGCTACAAATGGTGCCCAACGTGTTGGCATGAGTTTCCACCTAAAACCTGAGTAAAAAGATTCTAAAACGGAGCTATAAACAGTTCCTAGTTGTCTCTTTCAAGTTAGCAGTAGCCTGCGTGTTTGACTTACTATCTACTGTGGTGGGTTCCTGGCATGTACGTGCGCATGACCTGCAGTATGGCAGGAATGAGGCCTCTGCAAGTGGCACATTAAGCTGCGTGGTAGATTTAGCCTTTGCTAGTACAAAACAAAAAGAGGTTTCTGGGCTGCATGCTGCTTTGATAGAAGCATAGACCCACTATTTCTGAGAGTTGATGGCTCCCAGAGCTGGCGGTAAATGTACCACTGCCATGTTGGGAAGCTGAAGTGGGTGGAGCCAGCAGCCACAGTGCCATTTCAGTCTCAGAATGCTGCAGTTTAAAGCAATAGGATCAAGGTAATATAAAAAATAAGCCATGTAAAGATGGCTACCACACAGAGAATCTGGATTATGTTCTCTGTGATATTTGTAACTGAAGAAAAACATTTGATTGCAAAAGCTGTTGAGTTATACCAAAATGTATATTTTAAAGGTACCTTGACTTCAAAATTTGGATATAAGGATATGTTGCTTTGGAAAGGAGGCTCTGCTTTTGTTTCCACAGAAAGCCAAAGGTTATGAATTTGTTCCAGATTAAGATACATCAGGTTTGACCAGCCAAGACCCCCTGAAAGGTCTCTGATGACACCATAGCCCAGATAATCCAACATCCAGATCGGAATCAAGGCAACTGGCTCAGACGATACACCCTCATGGACTACTCCATAATCCTAAAATTTTCTTTGTGTCCCCATAAGATACAGCACCCCCCTCCAGCAGGAAGTAGTAAGAGAAGCTACACCCAAATTCCCAAATATACCAAGCTGGCTTTGGAGATGTGTCAAAGTTAAAACCTTCCTCTATTAAAAAAAAAAAGAAAAGGGGAAGTGCTGTGGGATGTTCTGTATGTCAAATTGCTCTGATTGGTCAATAAATAAAACACTGATTGGCCAGTGGCCAGGCAGGAAGTATAGGCAGGACAGGCAGAGAAGAGAATTCTGGGAAGTGGAAGGCTAAAGCAGAGAGACTGCCAGCCGCCGCCATGACAAGCAGCATGTGAAGACGCCGGTAAGCCACAAGCCATGTGGCAAGGTATAGATTTATAGAAATGGATTAATTTAAGCTATAAGAACAGTTAGCAAGAAGCCTGCCATGGCCATACAGTTTGTAAGCAATATAAGTCTCTGTGTTTACTTGGTTGGGTCTGAGTGGCTGTGGGACTGGCGGGTGAGAGAGATTTGTCCTGACTGTGGGCAAGGCAGGAAAACTCTAGCTACAATACATTTTATTAAAGTCATTGTAATAATTATTGCAGTTAAACATAAATACAGTATAGCACAGATTTCTGTAATTTCCCCAAACAAATGTCCTAGTCATGATTTAGATTTGAGTTCTGAATTTTCATATATGTGATTTAAGAAATTTTGGGTAATTGCTTTTATCAGGGCAGTTGGCTTTCATTCTAAAATGTAGCATAACTATACTCATAATTTGACCCTAAACAGCCTTGAAATAATCACTACGTCTGGAACAGTGACTCTTGGGTGCTTTCAAGTCAATGCTAAGTATATCCAAAAGTACATTTAGTAAATAAACCTGAAAGTGCTCTAGAATTTACACCAAGGGTTCTCAAAATTGTCATTATAATTTAAAATGTTATTATTTTCCTCTTTAGGAAGTTTGCAGGTGAGGTACAAGCTGGACAGACATCATAATGCAGATGCTTTGAACTTTGACCTTAGAAACTTAGCAGATGGACACTTTCACCAGCTGGTGATTAATAGAGAAGAAGCAGTAGTCTCTGTGGAGGTAACAACCCTGAAGAAACATAACCCCAAGGAGACTAGAAGAATGAATAATTAAAGGTTAAGAAATCAGTAATGAACATTAATAAAAAGCAATCCATTCCATGATCTCCATTAAGTGAAGGATGGAAGGCCAAATGTCACTAAGATGTGGGGGGGCTGGAAAAAGGTGTTTATTTTGTCTTGTTTGTTTGACAATTACTCTTGCAAAGTGACTACACTTTTGGACCTTTGAAATGTCAAATTGTCCTTAGTTGTTTCACTTTATCCAGTAAGGAAATGTATAGTTTACTATGGTAAACACAGGTGAAATTTGTCCATTACTGTTTCAATGGTAACACGTCCTTGTGTGATTATAAGAAAACTTATACCGCCCCAAATTAAACATAAGAAACTCAAAGCAATGGGAATAAATGAGAAACATGAGTAAGCTAATTTTCTCTGCAGTGTGAGGGGAAATATATTTTAAGTCTGTTCATAAAACTATGGTTTTTAACAGTATATGTCATGTCCCCTCCAGAGAACGAGTTTTGAAGTTTAAAACAACTGATTCTGTGACTAGGAAGATGGCTTATCAATTAAGAGCACACCTTGCTCTTAGAGAGGACCCAAGTTCCATTCTCACCCCTTTTGCCAGGAAGTTCATAACTACCTGTAACGCCAACTCCAGGGGATCTGATGTCCTCTTCTGGCCTCCACAGGCACTAAACTCACTTGCACACACACCCCATCCCCCCACCTCCCACCCCCACACAGTACACCTAAATAAAATAAAATAAATTAAAAATAAAGCAATTGATTCTATCCTTTTGTGATTCTGCCAATTACAGACCCATTATGAAGAATAAAAAAGAACAGGAAAAGGGCCAGAGACTGGGAAGGCGTACAGGCTTTATAAAAAAAGCCATTCAGTATCCTATTTAAAAGGGATTTTTATAGCTTCCTTGGAGCAATTACAATTGATTCTCCGTCCCCTACCCGTTATGTTCACTTCCTGTGGCATATTTTATAGGTTAACCAGAGTGCAAAGAGACAAGTCATCTTGTCCTCGGGAACTAAATTCAATGCTGTCAAATCGCTCATATTGGGAAAGGTTTTAGGTAAGTGGAAGACGGAGCTTTCTGTGAAAAAAAAACATCACATCATAAGTATCATGTCACAGACTCTGGAAGCATTAATTATGCTGCAAGAAGCTCTTTGTCTCATTTTAATACTTATTTCATAGTGAGTGGCAATCAAGGTACAGATTGTACTCATGTTGAGGGCATGTACAATCATGAGTAAGTGCCATCTGGCAGGTGAGCAGTCATCTCTTGAAAGATCCTCACTTGGCAGTCACAGTTATGCATGGAGGCTGGTCTTCCTCTGACACTTCCTGAAAAGTGAAAACAGCAGAGCAGACAGTTTCAGCATCAACTCCAGGGACCTCCATCAGTGTCTCTGTCTTTGATGATTTTAAACTGTCTATTATATGAGAGGAAGATGTAGTAATTGGTTATGGTACTGACAGGGTAACATTTTAAACCCCAGCTTAACTGTAAAATTGATATCTTGGTAGCCAAGGAAAAGAATCTTTCTCTTTTTTTTTTTTTTTAAATTTATTTTAATTTATTTTGCAATACAATTCAGTTCTACATATCAGTCACGGATTCCCTTGTTCTCCCCCCTCCCGTCCCCCTCACCTTCCCCCCAACGCCCCCCCCCCCCATTCCCATCTCCTCCAGGGCAAAGCCTTCCCCACAGACTGAGGTCAACCTGGTAGACTCAGTCCAGGTAGGTCTAGTCCCCTCCTCCCAGGCCAAGCCAAACAATCCTGCATAGGCCCCAGGTTTCAAACAGCCAACTCATGCAATGAGCACAAGATCTGGTCCCACTGCCTGGATGCCTCCCAAACAGATCAAGCCAATCAACTGTCTCACCCATTCGGAGGGCCTGATCCAGTGTGGACCCCTCAGCCATTGGTTCATAGTTCATGTGTTTCCATTCATTTGGCTATTTGTCCCTGTGCTTTATCCAACCTTGGTCTCAACAATCGCCCAATGACAGAGAAATGGAATGAGATCTACATGAACAGCCTGGACATGAGTGGGGGTAATGAAAGGCGAGGGTCGAGGGAAAGAGAGCTTGGGGGAGCGGGAGATCCCAGCTGGATCAACAACAGAGAGGGAGAACAAGGAATAGGAGACCATGGTAAATGAAGACCACATGAGAACAGGAAGAAGCAAAGTGCTAGAGAGGCCCACAGAAATCCACAAAGATACCCACACAACAGACTGCCGGCAATGGTTGAGAGACAGCCCGAACTGACCTACTCTGGTGATGGGATGGCCAAACACCCTAATTGTTGTGCTAGAAACCTCATCCAACTACTGAGGGATCTGGATGCAGAGATCCATGACTAGGCCCTGGGTGGATCTCTGGGAGTCCAATCAACGAGAATGAGGAGGGTTTATATGAGCAAGAATCTTTCTCTTAAAAAAAATACATCTATTTTAAACTGGACATGGCGGCACATATCTGTAATCCCAGCATCATAACAGCACCCATGTCCAGATGTTGACAACTGCCCATAACTCCAGCTCTAGGAGATCTGCCATCTTCTTCTGGCTTCCACAATGTCCTGGCTAGTTTTATGTCATGCAGGGGGTGCTGGACCCCTCAAGTCAGTTACAATGTTACCTTGATACTTACTGGAGTTATCTGGGAAGAGGAACCTCAGTGGAGAAGATGCTTCTATCAGATTGCCTATCGGCAAGTCTGTGCAGTATTTTCTGGATTCTTAATTGATAAAGGAGGGGCCAACCCACTGGAGGCAGTGCTACCCCTGGGCAAGTGGTCCTCAGTGGTAGAAGAAAACAGACTGAGCAAGACTTGAGGAACAAGCCAGTAAGCAGCACCCCTCCAGTTCCTGCCTCCATATTCCTGCCTTGAGTTCCTGCCCCGACTCCCATAATGGGTTGTGATGTGGAAGTATAAAATGAAATAGATCCTTGCCTCCCCAAGTTGCTTTTAGTCATGTTGTTTTAACAAAGCAATAGAAATCCTAACTAAGACACACAGGAGCACTTGCATTCACACACATAAAAATAATAAAAATACATTTTTAAAAATTTAAGTTCAAAAGTCAGGTATGGTAGTACATGCCTATAATCTCAGAACTTGAAAGACAGAGGCAGGAGGATTACAAGTTTGAGGCCATCCTGCTTGTGTAATGAGACCCAAAACAGAAACATTTAAACTCGAATTAAGCAAGGAGGCATATAACCTGATGTAAATGACTCCCACTAAATTATAGTCAACTTTTCCACATTCTCTATACTTTGAAATAGAAATAATAATCAAAAGAGCAATAAAGCATTTCATATATTAGACATCTATTTTAGGATGAGTTCTGCTCTAAGCCTCTTGCTACTTCCAAATCACTTAATAATTATAAGATTATACTTTTATACTAAAACTTATAGTTCCAAGAATTTTTACTCCTTTAATTTATGATAAGATAGACCAACAAGTTGAGTAGGGCACCAGTAATATTCCAAAAAAATTTACCCAGAGTGCTCAGGGTTAAATCATAAGCATTGATTTACACAGCCTCTGGAATTCTTGTCTTACTCATTTGTTGAAAAATATTAGGTGAATGTTAATTACACACATGAGCCTCAAGAGTACCAGTCATTTGCATGGGTTTCTCTAAGCCCTGTGGGGAAATGGCAGGGCTGCAGATCAATGAGTACTATGTGGGGCTGGTTTTGCATTGCTGCTGAGTTACATAGATCGTGGGGAATCTATAGATTTTTTTTCCGTAGAAAAAGTAAAGAAGCCTGTTCTTCATCCTAGAATGAAAGAGGACCTTGCCACTTCAATGTTGCCTGCTTCAAACACAAACTGGAGAAATAACCTGGGTAAAAGGCTGTCCAGTCTTGTGTTTCTTGGTTTACCTGATTAAAAACTTGCTCAGCAGTTGAGAGCATGCACTGCTGTTGCAGAGGACTTGAGTTCAGTTACTTGCACCTATTTCTGGTAGCTCACAAGCACGTGTGCATCTGATGCCTTCTTCTGGCCTCTATAGGCACTTGCAAGTATACACATACACAAATACACACACACACACACACACACACACACACACACACACACACACACACACACACACGCATTTTTTGAATCTTTAAAAAGGTACAATTTCTGATCATCCAAACAAAAAGGCGTGGCTCAGAGCTGTGGCAATGTCCACCTCATCTATGAACTACTGGAACATGTGAAGGGGTCAGACCTACAGATCCAAATCTGCAGAATCTCCATGACACAGGATAACAATAGGATTTCCAAGAAGAGTCCCAATGAGGGCCCATTATCAATAGCACAACAGAAGCCAGAAGTCTCAAACCAGACCAATGACTCATAGCAATGAACACTTACAAGTAAAGATGTGTGGACTAAAGAGTACACTGTGTGACTCACTGGGCCATATTACAGCTTCCACACAGAGAATTTGTGTGTGTGTGTGTGTGTGTGTGTGTGTGTGTGTGTGTGTGTGTGTGTGTGTTTGGTTTTTGGTTGTTCTTTTAAATTTTGTTTTGTTTTTTGAGGGGAGGTTGCAAGGGCAGAGAGAAGATGCAAGGGAACAGGGAAATGAGTGGGATCGGGATGCATGATGTGAAATCCACAAAGAGTCAATTAAAAAGATTTTTTAAGTACAATTCATTTAAAATATAAATGTCATAAATTTGCTTATATCATTCAAAATAGCAATTAATGATCTGGTCATGGTTGTATGTGGCTTTTATACAAGCATTGGGAGACAGAGACAGATGGATCTCTGTGTGTTCAAGGCCAACCTGCTCGAAAGAGTGAGTTCCAGGATAGTAAGGGCTACATAGTGAGACACTGCCTTAAAAAACAAACAAACAAAAAAAAAAACAACTGAATAAGATCAACAAAAACAGCTTGGCAGTGATGGTACAAGCCTTTAATCCCAGCACTCTGGAGGCAGAGACAGCAGATCTCTGTGAGTTCAAGGTCAGCCTGGTCTACAAAATTAGTTCCAGGACAGCTAGGGCTGTTACATAGAAAAACCCTGTTTCTCAAAATACCAAAAAAAAAAAAAAAAAGAAAAAGAAAAAGAAAAAGAAAAAAAGATAAACAAAAACAATAAACTAGAATTTCCAGAGCTGTGTCTTCATTTCCTGTAGTCACTTTACTGTAAAGCCTTGAATCATTGGCTGTGAGTTCCATTTAAAGTGTATTTTAATAGAGTATGACAACCTCAGTTCCGTTCCCAAGCTCCACGTGGTAGGAGAGAGCTGATTCATGAAAGCTATCTTCCGACCTCCACATCATGTGCATGCCACACACAATAAATATAAATAAACAAACAAAATGTAATTTTTTGAAAATTAACCATCTTTTAATGATCTGGTTTAGAAATTAAATGAATTAAGATTAATTAATTTCAAACTGGACGTGGTAGTGTATACCTATAATCCGCCGCAGTGCACATGCAAACCGAAGTTCAACGTCATCCCACTATGGCAGCTTATTGCAAAGCCAGCTTTGCTTTTGGAAGCCACCATAGTTAAAAAACTGCCCCTGGTGAGCATGGTCACTCAACAGAAGGGTGTGCTTTCCAGGAGCTGGCAACAAAAAGGATGCTCCAGGCCTGCCTCTGGTCCTGACTATGTCCCCCTTCTCCTACCTGCAGAACCACTGGACGCTGACCCTGACACAAGGCAGGCAGCATCTCAGGGCTTCACCGGCTGCCTCTCTTCGGTGCGATTTGGCCAGGAAGCCCCATTGAAGGCTGCGTTGCACCAGGATGGAGCCAGTGTCACCATTCAAGGCCCAGTGGCTGCTGCAGCCAAGTGTGCAGACAGCCCTGACTCAGCAGTGCAGGAACTGGCTCCCGGGCCTTCTATGGGTGCAGGTGTGTGTGGTACACACACACACACACACACACACACACACACACACACACACACACACACACACACACACACACACACTGCAACCTGCTCCTCCTGGCAGTGTGTACATGAACTCTGCTTCTCTCCCCTTTTCTTCTGCAGGTCCTTCTGGATCCTCAGAAGACAGACAGCCCCTTCATAACACGGACAGGAGTGACCCTGGGATCACTGGAGGTAAAGACCTAAGACAATCTGGTCTTTGTATTATTACCATTTTGACAATGAGTTAAATAGCACAATAAAAAATGGACCAACGTTCAATAATGAGATCAAAGAGCTGTGTTTGAGTGTGTCTGTTTTTCTGAGTTACTGTTTATGAATTACCTTCTCTAGAGACTCTTAGTATCATATTGGTGATTCTGAAAGAACAGTTACAAAATAAGAAAGTTCTTAATATGAAAATAACTGCTGGCAGAACTACAAATAATTAAGCCTTTGTATCATAGCTTGTGCTTTAGTACACTGCCTATGGAATATAATCTAAGACTAATGCTGGTAGTCCCAAATCCTTCTGCTCACCCTGAGTTACTGCTGGTGCAATGTGTGCCTAAGGCTGAGAGTCACTGCTATCCCCAGGGTTTCAGGGTTTTAGAACTTTTATACTTGACTATCAAATATCCACATAAACTTAATAAATGCCCCTGTAATAATTTTTGGTAATAAAGATCAATTGACTATTGTTACACAACTATTTCAAAAGTATAGTATCATAGAAGGTATTTAAAACAATTTCATAGACTGGTAAAATGTCTCAGTAGATAAAGTATTTACCATATAAGCATGAGGACCTGAGTTTCCATTTCCAGAATCTACCTAAAAGTCAGACACAGTAGTATGTGTCTATAATATGTCTTTATACTCCTAAAAGAAGCTTGGGGGTAGAGACAGAAGAATCCTGAAGGCCAAGGGCCAGTTAGCCTGGCATACATAGCAGTGAACAGTGAGAAACTGTCTCAATAAAAGGAAGACAAAGGATGACACTCAAGGTTGTCTTTTGAATTCTTCATGTATACTATGATACTTGCATATCTGCATCACACACACACACACACACACACACACACACACACACACACACACACACACAATCAGCAAAATGTACTATTTAATTTAATTAGACTAACAGTAACATTTACTCTACTTTAGTGTTAAGCACTAGATACTTTTTAAACAATTTAAAACTTCCCTCCAGTTTCTGAAAGAGTACACGTGGTCTTAGAAAATTGTATATGTTTTTGTTTTTAAATCCAAAATCATTTGCTCAAATACAACCAAACTTAGGGAAGAATCCCAGCAGATCTATCCCAAAGTAGTAATAGCTGAGAATGACATCAGATTGTCATAAAATCACATGACCTTAAAATTCCTGAGTTTTGGAGACCCAGTATATCACACAGTATTGATTCTGTTGCCTTCACCTAACTTACTGATTAATGCTATCAGCAAAGCCTCCAGTCAGGGCTCAGTATTCGGATTTGTGTTTTTCATTTCTCTCTCCAGGAATAACAGCAGTTGTGATATTTATTTTGCTCTGTGTGTCTGCCATAACCATACATGTTCATCAGCAGAGAAAGTTACACCAAAAAAATGAGTCAACGGTCTCAAAAACTGAAGAGTTCTAGGACTACTCTCAAAAGTGAAGTATGAGTTAAAAGTCTTCTTAGGTGACTGTGGCTGACCTGCCTTTCCCATTCTTCCCATCCCAGTATGTGCCCAGTGCCAGCTTCCAGAGGACTAATTGTCTCAGAATCTCCAGGAGGCTGCCTTCTTCCTCAGCAAAACACTCCTAGCAACATATTAGAAGGGATACGGAGTCATTAATCATGTTGGAGTAGTTTCCCCAGGTGGAATGCTCTTTTCTAAATAGGGCTTTAGTTTGTGTGGCAGTTATGAATTTTAGCTGAGAAACTAAGTGGCCATTAAGCTATGGTCCTGCTTTGAAAATGAGACAGAACTTGCATTCAGACAAAGTCAAGTTGTTATTGTTGTTGTTTGGTTGGTTTTTGTTGTTGTTGTTGTTGTTGTTGTTGTTACTTGTAAGCTTATCTTGGACTGCTTTGTTGTTCCACTGTCAACATGTATAAAATAGATCTGCTTAGCCTGCATCTCCATGGTCCTGGAATGCAGGATCAAGTGCCCTGTAAAAGAAAAAAAAATTAACAGTACCTTTCCTGTCTGCAGGCCAATAATACAAAGAGAGGCCTTGCCAGGCGGTGGTGGCGCACGCCTTTAATCCCAGCACTTGGGAGGCAGAGACAGGCGGATCTCTGTGAGTTCAAGGCCAGCCTGGGCTGCCGAGTGAGTTCCAGGAAAGGCGCAAGGCTACACAGAGAAACCCTGTCTCAAAAAACCAAAAAAAAAAAAAAATGAGAGGCCTAGAAATATTTTTGGTGCATTGCTTTTTTCTAGTTGACCATTTTTAATCATTTTGATAAATTTCAAAGATGAAATGGTATTGAATGTTATGAAATTTTAATATTGGATTTTGTAATGGCACAGAAAATTAATAGATAACAAGATGCATAGTAAATAACTACTAAGAGAGGCTGCTGTCTTCTTTGTAATTTGTAATTATAGGTTTTTATAAATTATGATTGTTTCAAAAAAATTTATAGCCATATACACTGTTTATTATTCAATAATACTCAAGTCAAACATAACATTGAACATATTTATTCCCAAATATTGAAAGAATCTGTCAGCTTTTCTTTATTATTCTGTATTTATATTTTTCTAAAAATTGTTACTGATATGCTTTGAATTTCTGTGACTATACTGTATAGATAGAGAATATCTTTTTGATTTATTAGACAAATAAGCTCCAACTGAAGAGCCCCCATATCTTTTCCAAAGTTGGAATTGCTTTGGGCATAAATACTGTGTATTATCCTCTCTGTCCAGTTGTTTTTGCAATGTAAACTGAAGGGTGCTAACTCCAAGGAAAGCCAGCACTTGCATGATCTGCATTAAACTTACTACTCTAATCACAGGACCAATTCTCATAGATTACTGCAAACTGAATATGTGCTCTTAACTGAAGTATGTCTCACTAAAGTTTCTACATACACCCAAAGCAGAAGATGGAATTAATTTCATGGAGACAGTTGCAGGAATTAATAATAAGGTAGTGTTACCTGGTAATTATATGAACTATCATTTGGTTTATACCAGTTATAGTAAAAACATTGATGCTACATTCACCAGAATCCAGATACCAGTTACCTGTAAAGGACTAATACAGTTCATCCACATCTGGGAAAGTTAGAAATATTCCATTCAACATTACCACTATGTAACTGAATTTCTATCTCATTTGTGTTATTTTTGAAAGAGTGACTATAGATTGCCTTGTTCTTAAGTCTGTTTCTAGTATTCTCACCTCTGTTGATGTTTGCATGGGTATGGTTCTCTATTTATACTGTATTATTGAATCTATATGTATATGTATATATATATATATATATATATATGGTAATGTGAGAGACACAACTTCATGAAGAATATATGTGTCTATGGGGTTTTTCTCAAAAGCCCAATTAGGATGGGGACATAGTCTACAAAAATATAGTTTCATTTTATTAGCCAATATAGATAGGCACCATATAATCACTACAACTTTTACAGACACATCTCTTATTCCATTGAAAATTTTGGAAGCTAGAATTTCACAAGGTTTCAGAAGATAAAACTCTATATCATCTGTTCCATACTTTTGGCAAGATAGAAAAATTAAAGCATCAAATAGCATCAACATGTCATCTATCAACAGCCTTCCAAGATGACTTTTTATTAGAAAATAAATTCGTTTTTGAAATAAAATAGGGAAACTATTTTAAGGAAAGTTGTGTAAAATAAATTCATTTTTTGGAATAAAATATAATTATTTTAAGGAAAGTTGTATAAAACAAATTATAAGGTGATTTTTCCTAATTTGCACAAATATTTACAGGTAAGTGCATTCTGTACTGGATTGTATGTTAATTGTTAAGATCCCTTTACCTTTTTATGATCTGATATTTATCAAATTGTAAAGTTTTCATTTTAAAATCATTAAACACATCATGAAAGAAAGACAAATCTTTGATTGCTAGAATAGAACTATATGAATGTACATGTTTAAAGTTCTGTTAGAGAACAAATGTTTAAAAATAAGCTAACCAAAGTCATCTTTTGTACTTTTGCTGTTGTAATGAAAACAATACTAAACATTCTTTGGCTATGCAGATGTTAGTTGCAAGTCACAGCCTTCTATGATATAAAACTAAAAATAGTTTCCCCGAAATTTTGTTCTTGAAGAAGAAAATAAGCACTTCATATTGTCATATTATTGATATGCCTTCCCAGTGAGGAATCACTCCACCCACTTAAAGATTAATAAGGAAAGAAATCTTTAATGTAACTCATGTCTAACTTTAGCTAATGCCCAAAGAGGAGCCGGCAACAAAAAGATTTTACTATCATATATATCACCTTAGGCTTATGCATTTTATTCACACTGCCATCCTTAAACATTTTTTAGGTCCTGGCCCCAGGGTACACTTTGAACAATTGAAATGGAGACAAGAGATTTCAAGTCTGACCACTTGGGAAGATGGTAGATTTACCTAGCAAAGATACTGCCAGAATTATTTTTTCAGTTCTGTTCTTTTCTAACAGCTGTTACCCAGATTCATCTGGCCCACCTGACAAAAACTATGCTTCTCCTACAGTGGGCTTAATGGTAGACCAGGACATAATGATGGTTGTAACCCTGCACTGCCACTGCCTTGAGCTGCTGCTTAGAAGCATGTTCTTTGATTGGCGGGTAGGGGTGATATGAGCCTTAATGGCCTGTTATAAATCAGGGTAGTTTCCTTTTGTTGTGGGAGTGGAGCCTACGTGGAGGTCAATCTTGATGAATCAACATTAGCAGAAACTTCTCAGCAATCCTAAACGTTATAGTACAAACTTCTTTCCTACAGTTTCCAAGAAGTCTAGTTAGTATATTATTTATCTTCCAGTCATATGGAGGCAGTACTCCTTTAGCTAAGTTCTTCTTTGTATAACAATATTTCCTAAGCACATTTATCAGTAAGTCTTAATAGCATCAGTTTTTACTACTTCAAGTTTCTCAGGACACAAACAAGTCATTCAGAAATCATCAGCACTGTGGGTTTCACTAAATGACATTTTCCCTCTGGGGAGATTGTCTTGAAAAAAAGTAAAAGCTGTAACTTCTTGAAAATGATCAAAAGTGTTTTACCGGGAACAAAGAGAATTCATTTGGAAAGACAATAGGTACTCTGTTCACAAATGTATTACTGCAAGGGCTTACTGATATATCTACATTCCCTTCCCCTTTTATGAATAATATAGAATGTTAGAGTATGGAGAGTTTTTGCATTTGCTTGTAGTACTCCTGGCAAGTATTCAATCCCAAAATACAGGAAATGTGGCTTTCAAAATAGTGACACTGCAGGTTTGGCTCAGACACTTTATTTTTCATAAAAAAATGAAGAATTCGACTGAACTGATTTTTTTTTTAGAAAAACATAAAATGTAGAAGGTACTAAAACTCTGCTTTTGAAGCTTCAACCCACATTTTTCAGGTATTTCTGAGTTCAACAGAGAGCTCTGAAAATATTGCTACATCCACACCTCAAGAGTTTGCTCCTGTCTCTTGCCCTAGGGTGAAGTGTTTATCTAATTATTCTTTATTAATAAAAACTCAAAAGTCAGATATTGGGGTAAGAACCTGAATGATCAGAGAAGCGATGTAGAAGTGACCAGTGACCTCTTTCCTTCCTCGATCCAAGAAGAAGTTGTTCAAATCTTAGATGGTCTTATAATAAAAAACCCAGTACCAGATATTGGGGTAAAAGCTGAAAGATCAGAGAAGTAGAGCAAGCCACAGCCTCCACCTATTACCTCACAACTCCATGAATTCTCTGGCTGAAATCCTCTGAGTCCTCACCTGAAAGGGTCTCAGCTGAACTGCCTTAGTTCCTGTTTCCTCAGGCCTTGTATACCTTTCTCCATCCTGCTGTCATTTCCTGGAATTAAAGGTGTATGTGCCTCCCAGTACATGAATTAAAGGTGTGTGCCACCACTGCCTGGCTCTGTTTCCAGTGTGGCCTTGAACTCATAGTGATCTAGACGGATTTCTGCCTCCAAAGTGATAAGATTAAAGGTGTGTGCCACCACTGTCTGGCCTCTATGTCTAATCTAGTGGCTGGCTCTGTCCTCTGATCCTCTGGCAAGCATTATTGGGGTACACAATATATCACCACAGCCAAGAATCTTCCTAAACCTCTCCTTACTACTACTTGTGTTTCTCTATATGTTCTCAGTCCTCCAAAACCTCTATGGCTAATTTTGGTCAGCTAGTAACTATCTCTGCCCTCTGATTCAAAGTAAACTTTATTGTCAGTCTCGGGAGTGTCAGAGTGTGATCAAAAGATCCCACAACATTTCCCCCTTTTTGTCTTAATAAAAAAAGAAGGCTTTAATTCTAACACTGTAAAACTATATGCAATAAAACAATTATCAGGTAAGAACTACATTCACAATGTCCAGTCCATTTGCATTTGGCAAATTCAGAGAAAATACTTCATATTCTATCTTATCTTGATGAGTCCAAAGTTTTGTACCTAATTCACTTTCTATCCTACCTTGTATTACCAACCCAAAACTATCTCTTTAGACCTCAAAACATTTTCTTAGATAAACAATTTAAGCTTTTATGTCTCTCAACCTTTATAAATTTTACATCTTTTGTAAATTTCTTTTCTGGATTTAGTAATAAGGAAAATTGTAATTATAACTATCTTGTCTTCAACTCCATTAGAGACCCAAGAAGGATATACTATTACCTGAGTAAACAGGAACTTCTAAAACTATAGTAATGACTGAAACAGCTGGATGCATAGACAGTCACCCAAGGTTCCTCTGAGACATTGGGACATCCATCTTTGGCCTACAGGCCTGGAATATCTGACAGAGTTTTCTGTGAAGAAGGAATTTTTGAAGGATTGGTCTACTTTGTCTTGACAAAGTTCTGCATCACCTTCTTTTGTGTCTTGCTTGTCCAATTTAGACAACATACTATCAGCAGTCAAGGCAAGGGAAGTTTCTTACCCAGTGGCTAACTTTGCCACAATAAAAGCAAACTCCATATGGAGGTTCTTCAATGCCCACTGTCCTTTTTTTGAAGTAAATTGGTGTTGCAAGGAGCAGACATGTCTCACTGTCATGAAAAGCCTTAGGTTATTAAAAAAAAATCTTAAATTCCAATTCTATAGGTCTCTGAAGTATTTGAAGAATATCTATCTATCTAAAATATATGTTATATTATATATATGTGTGTGTGTGTGTGTGTGTGTGTATCTTGAAAACATACCTCACATGGCCACAAATTTGATTGTCAGATGACTAATTACTAACCTATATTTCTTAGTTATCCTAAATAATTTGTTATAATAACTTCCAAGGACTAGAAATTTACATTACATTAATTAAATGTTAAATGAGCTGTGTTGGTACAATATCTTAAGAGTAGAAACATACATACATATAACAAAAATAACTTTAAATTTGTATTGATATACAAAAATCCATAACAATGTAAAGTATCTGAGATTAACAGTTGTTTTTTAGTTGAAAGTAAATTCAATAATCTGCCCTTTTATCCTATCGTTCCTATATCCCCCATCTTTCTTTTCATAAAGAGATCCTTGAAGCTAACCTCCTCCCGTGCTTAGCTTCCTCCCTTACCATGACCAGTAATAATTTGCAACCAACCCCCCTAAATAATGATAAACATCCATAATTCACTGAATGACAAAAAACACCCACTCCACCTCTTGGGAATGTGGGTGTTGTGTTCTTAAAGTTACTTACTGTTGTCTGGGGCAACAGCATCTTTAGGTTACTCTGAGAAAATTAAGATAGTGGTCAAGTCCTGAGAGAGCTAGCCACTGTCCAATCTCAGTGTCATGGAAAAATGCAGCGCTTATCTGAAGATTGACTCCAGTCTTGGCTGGAGTAGGCTGTGAGGCTGGACCATCTCAGGTAACCACACTGAAACTGTCTTGAGAAGTTTGTAGTCCAAAGCTGATCTTTGTGTATGTCAGCTGAATGATGTTACCACAATCCAGGTGGAATTGTCATTGTGGGGCTCCATCACTTTTTGTAGATTTCAGAGGTCACTGTTGGGAGTGGTTATGATTCACTGAAGAAAGCTTAACATTTTAAATGTCATATGCACAGATCTTGGAGAGATTAAAGGATCACAATTCATTAACTAAATCTGGGGTACACAAGCTTAATTCCTAGTTACCTGATTTAGACTCAAGCCCAAAATCATGTGTAGGAAGCTAGATTAAGCCTATTTCTAGAATGACTTAGTACTCTATATAACCATTAATATTATGACAGAAATTTTAAATATATATTTAAATATATGTATTAATCTTCTATATTTTGAGATAATATTTATACCTTAAGAAAAGTTTTAAAGAGTATAAATAAAATCAAAGGATTGTGAGATTAGTGGCAATAGAATAGTCCCTTACTTTTGTTTTCTCTTCTGTCCATACCAGGTGGCTCTTCTGACATGAGACAGATATTTTGGATTTTCCTTTAACAAGCATGCTTGGGTGTAGAGAAGGAGAGAACCACACTCCAATTTCAAAGCCAGATTTAATTTTTAATTGAATTGAGACTACAAAAAGATCATTTGCCTTATATGTCTGTAGAGAACAGCAGAAACAAACATTTGGGAAGATATATGAAATTTTATCCAGTTAGAAGTGGGCTATATCATTAGAGCAATTAATTCTTTTTCTTGGGACATTTTCACTGAATGATTAGTCCTTCTTTTTTGGATGTCTCATTTGTCCAATGGTCTTCAGATTTCTTAGTTAGATGATTTTATTCTCTTGGAAAGACAAAAACAAAACCCTGCCATAATCCTAACTTTGGGGAGTTTCCCATTTTGGCAGGTTATATCTAATAAAATGAAAGGCATTTGTCAGTTTTATAAGTTAGTTTAGATTGAATGACCATGCTGTTTGATGAACTATTGCCTCTCTTAATCAAGTGGTCTCTCCTGTTCAAATCTAATTATTATCAATCTTGATGGTATCCACAGCTTTTCTTCTCCTGTAGAAACAAAAACAAAATCTCTTCCCCAATGTAACATATATCCTGGTTTCCATTCTGAGGTCAACACATCATTAAAGTATACAGACTGATTTAATTCTGTAGTTTTTTTCTGCTATCCAGTGTCTCTCCACAGCTATTGTTTCTTTCTCATTAGCATTTAAAAAATTTAAAGTTAATAAAGCATTTTATAATCTATCTCCAGGGGTTTTTATTACCCCTTAAGCATGTCTTTTAAAGTGCAATTAAATCTTTCGATAACTGTTTGTCCTGTAGTATTTTGTGGTATACTTTTAATATGTTTTATGTTGTAATATGCAAAAAAAAAACTGTTTCATTTTACTAGAGACATACGCTGGAGCATTGTCAGTCTTAATTTGTACAGGTATTCCCATAAAGGCTATTAATTCTAATAAATGTGTAATTACAAACTCAGCCCTTTCAAAACTTAAAGCAATTGTCCATTGAAATCATGAATATGTATCTATGGTATGGTGCACATACTTTAATTTTCCAAACTCCACAAAATGAAACACTGTAGCTAGAAGTTTCTCCAGTCCCATCTGGCCCCATAGTCTGGATGAATCTCTTTCACCCCCCAACCCTGCAGCCACTTGTAAAATAATCACTCGGAGGCTTAATATTAATTACAAACTGTATGGTCTATGGCTCAGGCTTCTTGCTAGCTAGCTCTTTCATCTTAAATTAACCCATTTCTACTAATCTATGTTTTGTCACGTGGCTGTGGTGTTACCTGTTCTTTCACATCTTACTTCTGATGGCAGCTCTCAGTATCTCCTCAGCCTCTGCCTTCTTCTCCTTGTCTCTCTGCTTGGATTCCCCACCTGGCTCTATTCTGCCTTGTCATAGGCCATAGCAGCTTCTTTATTAACCAATGGCAGCAAAACATATTCACAGTGTACAGAAAGACCATCCCACAGCACTTTCCCTTTTCTGTCTAATCAAAAAGGAAGGTTTTCATTTTAACATAGTAAAATTACAGATAACAAAACAGTTATCAATCAAGAAGTACAGTTACAATATCTAGTCTATTTGTATTTGGCAAAATTAAAGAAAATTATTCTATCATCTATCCTACCTTTATATCTAATTTACCTTTTCTCATGATTAAGGAAAACTATAACTATCTAGTCTTCAACTCCATCAAAGACCCCAGAAGCACATAATATTACCTGAGTAAACAGGAAGTGCATTGCAAGAAACTTCCAAAATTCTAGAAATGACAGAGACATCTGGCTGCCTGGACAGTCACCCAAAGTTCCTCTGTAACATTGAGGCATCCATCTTCAGGCTACAGACCTAGAGTCTCAGGCATATTTTTCACTGAAGCAGGAAATTTGGAGGACCATTTCACCTATTTTGGCAAAGTGTGTCAGTCACTTTTCTCTGTGTCCTGCAGAATGTCTGGCAGTTTCTTCTGTGAAGAAAGAACCTGAAGGATCATCTCACCCTGTTTTGGTAAAGTTCACTGGTCATTTTCCCATGGATCCTAGATATCCAGGTTGCACAACATACTGTCAAGCAGTCTAGGCAAGAGCAGTTTCTCACCCAAATGTCTAGACTTTTCCATATTGTAAGCAAACCCCATAGCAAGTTTCTTTTATGCCCATCATCCTCTGAAGTAATTTATGCTTCCAGGAGCAGACATGTCTCACTGTCCAGAAAAGTCTAAGTTCTTAAAACATTTTAAATGCCATATTCTTAGGTCTTTGAAGTGTTTGAAGATTCCCTACCTAATTGAAATATATCTATGTATACCTAAAAAACTTAACTAACATGACTATAAGTTTGATTATTATAAATGACTGATTATTAATCTGTATTTCTTAATTATACATTACAATTTTAAATGAGTTGCATAAATATAATACTTTAAACAATAATAGAAATATGCATACAGTATAACAAAATTAACTTTAAATTTGTATCAATAAACCAAAATCCATGGCAATGTAAAATATTTCAAGCAAGTTATTGCTTTTTTAAAGTTGATTCAATAATCTAGCCTTTTATCCTATCATACCTATATCCACTTTTCTTCTTCAGAAAGAGATTGCATTTATAATCAACCTCCTTTAAATAAAAATAAACATTTATAAACAATATTTTGGGAATTTGGACCTATCTTTTTATACTACTTCCTGCTGATTGGAGGCACTGACATTCTTATCTTTCAATAACTGCTTATCCTGTAGGGATCCTGAGAAAATTCAAGATAATGGTCAAGACCTGGGAAGACTGGCTAAACCTTTGTTGATAGATAACATCTGTCAAGATAGAGGAGGTCTCGCTTAATCAAATCTGATCCATCTTAAATTAACCTGGAACAACTTCATAACCACTTGCTTCCCATGGAAACAAAAGCAGAGCCTCCCTTCCAAAGCAACATATCCTTAGATCCAAATTTTGAAGTCAAGATACCTTTAAAATATATATATTGGTTTAACTTAGCAGTCTTTACAATCAAATATCTCTCTGCAGTTAAAAATTCCAAAGACAATATAATAATATGTAATATCCAGATTCTTTGTGTAATTTTCATTTTTACATGGCTTAACTTTTATACTACTTTTACTGTCTCTTTAAATACTTTATTTTTAAAACTATTTATTTCTTTGTATAACTGCCTATACTCCTTTTTCTCTCTCTTCCAAGCCTACATACATTTTTTTTATACACATTGTAACCCATTGAGTGGTTTTTTCCATCTGCAACTGTTTTATTGTGTATCTGTAATCCTTTTTTGACCAGGAGAGTTCTTAAATTGTTAAGCTGTGTGGCTAAAACTAAAGGTGCAGTTTTGGCTGATGGCTCCACCCCATTCAGTTTTTTAGCATGGTGGAGGTAAATTTACTGCCAGCTCTGGGAGTTATGCTCACACCAACTCTTGGAAGCAGTGGGTCTGTGCCTCCACCAAGCAGCTTGCAGCCCAGAAACCTTATGGCAAAAGCTAAATCTGCCACCCAGAGTGATGCTCAGCTTGGACACACCTCTGGGTACTGGGATGGGAATCTGCCATGTTGTGCTCAAGCTCGAATGCCCTGGTGCCTCTGTACCATGTAGTCTCTGTACCAGGGCCCCCATGAGAGACAAGAACTAGGAAGCTGCCTTTAGCTCCATTTTAGAATCTTTTTTTTTAAGTTTTTTTGGTTTTAGGTGGAAATTCTTGCTGCCACATTTGGGTACCAATTTTACTATATTAAAGTTAAAACCTTCCTTTTTAATTAGACAGAAAAGGGACATGCTGTGGGATGTCTTTCTGTATGTTGTGAATATGTGTGGTTCCCATTGGATAATAAATAAAGCTGCATTGGACTATGGCAGGGCAGGATGGACCCAGATGGGAAAATCCAAAGAAGATAGTGAGAGAAGAAAGGCAGAGTGGGGAGAGGCTAGTCCATTGCCCAAGGAGCAACAAGATGCCAACAGACCTGTAACATCACAGCCATGTGGCAAAACATAGATTAATAGAAATGGGTTGAATTAAGTTATAATAGCTAGTTAATAATGAGCCTGAGCCACAGGCCATACAGTTCATAATTAATATTGAGTCTCTGAGTGATTATTTTATAGGCAGATACAGGACCACGGATAAAAGAAGTTCATCTGGATTGTGGGACAAGGCAGGACAGGAGAAAATTCCATCTACAAAACACATCTATCTGCCCAATTTCATTCCTTTGAGTACCCTTTGGGTTGCTTCCTGCAAGTAATGGAGTTTGGTTTTACAAAGAACAAGTAGGGTGTTTTTTTTTTAATAATTTCCTTGGCTTGTTGCCAAGTGAAAGAAAAAATCTTTCTTCAAACCTTTGCTATTAACATGGTATTTCTTATGAAATGCTGAGGCTTCTAGCATATTGTCTACTGATAGTTGATTAATTTCATCATTACCTTGTGCTAGTGGGCCTGGTAGACTGGATCTGATGTGTTATATATAAGGGATGATTTCTATTTCTGATTGTTTCTTGTAATTGAATAAATAACAAAGTTATATCTGAATCATCTGAAATAAGTTCAGCATTTTCAATATGTAAAACAATTCTTTCTGCATATTGAGAGTCAGTAACTATATTAAGAGGTTCTGGAAAACCTAATAATACCATGAGAATAGCACATAATTCTGACTTCTGAGCAAAATCATAAGGGCTTTGAGCCACTTTACTTAAATTTCCTGACTTATAACCTGCCTTTCCTGATTTATTTGCATCAGTATAGAATGTAGGGGCTCCAAAAATTGGTATTCTTGTACAATTAATTCTTTTTATAAATTGAAGCCTCTTGCTTTTGAGATGTTTATTGCTAATCTCTCCCAAGAAATTACATCAAGCTCTTTGCCAATGTTCATTTTCTGCTTGTAATGAGGCAATTTTACCATTATTAAAAGGTAACACAATTTCTGTTGGGTCTATTCACACTAA
The DNA here is from genome assembly GCF_007827085.1 of Peromyscus californicus insignis. Lineage (NCBI taxonomy): Eukaryota > Metazoa > Chordata > Mammalia > Rodentia > Cricetidae > Peromyscus > Peromyscus californicus. Next base: position 484,861 of record NW_026294606.1, read on the forward strand.
TTAAGGAAGTCTCAATTTTCCTTTCAAAATAAATTCAGAAAACTTTTCTACATAGGTTTTTAATTTTTTTACTTTGTTTGTCCAATAAAAATATCCATTCTAAGATATTGTCTTCTCTCTTCATAAGAATTCCAGTAGAGAATGTGTAAAAGATAGTATTACCAGGGCACAATCAATCTCTAGATCCAAGTGATCCACATTTGCATCCTCTAATTTCTCTTCTACCAAGGCCAGTTCTCTTTCAGCCTCAGCTAATAATCTTCTTGGACTATTTAAGTCCTTGTCATCTTGTAAGGTTTGAAGTAAAGTACTTAGCTCTTGAATTGTCAATCCAATCATGGGTCATAGAGAGTTAATATCTCCCAGCATTTTCTGAAAATCAATAGGAATTTATCATTGATCTCTCCTGATTTGTACTTTTTATAGTTGAATTTGTTATAAAGCTATCTTATGTCCTAGGTAATTAATAGAATCTCCTCTTTATGTTTTTTCAAGAGTAATTTGTAATCTCCATCAAGGCAAAATATTCTTTACCTCTTCAAACATTTTTTCCTAAGGTATTTGAGTCTGAATCAGCTAGTAAGGTATCATCCATATAATGGTAAATTGTAGATTGAGGAAACTGTTTACAAATTATTTCCAATGGCTGTATGGTTTTTCACAACAGGCATTAAGTCTTTTAATTTCTCTGTGGAATAATTTCCCCAATGCTAACAGGGAATAATTGAACCAAATTTGAAATTGGAGCCTGTGGGAGGCCCCCTAAGATGTGGCAAAGCATTACCTTGCCTGTCCCTGATTAATCTGCATTCATTAGTCCAATGCTAGCCTTTGCCACACTTTTTGCATACTCCAGAAGACTAGGGCATTCTATTTGGATTAGCTCTAGAAAAACTATTGTTTCTAGGAACAACTTGCCTATAATCCCTTTTCAGGTGTTTGATTTTAAAACATCTACCTTTTGATTTTTCTTAAACATTTTTAGAAATCACTTCTATCAAAGTAGCATCATAAGCATGAGATCCAATATCAGCTGTATCTCTAATCTATTTATCTATTGGTCCTGATCTTGACTTTAAATGCCTAATCACCCCTTTGCATTCTGAATTAGCGTTTTCAAAAGCCAAAGTTTCAATTAATATTTGTCTAACTTCTGGATCTGATATCATTCTATTTACAGTTGAAATCAATCTTTGTAAAAAAAAAAATCAGTGAAGGCTTCTTTTGGGCCTTGTATAATTTTAGTAAAATGACTTAGTCCTCTTTCCAATTCTTCAACTCTGTCCCAAGCATTCAAAGCTGTTATACAGCATAGAGTCAAGGTATGATCATGAAATGTAATCTGTCTTTGCAAATCAGCATACTGGCCTTCACCAAGAAGCTGTTCTTCGGAAATTCCAACACCTCTAGCTTTATTTAATTGTTCTATGATCCTAGCTTCATCTTTCCACCATGTTTTCCATTGTAACTGAAGTGCAGCTTCCAATATTGCTATAGCTAAATCTTTCCAGTCTTGTGGAATAATTCTGTTCCAAGTTGCCCATGAATTTAACATCTGCTTCACAAAAGGTGAATACACACCATATGAAACTACTGTTTCCTTAAATAACTTCAAATCTAACATTTCTACAGGATCCTAGTTAACTTCTGAATAGCCTTGGGGTGTATATCATCAGGTGGTCATTCTTGAACTGCAACTGAAAAAATTAAGGTTGGTTTTCTAATAACTCTGGGCCCCTCCTCTTATGTTTCATAATGCAATGGTGTGGTAGATTGTGCTCTAAACTCCTTTGTGTGTGAATATTTTCCTTAGTTTTATTAGTAGAACTTTCTAAGGATTGTATCTTCTCAGTCAATTTATCATATTTAGCATCAATATCTAAATTTTAAGACTAAAACATGAATTACCAAACTGATAGTGATTATAACTGGTATCATGTCAATCCCAGCTATGTTGATTATCCCCTCACTGAATTTTTCCTTTTTCAAACCATCCTTTGTGGAACCATACAAAGACCTAATCCCTGCATCATAAATTGTTCCCCATTCTTATGTGGGTAAAAACTCTTTTTTAAAAAACTAATTCCCCCTTTAAGAATTTCCAGGTGTCTCACTAGAGCTGCTGACAATGATAGCAAAGTGTGAAGGTGGCTGTCACTGTGCCATACAGCTTGGCAGAGACTGTGGGCAGTGCATGGCCTGACTAAGGGGGGCTGCAGCTGCTCGTGTTTAGCTGGGGGCTGAGAGTGTGTTGCAGTGGCAAAAGCAGTAAAAACCTAAGCAAATATTGAGGGGGCGGACCTGGTGTGGCAGTGGCCCAAGGAGTGGGTCAAGGGGAAGCCTGAAACCCACAGGGAGAGGGAGTCAGTCACTTGAAAAGCAGACACAGGGGGATGTGTGGAAGAAGCCCATATGGTGAGAAACAAGGGTGTAACAGGAATCTTAAGAGTTCTTATTAATAAAAACAAATCCGGGCCAGACATTGGGGTGAAATGCTGGATGGTCAGAGAGACAGAACAAGCCACAGCTAACCTCACCTGGCCAACTTCTCAGCTGATCTTGTTTCCTCAGACTGGAAGCCTCTGTGTCCTTATCCAAATGAATCTCAGCTGAACTGTGCTGCTCAAAACCTAAAAGCTTAACCAGCCAAATGCTTCTAGTTTCTGGTCCTCACACCTTATATACCTTTCTGCTTTCTACCACCACTCCCTGGGATTAAAGGCTCGCTTTCTGGGATTAAAGGCATGTGTCACCATGCCTGGCCATTTCCAATGTGGCCTTGAACTCACAGAGATCCAGAGGGATCTCTACCTCTGGAGTGCTAGGATTAAAGGTGTGAGTGCCACCATTTTCTAGCCTTTGTATCTAGTGGCTGTTCTGTCTCTGACCCCAGATAAGTTTATTAGGGTGCACAATATTTTGGGGAACACAATACCACCACACAAGGGCACAAGCCCACCTGAATGACAGACTGGGCCGGCCGTGAACCCAGCCACCTATGGCATTTGGGGCCAGGGATGGGCAGCAGCTGTAGAGAGGCTGCAATGGGGAAAACCCCTGAGTCATGTGCAGAGCCTTAGGGGGAAGGAGGGAAAGTCAGCCTCGGTAGCTACTCCAACAGGTGCAAAGCTGGCAGGGAGGGGCTGCCTTGCGATCTTATGCCCCACATTGGGTGCCAGATGAAGCATTTATCTAATTATTCTTTATCAATAAAAAATCAGGAGTCAGATATCAGGGTAATAACCTGAATGTTCAGAGTAGCAGTGGAGAAGTGATCAGTGACCCCCTCTCTCTCTCCTTCCTTGATCCAAAAGGCCAATAATTATTCTAAACTCCTCCCTGTAGCTAGAGTTTTCCTGCCTGGCCCACAGTCAGGACAAATCTCTCTCACCTGCCAGTCCCACAGCCACTCAGACCCAACCAAACAAACACAGAGACTTATATTGGTTACAAACTGTATGGCCGTGGCAGACTTCTTGCTAACTGTTCTTACAGCTTAAATTAATCCATTTCTATTAATCTATACCTTGCCACGTGGCTTGTGGTTTACCGGTACTTTACATCTTCCTTGTCCTGATGGCAGCTGGCAGTGTCTCCCTCACCCAGCTTCCTGTTCTCTCAATTCTCCTCTCTGTTAGTCCCGCCTATACTTCCTGCCTGGCCACTGACCAATCAGTGATTTATTCATTGACCAATCAGCAACACATTTGACATACAGACCATCCCACAGCACCTCCCTACTACTGCTTGTGTCTCTCTATATGTCCTTGGTCCTCCTAAACCTCTATGGATAATTTTGGTCAGCTATCAGCTAGTTCCACCCTCTAATTCAAAGTTAACTTTACTGTCACTCTCAGGAGTGAGAGAGTAAAATCAAAATCTCCCACATCATCAGGGAGCTTTCCTCAGAAAACAATCTAGACACATACAAAAACAATCAGAAGTCTCTATTGGAAATTTGGTGGAGTTTGATGCCTCTGAAAACATCCAATGAGTAATGAATAGATATCAGTGAGTGGGAAGATGGGGACGCAGTTCTGTGAAATTCTGAAAAGATTCCTTATGGAATTGACTCTACAGCTGTGGATCTTCACATAATGAACTGCTATTGCATTTATTGGATTTACCACCATGTTCTGGGGAAGAAGCTGGGTTTGCAGATCCCCACAGCTGTTATGTGTAGCCAGCAAAGGCTCCAGAAAAATGCATGCCTGCTGTGGATAACATTCTGTATAAATAAAACACTGATTGGCCAGTAGCCAGGCAGGAAGTATAGGCGGGACAAGGAGAGAGGAGAATTCTGGGAAGGGGAAGGCTGAGTGGGGGAGACACTGCCAGCCGCCACCATGACAAGCAGCATGTGAAGATGCTGGTAAGCCACGAGCCACATGGCAAGGTATAGATTTATAGAAATGGATTAATTTAAGATATAAGAACAGTTAGCAAGAAGCCTGCCACGGCCATACAGTTTGTAAGCAATATAAGTCTCTGTGTTTATTTGATTGGGTCTGAGCGGCTGTGAGACTGGCAGGTGACAGAGATTTGTCCTGACTGTGGGCAAGGCAGGAAAACTCTAGCTACAGGAGCATTACTACAAGGTGAATAAAATACCATAGAAAACTACTGAAGGCTTGAGCATGTAAAAGAACAGAAATATAAATATTCTGCTCACCTCAAAACTTGGGCAAATCGAAGAGAACTCTTAAAAAGTGTGACAAAAGAATTCAGCTCAGGTGGGGGATAGCTATCCAGGGCTGGCAGGAAGACATCCAAGACCCCACTACCACCACTACCATGTAGTTCTGCTCAGGCAGGAGTTAGCCAGCCACAAGCCCCTTTAGGGCCCTAGCTAGCAGGAAGACACCCATGGGCTTGCCCAGCATATGCCAGGCAGGTGTGTCTCATCATGATGAGCAAATATGTAGTGGAGAAATGGGAAAGAAAGAAAAGCAGAATGGTTCATGTGCTGTGGAAAGAGGCAGAAAGGAAGAAATGAAGGCAGTGAGGAGTAGGCTGATGTTGGAGGCCTGCATGCCACCTGAGGCCATGGTGATGTCCTGGCCAGGCTACTGCCAAGGGCCATGTATGGATATCCAGTGTCTGGGCTGCCACTTGTGGCCATGTAGATGTCCAGGGGCTGCCACCAGAGCCACACTGATCTGGCTGGGCTGTGCTACCACCTGGAACCATGGCTCCATCTAGGCGTGAGCTGCTGCCAGGGACCATGTCTGGGTCTGTAGCCCTACGGCAATTAGGGTCCGTGGCTCATGTTGCCATGAAAGGCCACATGGAAGCCTGGGGCCTGGGCTACAACTTGTGGCCTTGTTGGGGTCTAAGGGCCATGCCACTGTCAAAGGTACACTGGTCTGGGTGACGTGTGCTGCCACCTGGAGCCCTGGTGTTGTCCAGGCCCAGGCTGCTGACAAGGGCCATGTCTGGGTCTGTGACCCTACAACAGCCAGGGTCTGAGGTGACATCTATGGCTCCTGGTACAACCAAAGACTGCATGATTGTCCAGGATCTGATCAGTCACCAGGGACCATGTTGGAGTCCAAGGGCCCTGCTACAGCTGGGACCATACAGATCTGAGTGGCACATGCTACTGCCTGGTGCCATGGTGACATCCAGGCCAGGACTGGAGCTGAGGACTATGTCTGGGTATGTGACCCTACTGCAGTCAGGATCTGTGTTGCTGTCCAAGCTCCTGTTGCTATCAAGGGTTATGCTGAGTCCAAGGGTCTGGGCCCCCACCTGAAGCCATGTTGGTGTCTAAGCACCACACTGCTGCTGGGGCCATGCTGATCTGGGTGGCCTTCACCACCACCTGAGGCCATGGTGACATCCAGACCCAGACTGCTGCTGAGAACCATGTCTGAATCCATGCCCTATAGCAGCCAGGGTCTAGGTGGACATATGTGACTCCTGTGACCACCGAAGGCTGTGTGGATGCCCAGGGTCAAGTCATCCACCTGAATCCATGTTGGTACCCCAGGGCAATGATGCAGCCAGGGCCATGCAGATCTGAGTGTGCTTCACTGCTATCCAATGCCATGGTGATGTCCTGGCCAGAGCTGCAGCTGAGGGCCATGTCTGGGTCCATGGCCCTACTACAGCCAGGGTCTTGGTTGATGTCCAAGGCTCCCTGTTACCATTGAAGGTCATGTGGACACCCAAGGTCTGGGGCCATGTTGATGTCCGAGAGCCACACTGCCCCTGGAGCCATGCTAATCTGTAGCTAGAGTTTTCCTGCCTGGCCCACAGTCAGGACAAATCTCTCTCACCTGCCAGTCCCTCACCTGCCAGTCCCACAGATGCTCAGACCCGACCAAGTAAACACAGAGACTTATATTGGTTACAAACTGTATGGCCGTGGCAGGCTTCTTGCTAACTGTTCTTACAGCTTAAATTAATCCATTTCTATAAATCTATACCTTGCCACATGGCTCGTGGCTTACCAGCATCTTCACATGCTGTTTCTCATCATGGTGGCTGGCAATGTCTCTCCGACTCAGCCTTCCACTTCCTAGCTTTATTCTCCTCCTTGTCCCGCCTATACATGGCCAATCAGTGTTTTATTTATTGACCAATCAGAGCAACACATTTGCCATACAGAACATCCCACAGCACTAGTCTGAATGGCATGCACTGCCACCTGGAGCAATGTTAACATCCAGACCTGGCTGCTGCCAAAGACCATGTGGTCCTACCACAGGTGGGGTCTGTACCAAAGTCCAAGTCCTGTATTAACACCAAAGGTCGCACAGAACCCCTGAGGCCTTAAAGGAGTCTGAGGCCATGCCACCTCCAGAACCATCCCAATCTGAGTGGCCAATGCTTCCACCCGGAGCCAGGATGCCACCCATTTTCATTGATGTCTGATCCCCTTGCTCTGAAAACACACAGACTTTCAAAGATAGCATACATATCTGCAGTAACACGAGTATGGATGTGAGTTGTACACAAGTCAGCCAAAGATGATCTTCTTGTTTTATGTTTGAGCAGGTAAAAGACATCTGTCAACTTTATAAGTTTGTTTGGACTGTGTAACCAAACCTCTATCCATGCCATATGAAAGAATGGCATGTAATAATAAGTCATGAGGACTCTGTAGCCAACAAGTCTCATTCAGTCTCAGAGCTGTTCCCATGTCAAAGGATCAGCATATATGTCACCTGTTTTGTGGTTTTTCTAGGTTTATTTCTTTTATCTATAGCCAAGAGTTTCAGGGGGTCTCCCCCAATCAAACCTGGTCTCTATTAATTTTGAAGGAATCCACAGACTTTCATTTACTGTAGAAACAAAAGCATAACCTCTCCCCAATGCAATACATTTTCTGAATTCCATTTTAAAGTTAAAACATTACTAAAGTATCTAAGCTGGTTTAATTTAGCAGTTCCTTTTACAATCCCATGTCTGTCAGCAGCTGCTGTTCACCCATCAACATTTAAAAAATTCAGAGTCAACAAAACAACATACAAGATCCAGACTCCCTCTTCATTTCCCGTCTTTACATGGCTTATTCTTTTTATATGACTTTACTCTTTCTTTGAAGACTTTAGTTAATTATTTTTAAACTATTTATTTTTTCCTATGACTGTCTATACCCATTCTTTTCTTTCTTAAGTACCTACACACACTGTAACCTGTTTAAAGTTTTTTTTCAGCCTGGACCTATTTTGATGTGTACCTGTAGCATTCTCTGACTGTGTGAGCCAAACTTTAAACTGCTAAGTGGCAGCTAGGCCCTCTGCCATGTGGCTCTGGTGATTGTCTCTGCCCCCTCCTTGGGTCCATGAGGGCTCAGCCCTAGAGCTTCATTTAACTGCCCCAGCTCAAGGAAGTTGGTGCCTACACTGTGGAAGCCATTTTTACTTAGCTTGCTGTTTCTACTTAGCATGCCATCTACTCAGGTGCTCTGCTGCACAGCAGCACCTCTTAAAAGAACTGTATCCCTTTTTTTGTTTGTTTGTTTGTTTTTGTTTTGTTTTCAGCTTTCTCGGGCCCTCTATGGAAATTCAGGCCCCACACTGGACACCATTTGTAGTTGGAATTTTCTTTAGGCTGCCAAACAGCTCCCAAATAAAGACATGGAGAGTTATTAATTATGAATTCTCGGGCTTAGTTTAGGCTTGTTCCACTAGCTCTTTCAACTTAATTTAACCTGTTTCTATTCATCTACATTTTGCCTCGGACTTTTTAGCTTTCTTTCTTTCTGTATGTCCTACTTTCCTGCTTCCTCTTTGTCTGGCTGGCTGGCCCCTGGCATCTCTTTTTCTTTCTTCTTTTTTCTGAACCTAAATTCCTCCTCCTTACACTCCCTGCCCCAAAGTCCACTATACCTCCTCCCTCGATATTGGTCATTCAGCTTTTTTTTAGACCAGTCAGGTACCTTAGGCAGGCAAGATAAGACAGAAACACATCTTTACATAGTTAAACAAATATTCCTCAACAGGCTAGGTTGTCTTCCCACATCAATTAAAAACCAAGACAATCTAGCACATACATACTTACAATCCAACCTGATCTAGAAAATTCTTCACAGAAACTCCCTTCTCAGGTGATTCTAGACTGTGCCGAGCTTGCAGTTAAACTAATCACCATGATGTTGTATATAGCAGAAAGCATTTCCCAAAAAAGTAAATCATTATAGCAAAACACACCTAATAAAATATTACTTAACCATTTTTAGTGCACAGTTCAGTGGCATTCAGTACATTCATACTGTTTGATCATCACTGACACAATTCATCTGCAGAACTTTTTTATGTCCTCTGACTCCTATTGAACTAACTCAACATTCCTCTCTCCCCCAGACCCTAATGAACACTTCTGTCTCTGTGAGTTTAAGTGTTTTAGGTAACTAACATAAGCAGAAACACACTATATGCATCTTTTTGTGAGTGGCATATCTCACTTAGCACACCATCCTTGTTTCCTGAATGAGGCATGTGTTAGAATTTCCTTCCTTGTAAGACGGAATAAAATTCCAGTGCATGTATATTCCATATTCTACATGTCCACTCATCCACAGATGGAAACTTGAGTTGTTTCCACCTTGTAGCTGTTGTGAAAAGTGGGGCTCTAGACATGGGTAACAGCCAAAGAGTCCTATATATTTCAGTGTAAGGCACTACAGTAATAGAAATACAAGATTAGCAAGATTGTGTGTGATGTTGCAATGTCTAAATCTTTTCTCTTCCCTGTCACTTCCATTAGATTTCCATTAGTCTCTGCCCTCTTCTTATCACAGTCTCCTGCAATAACCCCAAATTTTTGGGTTCCAACTTTGCCTTTGGCAATCTTCACAGCTTCTACCACAACTGGTCCACTAAGGAATGTGTATATCCAACCGCGGCAGGCCCCCTGCCCCCCTCCCACCCTCAGTTAGAATGCTCTAAATTAACACCAACAGCTGAGAGGTGGATATGTCCAGGGCTTCTAGACACTGCTGTGACCCTTGGGTCCCTATGAAGACCCTGATCCTTAGTTACTTCCTGCTAACTCCAATCTAGTATCTATAAAAATAATACAAGCTTATGAATCAGAAGCCAACCAGAGGTTGTGTTTATGTGGAAAGAGAAGTGGTTGCCTGAAGAGGAATAGCAATTGAGTCCTTTTTATTTAAATTCTTCTATTTTAGGAACAGAAAGACTAACGGGAACACATCATGACCTTCACAAAATAATTCTCCTTCCTGAGATTGCTTATTATACTAACACCAGTAGCTCCACCACACCTGAAAGCTGGTGCACAACCAGGCTTCTCCCCAGCTCTGGGAATGCGGGCACAGCTCCCGGCCTTCCCCACTCTCACTGTTTATCAATGCTCTGATCCAACAAGGCTGGGCCAGAGACACTGTCAGGCCCAAGTGTTGTCTGGATACACCTGCCTTGGAAATCGTTCCTCTGTATCCTGAGAGAAATGAGACCCATAATCTCAGTAGCTGTGTGAACTGAGCCACTGTGTCAATAAAGGACAGAGACCATCCAGCTAATGGGGACAACAGAATTATAAGGCTGACTCTCAATACATGCTCATCAACGTCCCTTGAACTACAAAAGCTGCATTTTTTTTCTGTGTCTGACAAAGCTTTCTAATACTGCCAGCAGTAACTAAAGACTACAAGTGATAAAAAAAAGCATGCCACTCAGCTTTAATATGTTTAAAGGTAAGTTTTATACCAATATGAATTGCTGCTTGCATATTTATTGCAGGTTATGATTTCTGTCATAAAAAATAATAAAAGCTTTTATTTTCCAGGCTGCTGTTTATGATCAACTTGGAATTACAGACAACCCACTGGGGAACTATAAGACATCTTATTTATGTCTTTGTGGATAGATTACATGTTCTTAAAGTATTTGGGTAGTCAATCATCTTCAGTCTCTGATTTCAATGCTTTATTGAAAGCTTTAAAGAAACACAGAATACGTGACAGGAATTAAGAAGTGCTACAACCCAAAAGGCCTCCCCAAAACCCATCTGGACTTTAGATATTAATGCTAATATGAACAGGAATGTGGAAGTCCATGTGGAAAGTACATTTCTCACCCTAGGGGTCTGTCTGCTGTGTAGGAAGAGTTCAGTGTGTGAGAGAGCCAAAGTTACATTTTAAGTTTTAATTACTATGCCTTAGAGACCCATGAAACAAAAGTGCCTCTGATCTGCAAGCCCCTTGCCCAAGGAGCAATAGTTCCTGAAATACTAGAGGCTATTGTTCATGGCAAATAACAAGCCACATGTTTTCACTCCCCTAAACACATTTGTTTGACCCATCTATACCAAATATGCTTGATCACATATGGGCGGGAGGTATGTAGGCAGGAAATATGTCAAAATATATGCTTGCCCTTGATTGGACCTGATGGGAAATGTGGTGATATTTTGTTTGTACTCTAACAAATAAAATTTGTCTGAAGATCAGAGGACAGAGCCAGCCACTAGATTAAACACAGAGGCCAGGCAGTGGTGGTACACACCTTTAATCCTAGCACTCAGGAGACAGAGCTATGTCTCTCTGTGAGTTCAAAGCCCACCCTGGACTACACAAGATTAATCCAGTCTAAAATAGAAAGAGCCAGGCAGTGGTGGCACACACCTTTAATACCAGTACTTGGGAGCCACATGCCTTTAATCCCAGCACTAGGAAGGTTGAGACAGGAAGTGATACTGCTGGGCAGAAAAGAAATATAAGGCAGAAGGAGACAGGAGTTCGGCGCCCTTTCAGCTGAGGACTCAGGGGCATTCAGTCTGAGGATTCGTGGAAACAGGATCTTCCCCTTTCAGTTAGGAGATGGTGAGGTGAGAAGTGGCTGTGGCTTGTTTCCTCTGATCTTTCAGCATTTACCCTGATATCTGGCTCCAGGTTTTTATTGTAAGAACAATTAGGATTCGTGCAACAGGAAAATGCAATGAGTTATGGGTTTTCCTTCTTAAATCCTAGCTGTGCTTGATTCTGGGCCATTTCCCAGAAACCTGGGCATGGACCTGGCCGGAGCCCATCTACCTGGCCAGTATTTAATTAAAGCTTGCTTCAAATTTGACTTCAAATTGTAATAGTGGTCTTATTCTTGCCATTGGGATTAACATGTGCAGTCTATGGACTCTCTTCCAAGAAACCCATTCTTATCTGAGTTCAGGAAATAAGAAACTACATTAATAATATTTTGTCATAGTTTTCAAATGATGAAGTATAAAGCATAAAGAAAATTGCTTAGAAAAATATAAGAGGAATTTTTTTCTTTCATGTTAGAAACATTTTGTTTCCAAATGCCACTCCCATTAACTGTAGCTAATAGTATTTAAAATTAGATATTTCTAAAAGCAGGCACAATAATAATAGTAGTTGGCATGTTTTCAAGTGAGAGACACTAATGGACACTAATGAAAGCAGTTTCATACACCCATTCCTGATGTTGCTCTTTTTACTTATGAAAAAATATTTTTAGATACTTGCATCAAATATTTATTTTGTTAGACCATTATTGTTGGAGTTGAAGTCTGGAAGGGTGGAGGGGAGGAAGAGGGAAGATCCCTAACCGTAAGCTTCAGAATCTCCCCTACAGAATCTAAGGCTCACCCTGTAACTAGTTTCCCTAGTAGTTTGTCTTTAATCTCTAGATTTAAAAATAAGATTTAGCTGGGTGTGATGGTGCACACCTTTACTCCCAGCCCTGGGGTGGTAGAAGCAGTCAGATCCCTGTGAGCTCAAGGCCAGCCTGGTCTCCAAAGCGAGTTCCAGGAAAGGCGCAAAGCTACAGAGAAACCCTGTCTCAAAAAACAAAAAAAAAAAAAAAAAAAAAAAAGATTTCATAGCAACTAAGAGATGAAGGTCAAGAAGCAAATCAGAGCCAGACTGCAATGTTCTCTGTCATAGCATGATGACCAAGTTCTCAAATATGCTAATAGCACTAGGACCTGTGCTCTAAGTAGTTTCAATTTTTTCATTCATTTTAAACACCAATCAAAGATCCTCCTCCTGCTTCCCCCCCCCCCCCCCCGAGCCTTGCCCTCCCAACCTGCCCCCACTCCCCTGCCACAAGAAGGCAAGGCCTCCCATGGGAAGGCACCTCCAGTAGAGGAAAGTCCAAGCCCTTCCCCCTGCCTCAAGGCTGCACAAGGTGTCCCATCTTAGGTAGTGGGCTCCAAAAAGCCTCCTCATGCACGAGGGATGAATTCTAATCCTACCGCCAGAGGGCCTCCCAAGCAGATCAAGCTACACAACTGTCTTGCCATTTAGAGGGCCTAGTCCAGTCCTATGCAGGCTCCACAGCCATTGATCCAACTTTCATTAGTCCCCACTAGTTTGGTTTGGTCGTCTCTGCAGGTTTCCCCATTATGATCTTGATGCACTTGCTCATAGAATACCTCGTCTCTCTCTTTGACTGGGCTCCTGGTGCTCTGCCTGGTGTTTGGCTGTGGATCTCTGTATGTGCTTCCATCAGTCTGAGTGAGGTAACCCAGACTCCGAAGGACAAATATGGTATGTACTCACTCACAAGTGGATACTAGATGTAAAGCAAAGGATAACAAGACAACAACCCACAACTTCAAGTCTTTTCAATCTATGTCAACCTCCAGGACCAGGGCACCATGAGTCAGGGAGAGAGGAAATGGAAATCATTAGCCCTTCTTCAGTAGGGCACATAGTTGTGTGGTGGAAGACCTTGCTGGTCAGAGGTCAAAGTCTATCATGGCCTGGTAGCTTTTTCCAAAGCTCAATAACAAGGGAACTCTCTCCCCAACGAGATTTCCTGCTCTCTACCTGCCCTTATCTGGAGAATGTCCCTGAGCCGGGGGACTGACCTTATCTGAAAGCTGTCTCTAGGCCTGGATGCCTGATTTATCTTTAGCATTATCCTCGGAAGAGATCTTTGCTATAAGTCCCCCCCCCCCCCCCCCCCCCCCCCCGCTGCACATATGGTAACTAAGATTTACACTAAGAGCTTTGCTGTAGAACCCTGCTACCACATACAAAGCCTTATGATAGGACCATGCCTCTTAATGTAAATTAGGTGATGCCCCAGCTGCCATCCCCAGACTTTATATTCCCTTTTCTTTCTGGAATAAAGCAGAGTTGTAACACTTAACTGTCCCCCCAGAGAGCTGTCTCCAGAGACTCACAAGCCATCCGACCCTGCTCACTCACTTCAGCTCTCTCCCTCATCACAGATCCTGAGGAACCACAGTTGTGCTGCTCCTTAGGAGCTCTGATCCATATGCAGGGACCTGATCCTGCAAGGGATGTGTAAGATCCCTGCATCATCTCTCAGTTTGACACCTAGCATCTGTGCTCCACAAAGTTGTCTGTGATTGTCATTAGCTGACAAACCCATGCCCTGGGTATTATTTTCTCACTTTATCATTCAAGAAGTCCTTACAGAATACCTATGAATTTAAAAAAAAAAAAAGCCACCCATGCAAGGCCTTCACTATAGAATGCCTTGTTTTCATTTCTACAGTTAGTGTTGCTTTGATAGTTACTAAGATTTTCCAACCTGAGAATGTTGGTGTCATTCTGTATCAGAGTGAGACATTAATGTGTCACTCAAGTAAGATTAGAACACCAGGAATAATCAAGTTACCCTGGTAAAGTAGGGCACATCCTTGGTGACCCTGGTTTTTTCTCCTATGCCATGTTAGGCCATTCCTTGTCTATAAATTGGGAGATGCATGTCCCAGGGAGACCTCAAGTTACCGTTTTAATTTTTTTTTTTTTTTGAGAGTTTGACTGGTCCAAGACTCCCTCAGGCCTTGATGTATGAAGAAGTAACATAGCTCCTTCTCTACATCAAGAATATATTTGGCAGAGACAGTCATAGGCTGGGGTCAGGGCTTTGGGAAATTTTCCCTGAGGCCTTGATGTATGGAAAATGAACACAGTTCCTTCTCTAAAACCAGAAATAAAAAACAGGGCAGTGGTGGTACATGCCTTTAATCCCAGCACTCAGGAGGCAGACGAAGGTGAATCCCTGTGAGTTTGAGGACACCCTGAAATGAATGATAAGTGGTGCTGGAGGATGCGTTGGTTACCGCGTGGAAAGGTCACGGTCACAACAGAACCCAGTATTAGTTTTTGAGCTTTCTTAGAAGGGGGGAGGTGACAAGAGCCAAGCATAGTCCTGTTTTTTTTTTTCCCCCTGAGACAGGGTTTCTTTATGTGGCCTTGGGTGTGTTAGAATTCTGCCCTCACTTCAGCTACATGACCGCACATGCACAGTTCAGGAGTTAAGCAAAGGGTCTTGTGTCTTATGTCATCAGTGTGCGCTGGTGATCACATACACGCAGCATGGTCACACAATCTGGCTTTGCTGTAGGCTTTTGCTGGCTGTCAAGGAAGTCACTCCATCATGGTTTGGGAAGACACAGCTGCAGAAGCAGGAAGCTGACTGGTCACATGCATACACAATCAGGAAACAAGAGAATGAACAGGAAGTGGAGGAATGATATAAAGTCTCTACCTCTGCCTCAACCTACTTCTTCCAACAAGACTCCACCTCCTAAAGGTTCCACAGCAGTACTACCAGTTGAGGACAAGCTGGAACACATGAGCCTATGGGGTGCACTTTGAATTCAAACCACAACAGATTTCTAGCCTATCTTTCCTTTGTCCTTACAATTCAGGAATGTTGCCAGGATATTTCTAAGTGGTATTGTTTTGGTTTTCATTAAGTCTACCCTGGGGATGGGTGGATTATTCACCCTAAAGACTTCAGTTGGGGAACCTGCCTTCTAATATATGCTAAACAATTACTTTTCTTCCATCTATTCCTTTTTTTATTTGTTGGTTTTTTTCAAACTTCTAACTCACTACAATTTGCATATTGCCATAGATTCTCATGTTTTCTGTTTGTACTATTTCAGTTTTATTATCCAGAATTGTTTCTGGTCCTCACTAGCAACCACTCTGTTTTTTTAACAGATGAACTGGTATCTTGATGATTTCAAAAAATTATGCTTCTTGAGTTCCAGGCTTTTCTTTTTTTTTTTTTTTTTTTTTCCATGTACTTAGTTCTCCTTGGGAGTTCTCTCTGCTTCTTTGCAAGTTCTCTTCGGGCTGTGGAAGCTGGCTATGTGTTCCCTGCACAAACAGCTTCATGATTTCTACATCAGAATTGATATGAGGTTAGGAGCTAACTAGAAGAAAATAATGAAGATGTAGATCTAAGCTGTATTTTCACAACAAGCACACAGCCTCCCACCTGGTCTAGGAGACTGATGAGATGAGAAATATGGGCTAAATTAGGATGATATTAGGCATTAAATGCTGTTGTTTCATGTGAACCTCCTATCCTTTGACTGGGCTGTCCTTTTCTTTGGTAGTTTATTCCTTAGCCTACAAACATCAGGCTATTTGTGCTATGGCAAACAACAAAATAACAGTCAGTAGGCCAGTAATCTGCAGCTGATTCTACTCCATGAGCTGAGCCTAGAGTAAACTACCTCCTTTAGCTGAAGGGCAGTGAGCTCTCTCCTTCTTTGGTTCTCTGAACTCAATAGCAGGCCTCTCCCAGTTGGGGTGCTGCAACAAGAGCACATCCTTACAGCTCTGTCAGGCTGGTGTGCCCAGAAAGCCCCAACTGCATCCCTCCCACCCCCAAGAAGAATAGATGGGAAGTTTGCTAAGTTTAGTCACTGCCCAAACCTGGAAGAGAAAGAGAAACCAGGCTCCTTTCTGACTCCAGCCACATCCCCATAGGTCCTTGGCAAATGAAGCGGCAGTCTGCTTTCTGTAATTTTCTCGTAACTTTTCTAAAAGGTCAATAAAATATTCAGTTTTTTTTTAAAAAGGTAAAAAGCTGGGCATAGTGTCACATACCTTTAATTCCAGTACTTGGGAGACAGAGGCATCTGTGAGTTTGAGGTTAGCCTGGTCTAGATACCAAGTTCCAGGACAGCCTGGGCTATGTAGAGAAACACACATACACACACACACACACACACACACACACACACACACACACACACACACACGGTAAAACTAAAAGTTTTAAAAAACATTTATTTTTGACTACCCTATCACTGCCAAGATTTCTAGATTGTGCAGGTATTAACCCCATCTCAGCACATGGCACAAGAGACACAAGCATCCTCTGAGCTACATTCTACTTTTCACACTTGTTGAAGACAGATGACACAACTCAAAGAATTCACACATTTGAATCTGAAGCTGACACGAGTCAGCCCCGATCCCACATTCTCACCTAATCCATTTGAGTTCAGGACATCCTTTCAACAGGAGACTGTTTTTACCACTAATTCTGAGACCACTGTTTCCTAATCATGTTTACTCAGACCGTGCCTCCACCTTGGGGAAACTGTGGTGAATTCTGAAGTGAGGGTCAGTGGTATAAACTAAAATCTATTCCTATTTATGAACACCCCTGATAAGCTTTCTTCCTAGGCCACCCCCATACCTAGTGGCCTATCATAAGTAGGAGGCACACCTCTGGTGAGCAAGGGGAGGTGGAGTCTGTTTCTAACAATCTCAAGAGGTGTTTTGTCTTAACTCCACGATCTTGGCAACTCGGTGTGATGGTTCATGTGAAAAATAACAAGCTTTCTGTAAAGGACAAGTCTCTACTAAATTCCATTCTAGAAAATTCCTAATTGAACAGATACGTTTGTAAGCACTAGGGCATGATTTACAAAAACAGGCAGTGCCAGAGCCAAAGCCAGGTGTTCAAACAAAAACTTGTGCATGAATTTCATAGCCACGTGATTCACAAGAGCCAAGAAAGTGGAAATCATTCAATTGTCTGTCAACTGATGAAATAATAAATGAGATGTGGAGGGATCTGGGGCTGTAGCTCAGCAATAGGGCACCTACCAGCACTGTGAGTACCTAGCTTCAGTTTCCAGTACTACCAAAAAAAGTTTTAGTTGTATTTTGGGAGAAAGGGAGTTGCTTTTGGGGGGTGGTAATCCATCATTCCAAGAAAAAGGAAGTTTTGCAAATAAAATATAATTTTAAAATAAAAAATAAGGTAATCCATACTTTGACTCAAAATAAAGTTCAAAATGTGAAAATCCTAACTGAATCTTCAGTTCCTCAATAAGGACAAAGAAGGGCTCTCTGAAATTATGGTCTCATCATTCCAAATCTACACATGGAGCAACATTTTGAAATCTTGATGAGTGTCTGCATGCAGATTTGAAGTGGCTTCTTCTCAGCTGGCTGTCCCTGCTTTTCTCCTCACCCTGTTTGGACACTAAATAGGTCACAGACCACTATTGTTATCAGTGTTCCACCTTCCAGAGGGAGGGTCTGCAAAGGTTCTGATGTGAGCATATGTCTACCATTTCTTCCTCTTTCAAATAAACTCTCCTTCCTTGGTAGAAAAATGAGCAGAAGTGCTGTGAGCTTTTGTCTGAGACATGAGTCTTCCTATAAATGCTCAATGAGAGCATTTAGGCAAGAAAATAAGAGTTAGGCAGCCTGAGTTCAGATCCTAATACTGCCATTACTCTGTTATGAGATCTCATCTCTCTGAACCAATGTCTTCCCAAACAAACAGAATGCAAAAGCAAAAGCAGAATGTGGACATCTCTATCCTTGTAGGTTAAAATCTTGGCTGAACTAGGAAGAACACAAAGGATGGTTCTTTAAGATGGAGCAGTGACTCAATGGCCAAAAGCACATGTTACTCTTGCACAGGTCCCAGGTTTGATTCCCATCACCAACATAGTGGTTCACAACTATCTAGATCCAGTGAATATGATGGCTTCTACCATCTGATCTTCCCACCTCTGAAGGCACCAAGCATGCATGTAGTGCACATACATACACAGAGGCAAAATACATATGAA
Organism: Peromyscus californicus insignis; assembly: GCF_007827085.1. Taxonomy (NCBI): domain Eukaryota; kingdom Metazoa; phylum Chordata; class Mammalia; order Rodentia; family Cricetidae; genus Peromyscus; species Peromyscus californicus. The sequence goes on from NW_026294606.1 coordinate 503,170, forward strand.
ATAAATTAGTAAATCTAATAAAAATTTATAGGAACAATTATTTGTTGCAAGATTCCATGTTGAGGCCGGGCGGTGGTGGCGCACGCCTTTAATCCCAGCACTCGGGAGGCAGAGGCAGGCGGATCTCTGTGAGTTCAAAGCCAGCCTGGTCTACAGAGTGAGTTCCAGCACAGGCTCCAAAGCTACACAGAGAAACCCTGCCTCAAAAAAAAACAAAATTAAAAAATAAAAAATAAAAATAAAAAAAATAAAGATTCCACGTCGATGGATTAAATGTTTGTAGAAGTCCCAGGTATGGTAACAGCCCCCCAAAAACACATTTTTATGTTTCTCTTGAATTTTTTCTCATGGCTTCAAATAAGAATGAAGAATCTCTAGCCAGGCGGTGGTGATGCATGCCTGTTGTGGGATGTTCTCTATGCTGTGAATGTATTGCAATGATTGATTGATAAATAAAACACTGATTGGCCAATAGCCAGCAGGAAGTATAGGCAGGACTAGCAGAGAGGAGAATTGGGGGAACAGGAAGGCAGAGTGGAAGAGATGCTGCCAGCCGCCACAATGACGAGCAGGATGTAAAGATACCAGTAAGTCACGAGCTACATGGCAAAGTATAGATTAATAGAAATGGATTAATTTAAGATAGAAGAACTAGATAACAAGAAGCCTGCCATGGTCATACAGTTTGTAAGCAATACAAGTCTTTGTGTGTTTACTTGGTTGGGTCTGAGCGGCTACGGGACTGGTGGGTGAGAGAGATTTGTCCTGACCAAGGGCCAGGCAGGAATGGAGAAAACTTCAGCTATACACACCTTTGATCCCAGCACTTGGTTGGCAGAGGCAGGCCAATCTCTGTGAGTTTGAGGCCACCCTGGGCTACAGAGTGAGTTCAAGGAAAGGCGCAAAGCTACACAGAGAAACCCTGTCTCGAAAAACCAAAAAAAAAAAAAAAAAAAAAATGAAGAATCTCACACAATCAACACAGTCAGTCTTCAGAACTTCTGCACCATACAATAAAGAAGAGAAAGGGAGAAAAGGAAGAAGAAGATGGAAGAAAGGGGGGAACTGAGGGAGAGAAGGAGAGGAGAGAGGGAAAGGAGAAGACAATCATCTTACAGTCGTTTGCTATTTGCTACTTAGTTTTACTACATTTTCTTAACTAGAAATATATACATAAAATGTAAAATATTAGCTTCATTTGAAGTTTTAAGATATGCATTTTAACTTCATTGGGAATCTCATTGTGGTTGCAATGAATATTTTGGAAATGTTTTTATTGAAGTTTTTATTTTAATTGTTGCTTTTGTACTGGGACTGAATAGGAGGAAGTGATACAGGGAAACAAAAACATGGATTCCCAGAAGCACTTGATGTCCCTTCTTGGCCCCAGAGACTGTCTAGGGTACTCCTCTCTTCCCTTTTTGGCTGTGCTGATCCCTGTGTCTGAGGAGGTATATTTCCAGAAAAAAAATATTTTCAAACTAACATTTTTCTCATAATTAAAAAAAAACTGTTGTAAAACTTATTTCTGCTATTAAATTAGGCATCCAATTTACAATAAGTGGCCTCATTAAGATACTTTTACAGACTCAACATTAAATATTACCACTTCAGCAAGCTAAAATCTGCATATCAATGTTGGATGAGTTGTCACATGTAATGTGAGTTGCAGATTTATAGCCCACTGAACCATGTAGTGGGTTTGCAATTAGCAGAATAGTCAAAGGATTTGATGAAAACCAGAGCTATTTCTGTGACCAGATCAGTGACTGTTCCAAATGTTTTTCCTGAGGACAAAGTGTGCTCCTCCGTGATGGGACAAGAGCCACTCTAAAAGGAGAAGTCGATCTCACTTGGATGCGTTTGATTGGAAAACACTCTCCAGGGGTCAATTCCTTCTCCAGCTGGTAGAGTTCTAGCAGGCCGTGATATGTCATCACCGATTCTATTCAAGGATTAATGGCTCCAAAGAACAAGATGCCTCACTAAGTCTTCCTGTAAGATTATACCCAAGTGTGGCTCGTCCCACCGTTCCAATCCCCTTTGCACACTAAGGGGCAGAGGGTGGCTTTTCACAAGTCACAGAGCAACAGGGCACATGGGTAATCTGTGCATGTTCTAAACCACCTCTCTAGGTTCAGGCCAAGTCATAGAGTTCATGAGAAAACTGCCAAAACAGAAGCTCGCTTGCTCAGGGGCAGTCAGGGGAGGGAGAGCTAGGATTTCTTTAGAACCATCTCTCACCATGAGGCGAGGCTACAGTGTCCCTGGAGAGATATTGCCTGATTCTACTAATTTAGCTCAAATGACCTTGAAAAGGCTAAGGGATTTCTGTTACTCCCTCTACTCCATATAGTAAAAAGCGTCCAACAAATGAGGTTTCAGAATAGTGCCTGTGGCTTTCCCAAGCGGAGCTGAGGAGGCCAGACCAGAACACTTGCGCTTCTTTGCACCGTCACAGGACATCAGTCCACCTGAGATTCATCTTTAAGGTACGCTGCTCTGAGTTTGTGCTGTCAGGCTGTGGGAACAGCCTGCTGCAGCCAGTTGAGATGTCCTTCCACAACTTGAGGGTTTGGGTTTTTGTTTTGTTTTGTTTTTTAATCTCTGACTTTCTTTTCTCTAAATGTCAGTGATGCATGAATTTCAAGTTCAAGGATGTGAAATAAAGCCAAAAATCGGGTTGTCAATCTCACAGAGTGAGGCTCTGTGAAGATTAACCAAAATAAGCACTATACCTCGTGTTGATTGATGGATAAACTTAGATCCCCCAAAAAAAAACATTTGTTTAGAGGTGCCAGACCACAGAAACTCCTCAGGGAAGCCAATGGATAGGATTAAAAATTAATTTGAGGTTTTTACTTGACTAAGTAACCTGGAACTTGGAAGATTAAGCTAGAGAATTTTTGGTTTGTTTTCCGTTTTTACAATTGGCTATTCGGTGTTCCTTCACTACAGAGACAGGAACACATGAGACCTACAAAGTCAACTTACAACAAATGTTACTTAACTAAGTGGCTATTTAATGTAAAACTGGAAGTGAGTTGTAGGATTCTTAAGGGGAAGTTAATTAGTAAAGTAAATTTGAGAACCGACAGTTGAAACCTAGCAGGGGGACTCATTTATTCCTGTAATCCCAGCACTTTGGAAGATCATTAGTTCAAGGTCACTCTCATCTATAAACTGAGTTTGAGATCAAGGAGGCTACATGAGACCTCATTTCAAAAACAAGAATCAAAGTGAAAGAAAATTTTTCTAACCAAATTAGTAATGATTTAGTGAAAACAGAAATAATTTCCTCATACATATAAAGACTGGCAAGAACCACTTTTGCAGGGGGCAGGTGCAGAGAAATAGAGCCACTTACTCACACAAGAGCAGTCTCTTTTGCTAAACGTCAACCTATTTCTATTTGCTCTTTCCATATATGCAAGACAGTCAGATAGCCTCATTTGCAAGTGAAGAGACTGAAACTGAAAGTCCGTACAATTTTCACAGTGCTACCTATTCCCTAGAACTTAAGGTTGGCAATTTCCCTAACTATTTAAGTCAGGGGGACCCTAAAGAATACATACACACACACACACACACACACACACACACACACACACACACACACATCAATTCATAATGAGATGGAAGTAACTTTTAAAAGAAAACATATTTCTTTTAAATTAGGTCAATAAACCCTATAAAATAAAAGGTATTTAAGTGTGTATTTAAAAACTAAGTATAGCCTAAGAATGTAGCTCAATTGGTAAACTGTTTGCCTAGTATGTACAAGACTCTAGGTTTGATCCCCAACATTGAAAAAAGAAGGATGGAAAGGCAGGGTGGGAGAACTAGATGTTGATAACAATATGATAACTGTAGATCATTTTGCTTTTATTACTTAAAGTATTACATTCAAAATTAGGAGAAATGGGGTTTACACTTGACCATTTATAAATCTATCTGCTATTAGAACTTTGAATATCCCTTTCCACTTAAATCATATTTTGTGTCTTTCCTATTAGCACAAATGTACAATGAAGCTGGTTAAAGTCTGTGTTTACTAGTACGAATGATGGTGGTTTCTTTTTATGGGTGCAGCTTAATTAAATCATGACACATATTGATTGCCTGTCTAGAAGTCTGGCCTGATGCACTTATATATTCACTCAAGATGTATTTTGAGTGACAACCATGTTGGGCATGTTGGAGTGACACATTCAGGTACACTCTCCTGAATATAAGATCTGTGCTCACGTCTTTCCACTATGGGGCAAATGTGGGAGCCCGTTCTCGGGTTCCTCGTGGCTTTACCCAGCAGGTCCGCATAGAGGATGATTGGACCATGGGCCTGAGTGCAGGTGTCTGGGATGGTCTGCACTTGGCTGTGCTGGGGGAGGAGGTCTTTTGCTCCACCCCTTGGTGTCTCTATAAAAACCCTGGGGCAGAGACAGTCGGGGCCTGTTGGAATAGGTTCCAGGCCCTCTCGAGGCTATCCTTTATTTTCTATCTGTTTATCTCCACAAGATTCTCCACAATAAATCCTTCTATCTAATATTTCCTGCTGCTCGCACTCAAGAAAACTCTGGGAACTGTGGAGGTGGTGGGTAAACGCCCCACAGGCAAATGAGTGAACAGCCGGTTTTTTCTGCCCTAGGGAAAGATGGAATTAAGTCTATACAAATTACTCGTCCAAGTCCACAAAGAATTTAATGCTCAGATGGAACTACAGAGGGCAATGCAAAGTTACATAGTAAACATTTCATGACTCCAACCTGTAATGATACTTCCAGAGTTTATGTTTCAGCTACACATGTAGACATGAACAAAACATATCACTAACTCAGATGTTTATTTGTTTGTTGCAATAGATTCAAACAGGAATTAGTTAAATGTCCATCAATACATAAACAAATAAGTTACAGCATATCTGTGAACAGGTTACTACAGAGCTGTGGGATAAACATGCAAATAAGTACTTTAAGTGAGAAAATCAAAACTTCATGTACACATTAGTTCTGCTTGGAGAGAAGAATATACACGTATATGTATATACACACACTTTCATTAAAAATGGAAACACCAATAAGGCATTGTTAACAGTGGATGACACTAGGCAGCATTGCTGGCTATAGGGAGACAGGAGGGAAAGTCTTTTATAATTAGCTTTATAACCTTCAGTAATTATTGAAATATATTACCATATGCATGCAAATTTTACCTTTTTAATGGTCTTAAAGAGGTCTTTATGAACTTCATAGTCCTTTCAGAAACTTTTCTGAAGATTTTAACAAGAAAGATTGAATAAATCATAGCTTATAATAGCTTTCACATGCCTCCTCGGACACAAGGATCAGCACAGCAAAAAAGGGAAGAGAGGAGTACCCTAGACAGTCTCTGGGGCCAGGGAGGGACATCAAGTCCTTCTGGGATCCATGTCTCCTATATCATTTCCTCCTATGTAGCCTCAGTGATTGTGCCTTCTCCCTGAGTCAGCTCGAATTATTTCCTCTGCCTTGTGACATTGTCCTCAATCTGTTGCATTTAGTCACTCCTGCTTCCCTTGTGCCCCTTCTGGTTCTGATGAATCCCTCTGTATTGATTAAAATGATCCATCCAGTCTATACAGAAAGCAGGCCCTGTGGCTTGGTGTGGGACAGTGGGGGTGCCAGGATTAACCTCACTAAACAACACCATAGAGACATTGAGATGCCTTCCTTGCAGATACTCCATTTCTGTGTCTATGTCTGTATGTGTGTATAATGGCCAGTGGAGGGCATCGGGTGTCTGGCTATATCACTCTAGTTTTGTTCCCTTGAGAGAGGATCTCCCACTGAGACTGAAGCAATGCATTTCAGGCTAGGCTGGTTTGCCAGTGAGCCACCGCAACCCACCAGAGATCTGGTGATCTTTGTCCCTCGTTACTGGGGTTACAGGCACAAGCAGCCATTCCCAACTTCAACATGGGTACTGGGAATTCAAACGGAGGTCCTTGCGCTTGTGCAGCAAGAGGTCTCAACTACTAAACCATCTCTGTAGGCCCCAATTTTGTTGTTTTTACACCTGCATTCTGGGTCTGCAGAACTTATATCCTAGTATTTACAGGGCAAGCACTTTACCAACCGAATGATCTCCTCAGCACCCAGATTTTTCTACAAGAAATGTTAAGTTCAGAGTGGCTAGAGCCCACTGCCTCAGAGGAGATATATGGCCTCTTATCAGTATTCCCTATTGAGAAAATAATGGCATTGACTAATGACAGCTAAAGGTCATTGGGCTGGCAGTTGGAGGAAGGGGAGACAGTATTTGAAGAGCAAGCAAGATTTATTGAAACAGAGGAATAGCTTCCTGAAGTAGGAAGAAGAGTGGAAAGGAAAATGCCAACTCTGAACTGAATTTTGTTTATTGACCAGTTTGCTTTACTTATTTTTGTTTATTCATTTTGAGATTTTTGCAGGAGGAGAACATAAAATTTCTAGAGAAATGCTTAGTTTTAGCTGAAAAGTCTTTGCAGAAGTCTGAGCAGGTGAGTGGAGTCAGCATGAGGATAGTTCAGGCTCTATGTCCTTCAGAGATACCATATGAAGTTTACAGGGCTAAACGAGTCCTGGCCCACAGTACTTGAGAGTCTAATTGACGGTATGAAGATCAAAGTCAGGTAATATGATGGCTTGGTTTCTGGCCCCCACCCACCTAGGCCATAGCAAGAGGAGCCAGTGGCCTCCCAGGCCCTTTTCATCTCCAATTAGATGAGAAGACATCAAATTCAACAGCTTGGATGGGCCCAGTATAAACTTCCAGTAATTAGCTGTGGCCTGGGAGATGGGGGGAAGATGAGGACGGGAAGAAAGAACCCTGTTCCTTGTGGTGTTTCATCTGCACTCTGCATACACCTGTGTTAGTTTCTCCCATAGGTCCACAGAGAGCTCACTAGTTCATGTAAGAATCAAAACTTGGATACCCAAAAGCAAGTGTGACCAGCAGACATGTTCTGATATTCTGTCCAGTGTATTGTCTTAAAATTCATTGACAATATTTTTAAAAAAGATTTCACCTTTTTTAAAAAAATCATTATTTATAGTTCCTTTTGAAAAACTAGCCTTGGTAATTTTAAGGAGCTGTACTAAGATGCTTTGTAGGATGAGACTGAATTTGAACTTGTCTGCCATTTTCTTATATACTTATTCTCTTACAATTTTATCTATAACTATGTCTCTCCTGACCTCCATTATCTCGTATCCCTTTCTCCTCCTACCAAATCCCTTCTTCCCAAACCTTCCTCCTATTTTGATGTTCTTTCTAATTTTATGTGTATGTGTGACCCATTGCATTTAATTAGGGTAGCCTGCAGGAGCCTGGTTAGGAGTCATTTGCTTGAGTAGGGACAATGTAACCAATGTGCAATTTTCCTATAAGTAGACTGAGCCTTCTAGAGTTGGGAAGTGTACTGAAGAGGCCACACAACCTACTACTAAATTGTGTGAAAGCAACAATTTGCTACTTTGATGCGACCCTTACTCATTGAATAAAATGTTCCTTGTTTCTGCTCTGGGAAGTTATTTTCCCCTCAGCCATTACATGTCCCCAGACTCAATAAGAACCCATTCTAAAGCTATTGGAGGAGTCAGCTTAGAGACATGTTCATGGGGCTAAGTTGCTACTCTTTCTCCAAGTTTCATTTGCTCATTTTGTCTTTTATCAAGCTCAGTGTGCTTCATATGGACTGCTCTCCTGGTTTTCTATTCCTCTTTTCTTCTACACTTATTCACTAGGAATCTCTTTTTCTTTCATTTACTTATGATCATGTATATCTATTTGGAGTGTAACATTGTTTTGTTGCTCAAATTCCTCTAATTTTGGCTATTGACACAATCTCTTCTTGTCTTTTCAAAGTTCCCCCAAAACAGTTTTTTTAAAGCTACCCATGTTTTGGGCACAACAAAATGTTTAGTACAAAGGGTCTTAAAATCTGAAGTATATCCACAATTGATTTATAGATGTTGGGGTCTGCTGTGGGATGTTCTGTATGGCAAATGTGTTGTTCTGATTGGTCAATAAATAAATCACTGATTGGCCAGTGGTTAGGCAGGAAGTATAGGCGGGACAAGGAGGAGAATAAAGCTGGGAAGTGGAAGGCTGAGTCAGAGAGACACTGCCAGCCACCACGATGACAAACAGCATGTGAAGATGTCGGTAAGCCACGAGCCATGTGGCAAGGTATAGATTAATGGAAATGGATTAATTTAAACTGTAAGAACAGTTAGCAAGAAGCCTGCCACGGCCATACAGTTTATAACCAATATAAGTCTCTGTGTTTACTTGGTTGAGTCTGAGCAGCTGTGGGACTGGCAGCTGAGAGAGATTTGTCCTGATTGTGAGCCAGGCAGGAAAACTCTAGCTACAAATGGCGTCCAACGTGATGGCAAGAGTTTCCACCTAAAAACTGAGAAAAAAGATTCTAAAACGGAGCTAAAAACAGCTTCCTAATTGTCTCTCTCAAATGAGCAGCAGCTGCCGGTTTGAGCTACTGGTGGGTTCCTAGCGTATGCCCTATGGCGGGAATGAGACCTCTGCAAGTGGCACATTAAGCTGCATGGTGGATATAGACTTTGCTAGTACAAAACAAAAAAAAGAGGTTTCTGGGCTACATGCTGCTTGGATAAAAGCATAGACCCACGATAGCTCCCAGAGCTGGCAGTAAACCACCATTATGTTGGGAAGCTGAGGTGGGCGGAGCCAGCAGCCACAGCTGCTGCAGCTTAAAGCAATACATTCACAATAAGACAGACTCAGATGTAATAGTTTACAATGTGTGTAAAATATACGTAGGCTTGAAAGAGACAAAAAAGGTGATATATACAGTTATATAAACAAATACATAGTTTTAAAAAATAAAGTCTTTAAAGAGACAGTAAAGTTAATATAAAAATAAGCCACGTGAAGATGAATATTACACAGAGAATCTGGATTGTGTTGTCTTTGGGATTTTTAACTGCAGAAAAACATTTGATTGTAAAAGCTGTTGAGTTATGCCAAAATGTATATTTTAAGGGTACCTTGACTTCAAAATTTGAATATAAGGATATGTTGCTTTGGAAAGGAGACTCTGCTTTTGTTCCCACAGAAAGCCAGAGGCTATGGATTTGTTCCAGATTAAGATACATCAGGTTTGACCAGCCAAGACCCCCTGAAAGGTCTCCAATGACACCATGGCCCAGATGATCCAACATCCAGAATGGTTTGAAGGCAACTGGCTCAGACAATACAGCCTCATGGACTATTCCATAATCCTAAAATTTTCTTTGTGTCCCCATAAGATACAGCGCCCCCCTCCAGCAGGAAGTAGTAAGAGAAGCTACACCCAAATTCCCAAATTATATGTAATTTTACTTTGTTAAGGTTAAAACCTTCCTTTTTGGAAAAAAAAAGGGGGGGGAAGTGCTGTGGGATGTTCTGTATGGCAAATGTGTTGCTCTGATTGGCCAATAAATAAATCACTGATTGGCCATTGGCTAGACAGGAAGTATAGGCGGGACAAGGAGGAGAATAAAGCTGGGAAGTGGAAGGCTGAGTCAGAGAGACACTGCCAGCCACCACGATGACAAACAGCATGTGAAGATGCCGGCAAGCCACAAGCCATGTGGCAAGGTATAGATTAATGGAAATGGATTAATTTAAGCTGTAAGAACAGTTAGCAAGAAGCCTGCCACGGCCATACAGTTTATAACCAATATAAGTCTCTGTGTTTACTTGGTTGAGTCTGAGCAGCTGTGGGACTTGCAGGTGACAGAGATTTGTCCTGACTGTGGGCCAGGCAGGAAAACTCTAGCTACAGGGGTCTACATAAGAGGCTGGGGGGGGGGGGGGGGGCGCTAAATGGGAAAGAAAATGGAAAATGTTTTCTTCTCTTTTAAGGATATGAAAGTAAGGTTTTTATTATTTTTTATAAACTGTGTGTGTGTGTGTGCTTGCATGCATGCATGCACATACACATGCTCCATAGCATGTGTGTGGAAGTCAGAAGAAAACTTATGAGAGTCGGTTCTTTCCTTCCACCTGTGGGTCCTAGAGATTGAACTCTGTTTACCAGGCTTAGTGGCAGGTACCTTTACCAGGGAAGTCGTCTAGAAGGCCCTGAAAGAAACATTTCTTTAAAATTTCATATGCAACTGATCTCAAGATTACAAAAAGTTACAAGGGTAAATCAGGTCTACAGATACCAGTAAGCAGTAGAGAGCTTCAGTAGCATGCATGAGGCTATGGGTTTGATTCCCAGCATTGAAGAAAAAGGGAAAGAAAAAAAAGAATTCAAAGAACTCCATGACCACAGACCCAGATACATCAGTCATTGCTTGTCTGTCTTATTTTACACTTTATCTCCTTATATATTTTTCTGACCCATTTGAGAATAAGGTGATACATTATAACCTTTTACTCCTACACACTTCAATGTATCCTTTCTAAGAACATGGCCATTCTTTATTCACAGCTCAGTTGTTAATTGGAGAAATTTAACACTGAGGCAATCCTGGAAGTTAAGGCAGGGGTCTCTCTCATGTAGTCCAGGCTAGCCTCACTCTTCTTGCCTCCACCTCCCAAATACTCTGATTACATGCCTGCCTAACCTACTGTCATATTTAAAAAGAGAAATTTGTTCTGTATAACCATGATTTTATTTTTTTAATGAGGAAACAAAAAATTTAAACATACTGAGCCTGATAGAATTTAAGTGAGCATGAGAATCATATACAAAAAAATACCCAGAACAGGGTCAGCAAGATGGCTCAGCAGATAAAAGTATTAATTCCTGGAGCCCACCAAAACGTAAAAGGAGAAAACCAATTCCACAAAGTTGTCCTCTGACCTCCACTGTGGTGTACACTGTGATGCACGTGCCCTGCCCATTCACACACAATAATAATAATGCTTTTTAAAACTAGAATGAATGCATGTGACCTTCCAGCCTCTAGACTTATTTAAATTTGCTGCTCTTGATTTTAAGCTGTTAGGGTGAAAAACAGAACAGTTAAGCTGAGTGTCAAGACAAAGAAGTTGTCCTCTATTCTTAAAGAAACTAAGGACTGGAGGAAGCCAAAGAGATGTGAAAGGCACCCACAGGCTTCCCTAAGAGGCCACTCCCTTCCAACTGCACACACCAGGGGATGAAATCAACAAGCTGAAACTTGCAGGTGGGAGGTCAAAGACCTGAAGTTGAATTTTTTAAGCCATTTTTGTGAGAGGAAAGTGGAGACACCTAAGTTGAAAATTCCTCTTATAAAACATCAGAGCTTAATCTTAGTTCAGTAGCACAGGATAAACAGCCTTCAATGGTTCGCACATCTACATGTGACTTCGTGTTTCTTATTTCTGAGCTATTGAAGCACTGCTGATCCATGCCACTGAAATCCCAGGAGCTTTCCCATCTTCCCAACCCCCAGATAAAGCAGGTGGATCAAGTCATGCCTTTTTCACTGTCACATGAGTGCAGATGAGGTATACAGTTGGTGATTTTCACTGCCTGTACCAGGGTGGATCCAGAGACAGCAAGTCACACCTGACAGTGCTCATCAGTTTCCTAGGGAAAATGAAATGGACATGTTTGAGACATGTTTCCTGCCTTAGATTTATGTTTTCCTGAAATTGCTATCAATTCTTTTTCTTTTTCTTTTTTGATACAAGATCTCAAGTATCCCATGCTGGCTTCAGACATGCTCTGTAGTAAAGGATGACCTTAAGCTTCTGATCCCCAGCCTCTCCTTCACTCATGACATAATTCCAGGTGGTTCATTTGGTACTGGGGATTGAACATGGGGATTCATGTAAACTAGGCAAGTACTCTACCAATGAAGCTACATTCCCAGTCCACAATCTATGTCTTGTGGATCCAAGCTGTCAGTGCCAGCCACTATTGTGCTGCTCACAATCAGCACAGCAAATGGAAACAATAAGTATAAAGCAGATTTTAAAAAGAGAGAAACTAGAGAGAGGATCTGCTCTAAATCAAAGCACACTTTATGGTATAGAAGTTGTCATAATGCTAAAAGCTGAGCTTCAATCTTCCAGCAAAACAAGCAGCTGTGAAACCTGTAAGGAATGAGCAGTTGTGAGTGATGACAGCAATCGTTTTTAGTAGACTAGTCACTTCTTCAGCATGCTCGGCATCATGCAATGAATGTGATTATTCTGCTTCATCACAGAGAGGGCACTAATGTAACATCCTAAGTGGCACCAGAAGCTTTGCTAAAGGCGTCTGTCCAGGCTCTAACACTGGGCCGTGGACAAAGGGGAAACCTCTTATCCCTGTCATCTCAGGTTTTCTAATCCTAATAGCCCAGCAACAGAAATAAATAAACCTTAAGTATGAGCTAAGTCAGTATGAAGAGAAGCATTTGATATCATGTATAAACCAAATGAAAGTGTATGTATAGGATGGTTCAAAGTGGTTAACATTTTTTATGCTTGTCATGGGTAGACAATAGCCTGTGAGTATCCTGCAAACATGCATATCATGTTTGAAGAATGAAATCGCAATCCATGTATGAAGTACCATGAGCTGGGTCACAATAATTAGTCTCTGTCTCATGAGTAATGAATCTAGGACTCTGAGCACAAAAAGCTCATGACAGTGACCAGCCTAATGCCCTCATTCTTGGCTCCCTCACATATCTGACTGACAGGACACAATCTGCAGGGTTGGTTAGTGAGTCAGGGGATGGAGTTGTAAGGAGAATCATGACCACAGGTCTCCTTATGGATTAAATGAGACATGGTGAAGACCTCCATTCCCAGCTACTGCTGAAATGATAAGCAATGGAATCTGTTTGGTCAATTCAGATAGCATTTGCATGTTCAAGTGTGGTATAAGAAAGAGAGCTCTGCAGGACTCCATAGAAAAGTAGGAGGCAAAAAAAAAAAGGGTTGGAGGGCAAGCTATGAATATTTGCTACTTTTCTTTCAATATGACCAAGTAAGTATCTGACAAGATGCAACTTAAAGAATGAAGAGCTTATTCAGGTTTAGAGTTCAAGGGGTTTCAAGCCATGGTGTCGAGAAGGCATGGTAGCAGGAGTGTTGGGCATTTGACCACATCACATCTGTAAGCAGGAAACATATAGCAGACAGGAAGTGGTTCAGGCTTTGGGGTCCCAAGGCCCACAGTTCCCAGTAACCCATTTTTCTCCAGCAATGTTCTACCTCCTAAAGATTCCACAGCCTATCAAAACAGCACCAACCACTGAGGATAACGTGTTCAAACACAATCAAACCACAGCACTAAAGGAGAAAGTTCAAGGTTAACACTATGGATAGAGAATGCACCCCTAGGCCAACTCCTCCACGGAAACAGAACCCCTAAGTTCTTTCTGACCAGAACAGGCCATCATATTCAGATCCCTAATAGTCTCTTATCCAATTTGCCTTGGACAGGCTCAGCCTCAGTTTACCCCTTGGGTGTGTGGACATCTCTGCTTTTAACTGATTAGATTTCCCCAGTTCCTGGATTTACAAATGCCTTGCTGCTAGACTAGATGTCCTCCAGAGCCAACACACCTTCCAGTCAAACAGAAAAAAGTCAGACTTCATGAGGTGACAAGCTGGCTGCCTGCTGGGCTCTCCTCTCTTCTCCATGATACTCTTTAGCTTAAAATGTTAATTCTGAATTTTAATGAAAGAAAAACATTTCTATGAGTATGTATTTGGCCAAACTATCCTTTCTATGAGTACCAAATACGTAATTTGAATTTGAAAGTTTTAGAAGAAGGGTTTGGAACACAGTTAGTGGAATGCTTGCCTAACATGTGTGAACCCCTGGGTTCCAACCCCAGCATTGCATAAATCCAGTATGCTGTACAGACCTATAATCCTTGGGAGGTCAAACAAGAGGATAAGCATAACATAGCAAAGGCCAGACTGAGATACAAGAGACTCTGTCTCAAAAAAAAAAAGTGAGGGGTTCTTACTTTGCACCCATATGCTGTGGGATGGTCTGTATGTCAAATGTGTTGCTGATTGGTCAATAAATAAATCACTGATTGGCCCGTGGCCAGGCAGGAAGTATAGGCAGGACAAGGAGGAGAACAGAGCTGGGAAGTGGAAGGCTGAGTCAGAGAGACACTGCCAGCCGCCACGATGAGAAACAGCATGTAAAGATGCAGGTAAGCCATGAGCCATGTGGCAAGGTATAGATGAATGGAAATGGATTAATTTAAGCTGTAAGAACAGTTAGCAAGAAGCCTGCCACGGCCATACAGTTTGTAACCAATATAAGTCTCTGTGTTTACTTGGTCGGGTCTGAGTGGCTGTGGGACTGGCGGGTGACAGAGATTTGTCCTGACTGTGGGCCAGTCAGGAAAACTCAAGCTACAAATGGCGTCCAACGTGATGGCAAGAGTTTCCACCTAAAAACTGAGAAAAAAGATTCTAAAACGGAGCTAAAAACAGCTTCCTAATTGTCTCTCTCAAATGAGCGGCAGCTGCCGGTTTGAGCTACTGGCGGGTTCCTAGCGTGCGTGCATGCTCGACCTGCAGTATGGTGGGAATGAGGCCTCTGCAAGTGGCACATTAAGCTGTGTGGTGGATTTAGCCTTTGCTAGTACAAAAAAAAAAAAGTTTTCTGGGCTACACGCTGCTTTGATAGAAGCATAGACCCACTATTTCTGAGAGTTGATGGCTCCCAGAGATGGCGGAAAACGTATCACCGCCATGTTGGGAAGCTGAAGTGGGTGGAGCCAGCAGCGCCAGCGCCCTTTCAGGCTTAGAATGCTGCAGTTTAAAGCAATAGGCTCAAGCTAATATAAAAAAATAAGCCACGTAAAGATGGCTACCACACAGAGAATCTGGATTATGTTCTCTTTGATATTCGTAACTGAAGAAAAACATTTGATTACAAAAGCTGTTGAGTTATGCCAAAATGTATATTTTAAAGGTACCTTGACTTCAAAATTTGGATGTAAGGATATGTTGCTTTGGAAAGGAGGCTCTGCTTTTGTTTCCACAGAAAGCCAGAGGCTATGGATTTGTTCCAGATTAAGATACATCAGGTTTGACCAGCCAAGACCCCCTGAAAGGTCTCCGATGACACCATGGCCCAGATGATCCAACATCCAGAACCGTTTCAAGGCAACTGGCTCAGACGATACACCCTCACAGACTACTCCATAATCCTAAAATATTCTTTGTGTCCCCATAAGATACAGCGCCCCCCTCCAGCAGGAAGTAGTAAGAGAAGCTATGCCCAAATTCCCAAATATACCAAGCTGACTTTAGAGATGTGTAAAGGTTAAAACCTTCCTTTTTAAGAAAAGAAAAGGGGAAGTGCTGTGGGATGGTCTGTATGTCAAATGTGTTGCTGATTGGTCAATAAATAAATCACTGATTGGCCCATGGCCAGGCAGGAAGTATAGGCGGGACAAGGAGGAGAATAGAGCTGGGAAGTGGAAGGCTGAGTCAGAGAGACACTGCCAGCCGCCACGATGAGAAACAGCATGTAAAGATGCCGGTAAGCCATGAGCCATGTGGCAAGGTATAGATGAATGGAAATGGATTAATTTAAGCTGTAAGAACAGTTAGCAAGAAGCCTGCCACGGCCATACAGTTTGTAACCAATATAAGTCTCTGTGTTTACTTGGTTGGGTCTGAGCGGCTGTGGGACTGGCGGGTGACAGAGATTTGCCCTGACTGTGGGCCAGTCAGGAAAACTCAAGCTACACCCATATAAACTGCAAGTTGTGAGTTCCTCCCAGCTCAGCATAAGCAGTATTTTGTTTGTCTGTTTACTTGTTGTGTTTGTGGACACACATTTAAGTATGCATATGGTGAGATTTTATTTGTACTGAAATGTGATTTTTTTTTTTTTTTTGGTTTTTCGAGACAGGGTTTCTCTGTGTAGCTTTGCGCCTTTCCTGGAACTCACTTGGTAGTCCAGGCTGGCCTCGAACTCACAGAGATCCGCCTGGCTCTGCCTCCCGAGTGCTGGGATTAAAGGCGTGCGCCACCACCGCCCGGCTTCTGAAATGTGATTTTATTTGTATGTTAATAAATAAAGTTACCTGGGGGTCAGAGCTAATAGCAAGCCATCGCAGAGCTGTAACAAGTGAGGAGGGCTCTCATTTAATCCCCACGCCCCCCCCAAAAAAAACACTAGGTTGTTTATTTGGTTGGGTCTGAGTGGCTGTGGGACTGGCAGGTGATAGAGATTTGTCCTGACTGTGGGCCAGGCAGGAAAACTCTAGCTACAAATGCATGTGGAAATCAAAGGACAACTTTTAAGGATCAGTTCACTCCTATCTTGTTGAGGCAAGATGTCTCTCGTTACTTCTGCTGCACTGCAGCTATGTGGCTCCACAGGCTTACTGGTGGTTCTTTCTCCACGTCCCTTCCTGCCTTAGGAGTGCTGGGACCACAGATGTGAGCCACAGCATCTGGCTTTTTACATGGGTCCCAGGGATCAAACTTGGGTCATCAGGCTTATGCAGCTAACATCTAGCTCTTGTACTCACTGATCCATCTCTTCAGTTCAGGCAGTATTTATCTCACATGTGTATCCCAGGAAAGTGAAACACCTTAGAGTCTCTGTAGGCACAACTAAACCCGCAGGAAATTCAAGTGCGTGGAGGGGCAAACATTCCATCTCCTAGTCTTGTGAATAAAAATGTAAAATCTAATCTATTTTTGTTAATAGTTTCTCTTCCAATATCTAATGACTAGAAATTCATTAAAATTCTTCACACTGAATCCATTGTCCTGGAAACAAGAGTGAGTGGGAGAGATTATGCCCTTGGAGACAGGCGACTGTGCTGTGGTCAGGCTGCAAGTGAGCCCAGGGTTCACAGACACTCCGAGCACTGTCACCGCTCTGAGTCACCAGAATTGAACAATTCTCTTACCCGGAAAGGATAAAAGTGGTCCCCTCTCTGACCTTTGCTCATTGTCTAGGTCCTAGGATATCTTAAGGGACAATTTTCATTTCTCAGAAAGTTCTTTTTATAAAAACAGTCATTTTAAAAAAAAAAAAGTCATTAAATTAATTTAAGAACTACTGAATACCTATTAAATGCCTCAAGTCACCAATAATAACAAGACAAAAGTTCTTCTCTTAAGGAAACTAGGTCCCACCAAGTCACAAACATCCAAACATTGAGGTACCTGTCAGTCATGGGAGAGCTCTGAGATTCACGACAGGGAGAGAATGCAAAGTCACTTTGCCTTTTTCAAAGGACAGGAGTAAGGAAGGAACTCTGAAGCTGTATGGTTTCAACAAAACCAACTAATGCCTCTGAGCATTAGCTTCCTCATGTGCAAAATTGAAAATTAATAAGCTCAAGTTAGCCATCCATAATGTACAAAGAGTCCTCTATGAAGGTGAGCAGACCTAAGTTTAAACTCAGCTCTGTTTTAGTCACTAGGAAGGCTAATACTGTTGCTCAGCCTCCTCATCTGAGTGAGGAGTGTAGAACCACCCATCTCACAGAGCAGCACTGAAGGACAACAGTACTCAGAGAAGAGCAGAGGTCATTGTCACTCTGTGAGGAGGGACAGGGAAGTATGACATTTGCTAAGAACCATTGGCTCTGCACTAGATTCAGAGGTTTTGTTTGTCTACTCATTTTATACCTATACATACAAACTAAAAAAAAAAGTTAGAGGGTTTTAGTAAAATTAAAATGATTTTCAAACAGATATAAAATCAAAATGTGGCAAAGAATTTATTTTACATATAATGGGAAAACATATAACTAGAAAGAGACTTCAAGTGAGGAGCTGGGAAGAAATTCATCAGGCAACATGCTTGTTGTGCAAGCATGATAAGCTGAACATGAATCACCAACACCCATGTAAAAGCCAGGTTAGCTGTGTCCGCACACTGGGAAGATGCGAGACAGACAGATTCCAGGAACGTATTGGCCAGCCAGTCCAGTCAAATCAATGAGCTCCCAGTTCAATGAAAGCCTCTGTCTCAAGTGTTGATTTCTGGCCTCCACATGAGCACACATAGACAAGTATACCCACATACACACATGCATACCACAACACAATTACAACTGATTCAAAGAAATTATTTTTAAAAATCAACAAATTTATAATAGATGAAAAACTGATTGACATCCACAGGTATATCATTTGGACAAAATATATTTTAATTTCTGTGTTTTAGAATCATTTACATTACTATAATTTTTATATAATTTACAGTGTAGCAAAATGGCTAAAAGACAACAAAAGAGTCAACTGCTTCAGAATCAGATTACCTTCAAGGGCTACAGATTTTTCTTTGTTCAACTGTTTTCAGAATACTTTTTACATCATTATGATTATCTTCATCTGCAGTGGAAAAAATGGAGTCATTCCATGAGTGTGTGATGACAGAAAAAGTATCAATTCAAACTCACCTGTATCCAAGCACATTCCCAAGTGGGTGCCACCACTTGCAGTGCTGGGCTATGCTTTGTCTTTCGCATTGCAGGGATGAACAGCCAGTACATGCGCAGGGAAGTCTTCTGCTGTGAGACCTGTGATGAGCTCAAAAGCTTCTGGGAAAAGGAAATTAGCAAACAGACTTGTTACCGAGAACTTGAAGAAGATCGCCAGGAGAAAAGCGCTCTGAGAAAGTATGTGGATTGCTTTTCTGTCCTAAATTTCCTTGGGAATATATGAGATGTGGAGAGGGGCCCAAATCTTTTTCATCACTCACTGTTATAAGGTGGGTGATGGATTCTGTACTACAGAGGGAGGAAACAAGAACAAGATATGGAGAGAAAGAAGTGTACTAAATTCACAAGTCCCAAAGAGGTATCTCCACACATTGCTCAGCACATCAAAGTTTTAATCAGAACCTAGGAGCCAGGAAGAAAGAGTAAGCCATATCCTTTGGGGGATTTCCATGGCAAGGCAGGAAAGAGAGGATAGTTCAAGGTAGGCTGGTTTGAATAATCCCAGTGGGCTTCTGGCTGGCTAGTCCCCAGTACTGGCTCTAGGTTGCTTTCCAAAGGGGAGCATAGTGGCAGGTATGGAAGTTGAATATGGAAAAAAATGAAGCTACAGAATTGGGTATAGATGGTTTGGAGATTGGCTGAGCCTTTTGCTAGGACAAGAATGTAACTCGGCTGTTAGAGGGCCTATCTAGAATGTACAAAGCCCTGGGTCAGATCCCAACACCAAAGAAGGTGTGAGGCAAACTCCTGTAATCCCAGCACTGGACAGGTAGAAGCAGAAGGTTCAGAAGTTCAAAGTCATCCACCTAGGCTACATGAGACCCTATCTTATAAAAGGGGTGGGAAACTAGTCCTGGGATGGGCAGTCTCTCTCCAGCCAGGGTATTCTTAAAAGAAGTCAGAACATAAAATACAGAAGATCAGAAACCAAGGTTAATAGAACCACTCATTCAATATTGCCAGTCTTTATGGGGTTTCTTGGGTACATCTACAGCCAATTTCTCACTCAGCTGTCAGCACTGCTGATGTTTTAGAGCCAGAGAACTGCTTGCAGTGGAAGGCTTCCTTGCATTGTAACATGTTCAGTAGTATTTCTTGACTCAAAAAATTAGCTGTCAGCAGGATTCCCATTTCACATTGTGGTAAAGGTACCTGGAGGGCAAAGTGGTTCCTATTGAGAACCAATAGCTTACAGATATCAACAATACTTTCTTCAACACAGACAAAATATCAAGTTTTGGGTTGTCCAGAAAGCTCAGCAGGTAAAGGCACTTGTCACATAAGCCTGAAGACCTGTGTTTGATCCCCATAACCAACATGAAGGCTGAAGGAGGGAACTGACTCCACAAAGTTTTCCTCTGACCTCCACATACATGTCATGATATATATACCCACATATACACAACATGCATGTGCAGAGGCACACATACACAATAATAACTAATAATTTGAATTAAAAAGTTTCTGTTTCCTACAATTGTTTACTCAAGAGATGGGTGTGGTGATACAAGCCATAATCCTAGCAGTTAGGATGTGGAGGTAGAAGGATTAGAATTTCAAGATCATTCTCATCTACCTAGAGAATTAAAGGCCAGCCTGAGCTACATGGAGCCTGTGTCAAAAATAAATGAATAAAAATAAGAATAAAGAAAAATCCCTTCAGCTCTTCACAATTATAATCCCAGAATAGAAGGCCAAACTATCTTTCAGGGTTAGCTTGACAGGTCTGTCTGTATGAAAAACTAGTTCACGAAAACCTTCCACATCTGGAAAGACACATATTAAGAGTTTGAGGGGAAGGTAAAGCAGTCTCTCCTGCCTGCCTCTTCCCAAATACCTAACAGTCACTTCTTAAATAACTGATTTCCTACCTGGCTCTTATCCTGCCTTACCATAGGCCAAAACAGCTTCTTTATTAAACAATATTATCACACATTTTCACAGCGTGCAGAAAGACCATCCCACAGCACAGTCTTTTTTTTCATTAACAAATGAATTTCTTGTTTTAGTTGAGAGTCTACTGAAAAGGGATCATTTATTTACAAAGCTGAGCAGCAGGAACAGCTCAACTCCTCAGAGCCTGTCCAAGTTCTTTACCTCTAAAATAGGAACAGTCCCACTGAGACATAGGCTCACCAATGGGATGTTCACTCATGTAGTCCAGAGGGGTCTCAAACTGGCTACATATCTGAGGATGACCTTGAACTCCTGATCCTTTGGCCCTCAGCATTAGGATTACAGGTATGAGCCACCACATCCAGCTTTCAACATCACTTTCTAAAACGTTTTTAAGTCCCAAAGAAGAGCCTCCCTCCATACCTAGAGAAAAACCCTCTTCCATCCACATCCTTAACAGTGTCATTAACACACTGACCTTGCTTAGAGGAAGCAGTCCTAGAATGGTGTCTGGAAAGCAGCTGGCTTCCAACGGCCCTACTTATCCCTACCTCCTTCTTTGTGTCAAACTAGTGTGAAGTCCAAAGGCTCTCCCTGCCCAGTGCAGTCCCTTCTCCCTGCTTTCTCAGTTCCTTCCCTAAATCTGTTTTTGAGATGCATAATGCCAGGCATGTGACGGAAAAACTGCAAGCCCGATCAGATCCTCACTGCCTCCCAGTGACACACTATCCCTTGAGAATCTCACAGACACCATCACCCTGCTTTCTAGTTACACCTAGTTAATTCTACTTACAAAGGAGAATCAGAATATCTAGATATTAACTGCCACCCCTACCCCAACAAATCAAAAGAATCTAGAACAATAAATAAACATGACTTGGTCTCCATTTGAAAAGTGAAACCAGTATTTCTAGATTAAAGACAAAAACTTTAATACCAGCTATACTGCTCTTCTCATGTATTCAGATCTCATTTTTAAGATTTATTTGATTATTATTTATATATGTGTGTGTATTTGTGTGTTTATGTGTACACAAATGCAGTGCCTGTGGCAGCCAGAAGAGGGCATCCAATACCTTGAAGCTGGAGTTATAGGCAATTGTGAGTCCTCTAACTAGGTTCCTTTGCAAGATCCTTTGCAGTCCTTTGCAAGAGCAGCAAGTACTCTTAACTGCTGAGCCATCTCCCGACCTCTTTTCATCCTTTAGTTGATTAGATCACAAATCAGTTTGTCATCTTAGTTTTTTTCTGCTGATCCATTTGCCTGTCTGTCCCTTTCTTCAAGGCTGTGTTAACAATGGTGACTGTATCTTTTTTTTTTTTTTTTTTTTTAGACAGGGTTTCTCTGTGTAACCCTGGCTGTCCTGGAACTTTCTCTGTAGACCAGACTGGACTCAAACTCAGAGATGCACCTACTTCTGCCTCCCGAGTGCTGGGATTAAGGCATGTGCCACCAGTTCTTTTGGCTAACCTACTTCTTTTCTTACTTTTCCACAGAAAATTGATTGATTATTTTTTAATGATTGGTTATTTTTTTAATGAAGGCTTGCTATGTTACCCAGGCTGTTTTCAATATCTTAGACTCAAGTAATCCTCTTGCCTCAGCCTCCCAGGCAGCTGAGACCACATTCACCAGCTGTTTCACAGTCAGCTGGTTGATGACTACAGAAACATTTCCCTGGGATTTCATGGAGTCAAATATTAATTTAGGAAGGCTAAATTAAATTTGATGAAAGACTAACTGTTTGTAGTCTTCACTGTTTTTCTACTCTATTTCTGTTCTTTACTCACTTGTAAAAGTCATGGGCTTCTTTGAACAATATTTATGAGAAACAAATGAAAAACTCACCAATGGACCAGCAGATATGGAAACAAATGCACTAATCAATTGCATGTGTGGTGTCTTCTCCTCAGGCTTCGAGAAGAATGGAAGCAGAGGCTGGAGAAGAGGCTGAGAATGCTGGACAATCCTGATGATAAGGGAAAGCAAGCTACCCCTGAGAACTGAGTGCTTCTGGCAAACCATCAAGAGCATCTTCTTCTAAAGGAAAAAGACTTCCATAGAGTTATACTGACTTCCTAAGCTGAACTTCCCGATCTGTTCTTCCATTTGAGAAAGGACATACATGTAAACCCTACCCTGTGTTAATGGGAACTGTTATCCAGCTCAACCCTCTCCACACAGAGGACAGGGTGACTGCAAGGGTGGGATGCTTGGATTGCTTAATGTAAAAAGCTCTTTGAATTAGCACCCCTCCCCATGTAGTAAAGGTGGTTCTGCCTTCTATCCCCATCTTGAAATCTAAATGCTTTCCCTGAACTTGCTTGAGGCAATGACCTTGATGGAACCCAGCTTCTCCACATCTCTAGAAACTGATCACAAAATCATTGTCTCCTTTCTTCCTTTTTTGTGTATACAGAGATGCCACAGCCTGCAGAAATAAAACTAGTATGAATTTTGAAATTTTAACAATATGATTTGAAAATAAACGGAATTAGTTTTCTCTTCCTATAAATTTGGGCTTTTTGATCATGTTTTATTTAGGCACATGCAGAGGAAGTAGAATCCTGCTGAACAGTCTTGGCTGGCTCACCCTAACCCTTGCTCACCTCAGAATTGCCTGCCCTCTGTCAAGTCCTTTCACATTCCTCTTAGTCAGTTCTCCACAAGTGTCAGCTGCAGTATCCCCAGACACATTCCAGAACTTTGAGTCATCCTCACTTAGCTTCCTGTCTGGTCCAGAGCAAGTTTGCTAGACAAACGGCATTTACAGCAGCATGGATGGGGGTTCCTTTGTCTGAGATTCCTCGAGGCAGGACGGGAACAAAGGGAGATGTGCCAAGGCACATAGGTGGCCAGAGGGAATAAAAGGCTGAGTCCAAGACACTTAGACAGTCACGGGGAAGCCTGCTTCCCTCTGCTTCTTCTGGAAAACTAACAACCCTCATTATGGCCAAGAACGATGTGCATGGCAGGAAGGGCTGGAGAGGCTTCCACCATCCCCCCACAGTGAGATTCAAAAGGCAGTGCCCAGGCCTCTCCTGTGGGCTCTTATTCAATTTACATTCAACAAAAAGACTAAACTAGTTCTGGGAAAAGCTGAGCTAAGTTCAAAAGAGGATAATCATGAAAAAGAACTTTGATAAGGACAGAGAACCATGGGAATAAACATCAAGACACCTGACCACATATGTGAGTGGTCTGAAAATGTGACATCTGAAAATGTGACAGTTAAAGGGAGATCTGACCTGTAAAAATCATTTCACTTTGTATGTACACACCAACATATCAATTACAGACCCTAGGTACATACAGCGCCTGGCTATGAGCAAGGAAAACAGAACAGGGAAGGTGCAGAAGTGAGGAAAAGCAGATGGGGCCTGGGAAGCTATAGAGAAATGTGTATCTATAACAGAATGAGGAAAGGGTTCCTCTATAGAAGAGAGGAGGTGGGGACAGGAGCCCCTAGAGACAGGCTTCTTATCTACAGAGTAATAGCCATTGTAATTTATAGCTACAGGAGTGGATTGCTTGGATTTTCATTGTTGATTTTTTTTTCCAGAATGTGTGTGTGTGTGTGTGTGTGTGTGTGTGTGTGTGTGTGTGTGTGTGTGTGTGTGTGTGTGTAGGCAGGGTCTCATACAGGTCAGGCTGACCTTAAACTATATTTAGCCACTGATGAACTTGAACTTCTAACTCTGCTACCACTGTCCCCTAAGTACATGGATTAAATGTGTACACCACCACACCCAACCTAACTTTTCCAGATTCCTTGATAAATGAAAACACACACACACATATATCTATATCTATATCTATATCTATATCTATATCTATATCTATAATTTTATATGCAGATAATTATAACACATATGTTGGTTGGCTTTCCATAACTGTGGAAAAAACTCACTGTATCTGCTGGTCAAGCAATGTATATGACATTTTCTTATACTTTTCATGAGTATTTGTTCATTTGCTTGTTAGTCATTTGTTTAACTTGAGTTCTAGGGCTTAAACTCAGATCGTGTATAGAAAATGCTTACTAACTGATCTTCCCAAACTTTCGTGCATGATTTTGACTTTTGCCAATGAGTTAAAAAATATATAAAAATGGCCGGGCGGTGGTGGCGCACTCCTTTAATCCCAGCACTCGGGAGGCAGAGCCAGGCGGATCTCTGTGAGTTCGAGGCCAGCCTGGACTACCAAGTGAGTTCCAGGAAAGGCGCAAAGCTACACAGAGAAACCCTGTCTCGAAAAACCAAATATATATATATATATATATATATATATATATATATATATATATAAATGAATGACGTCTATGAATAGGTAGTCTACTCTTAAAGCAAAAAAGAAACACAAACAGGCCTAGGTCCCAATGTCCCTTTCAAGGACAAACCCTAATGACAGAACTTCCTCCCACTGGGCCCTACTTCCTAAACATTTTACTTCCTTTCAATACTTTCAGGGCTAGAGGACAGCCCATTGACACATGGGCCTTGGAGGGCACTCGTGATATAAATTGTAGCATTTTGTATGCAGATATAATTTGGGGAGTTTGTTTTTTTGTTTGTTTGTTTGAGACAGGGTCTCACTATGTATCCCTGGCTGGCCTGGACCTTGTTATGTATACAAGGTTGGCCTCCAAGTCACAGAGGTCCCCCAACCTCTGCCTCCTGAATGCTTCAACACCACGATGAGCACCTGTGTTACTGAGATTTTCTACCAACTCCTTTGTCCTTGTTTGCTTTGGCTTAGAAATCCCTTTGTTTCCCTCCTCCCTGCCGTCACTGACCTTCACACCCTAGCAATTTATATTAACAATTTCCAACAGTTTTCTGCACATTTACACAGCCATGAACACACACATCATATAAAAGACTTGTGTGAACATGTTCCTGTGAACATAATACATAATTGAATCATATTCTATTTTTCTGCATCTTGCATTCTTCAATTGTGTAAACCCTAAGACTTTGTCACTTGAACTGTAAAGCAGTGAAAACTCTTATCCATGGGTCCTTTATATTAACTTGATATTTTGTACTAGAGAACAGATTCCTTAGGATGGGAAACACAATAAATAGCATTAGAAACAGAAATTTATTAGAGTACCCTTCTCTCAGTATCCCCAGCAGTAAGTGCTGCTGTATTTAGCTCTGACCTCTTGGGCTTTCATCTCTGCATTGGCTCTGTGTTTCTTATTTAATAAGACGGTTACAACTACATGCTGCTGTTTTGGGGGTTTTGTTTTGTTTTGGTTTTTGCTGCTGCTGGTGTTTCAGACAGGATTTCTCTGTGTAGCTTTGGAGCCTGTCCTGGAACTCATTCTGTAGACCAGGCTGGCCTTGAACTCACAGAGATCCACCTGCCTCTGGCTCCCGAGTGCTGGGATTAAAGGCTTGCACCACCACCACCCAGCTAAGTGCTGCTGTTTTGACCTGGAGACAAAGTGTTATCCCATTGTTCTTTCAGCATCTAGTGACTGTGGTTACATTTCATTTGCTTACTAATTAGATTTATAAAATGCTTTGTATACCCACAAATCATTTTGCTTTATTTGACTTTGTTTTGTTTTGAGGGGGTTTCATTGTAGCCAAGGCTGGCCTGTACCTTTCTATGTGTCCCAAGATGACCTTGAATTTCTGGTCCTACTGCCTCTACCTTTCCAATTCTGAGTTCCAGGTGAGCACTACCAAGTCCTATTTATTTGGTTAAGGATTCAAATCCAGGACTTCCTACCTGCTAAGCAAGCACTCTACAGACTGAGCTGTCAATACTCCAATAGCCCATCCCATTACTAATTTTCCCAATGTAAGTCTTTTATGTTAAAGTATACAAATTATTTAGACATTGAAAGTATATAAAGTCCTAAATTGTTATTCTTATTAGAAATCTAAAGGGACTGGGGAAAGGCCATTGTAAGGATTGTGGGTTTCTTCTGAGTAGCCAGAGAGGCACAGCTGGGAAGTCTCACTTTGGTTTGGATGGGATTACTAAGGGACCTATAAACAACAGACTACTGGGGGAAACACTAGAAACTGGTTAGGGAGCTATGGTGGCAATCCAAGCTAACTGCCTTGGGTGGGAAGAGAGAGAATGGCTACAATCCATGCCTTGCTGCTGGGTTAACAAGTTCATAGAGTTCAGCCAAGACCTGATGGAATGGAGGCAGCAGCCTTGCATCTATCTGGAAAAAAGCAGTTCAAAAGAATAGCTTTGACAAAGACAATAAGGTAGGCATGAACTCATCTATTCCTTCAACCTATTCAGCTAGGACAGGATCGGGGTAAAGGGAGGGAAGGAGTGGAGGTAAAGGTACAGGGGTGGGAGTAAATTCGAAGCTGCTAGACATTGGGAGCATTAAAGAGGCAGAGAAAACAGAAGTTACTACAGTGTTAAGCATGGAGGCTAAAGAGAAGCGTGAAAGATGACTCCAAGATATCCAGTTTGAGCCGCTGGAAGTTTGGAGTTTCTGATGTCAATAGAGCCTGGAAAAACCTGGAGTGGAACCTGGTTGAGTTCTGAAGGGACTGGATACAGGAAAGGATCTGCACGCTGGAGAGCAGGCATGTCTGTGCCCTTGGAGCTCCAGCAATACAGAAGTCTTCTCCTCCAGTCAGTACTGAAAGCCTTGAGTGTGCCACAAGATCCTAGCAAATGTGGCATGGCAAAGGGGACTGGGTAGCGCCCGTGGGAGGGAACCCAGAGAGCGCCTCACTGCTCACAAGCAGCAGCTACCACTGTGAATCGAAGCCAGCAAAACACCTTCCAGATTCTCCCCAAGTGAGATGATAGAGACTGCTGTGGTCCTCGGGGTGTGATGGGAGTCCTGTTGCAATCCAAAGAGGAAGAATGTCCACCTGGGCCTCCTTGGTGCATGCCCAGCCACAATTCAATAGTAGTTGGCAGGATTGGAAAACCTGCCCGGGTCTTCAGAAAACACCCAAAGTACACCACTCTTCGCTGGGTAAGGATACCCAACCAGTTCCTTGGAGCTGTAGCATCCATGCTAAAATCGACAGTCTGAAGAAAGCCAACTGGTTTATGGGTCTGCAGCTTCCCTGTGCCTCTGTATTTATCCCCACTCCTTCCCTCTCCCTGGCACTCAGCCCTAGTTTATCCTAGCTGAACAGGTCAAAAGAATATGTGGATACATATGTCCACATCTCTGTGGAAACTCTTACGAATTGTTTCTCCAGGTAGCCATTAGGCTGCCCCCTCCCCTCCAACAGGTCTTTGCTGAACTATAACCTCATCAGTGCAGTAGCAAGGCATGTATTATAGCTATACTCTTCCCTCCTAGTACCCCACCCCAGTCCCCTGAGTTTCTCACACTGAACAAGATGCTTATATACTGTCTTTTGCTTGTAGTCTTTTCCTGTTGCTTTAGGTAAGCTTCCTGTGGAGGGGTCCCCTTTTTGGTGATTGATGTCTTCTAAGTGTTTGTTGTATTGTATCTTCAATAAATAAAATTTGCAAGTGTGCCTCCTGAAAAAAAAAGAAATCTAAAGGGAAGATCAGATCATTAAATACTCATTATCAAGTCTAAAAAGTTTGAAGCTATAAAGGAAAAAAATTAATGTATTAGTCTATATGAAAGTGAAAATCTTATATGTGGCAAAATGGACCATGAGCAGAGTAGCTTTGGCAGCTTTTCAATTTTAAATGATCATTTAGCTGCAGCTAGGAAAACGGATTTAAGAGATGACAGGAGATGACTTAGAGATGAATAGAAGGTAACTTCTGTGGTTACCATGATAAAGGACATGAGCAAATAGAATGCATGGGTCTTGCAGATTGGTTGGATATAGTGAGACACAAAATATCTGAAAATACAGGTGTTCATTTATCTTAACCAACACTTATTTAACACGAGCTAAATAAAAAGAATATGAAATCTAAAAGCTTCTGAACTCGTTCTATTAACAACCAAATTTACTAACCAGTGAGGACTGTGTATGGCGCCTAGCCTCCTGGGCTTCAGGTTCCTGAGGGTAGCAATGAACCTAGCATTGTGCCTTTCCAGATGGTTGAATAGATTATCAGGTGTAATGTTCCCTAGCACAGGACTTGGTGCAGGGGGACCCTTGATGTGTCTGAGCTCTCATCTCCTCCATTCTTCTGTCTTCTGTCTGTCACCAGTCTGGGCCCATGGAAAATACCCTAGAGTAGTGATCCTAAGCATGCCTACCGTCCCAATTGCCTAGAAAACTATTTTAAATTCGTAGGTTTCTTGGGCCCTACTCTCAGAGACTAATTTGCTGATCTGATGTGGAATTCAGGAACTGTGTTTCTATCAAAATACATAGGAGACCTTGATGCTCAGCTAGACTTGGAACCAGTTCCCTAGAAGGTATAAAAGGGAATGAGGGGAACCACTGAAACAGATTCTGTTGGTTAGACTAAAGAGGAATATAAGTGTTGCTCTCTGCAGGTGCAGGGAGGGCCTGGTCAACTCCCAGAGTGCATGAGGTCAGCCTTGGAAGATCAGCTAGCAAAGGCAAGAAATAGCCTCTGTGTGCCAGAATGGGGCTGGAGGAAGGAGAAAGGAAGCATAGGCTGGGTTAAGTAAGGGAAGGTCCTTAAAAGCTACCGTAGGAGTTTGGTCTTCATCACACAAGCAATGGAGACTCATCAAAGGTTTCTAAGCAGGCTGGTAACCTGCTAAGAGCTTGTCTTAGTAACTTAGTGAGGCAACGTTGGCAGCAGAGTGGAGAATACACTCTACAGGCATGAGGGATTGCCTCTGCTAAAACTGTGATTATCCAAACAGCTTTATTTGGAAAATACACCACTTCAGTGATCTTGAACTCTGTCCAAGGCAAGTGGAAGTACAAATAAGAGTGGGATCTTATTTGTAACAAGAGGCAAAGTTCACAGAGTGACCATTTACCTTTATATGAAAGTTTTTTATATGAGAGCTTCTGGTTAACAGCTTCAAACTTGCATGTTTTTATCACAAAATTAATTAACACTTTCCTTTTAATCAGGTCTTACATTATACCAATTTAGATGTGAGATCAGCTGCCCTGCCCCCCAAAAAAAACCTAAGTGAATTTTACACCTAGCATTGTTGATACTGAGGAAAGTACAACAAAAGGTCCTTTTTCATTAGGACAGCTGAAAAATATCACTCTGTATTAGTGACAGTAGAATTGAAAGCAGTAAGTGTCGCTTTCCACAAAGTAATTTAGCAGCAAGATTGCAGAGCAGTGTGCCAGCCCCCTGGGATATTTTGAAGCAAAGGAACTGAAATGCAAAGAGATACAATGGTGCTCACAGGCAGCCCAGTTGCTGGAGACATCACCATCTGTGGGAGACAGGCTGGAGACACTGGTTAGGAAAGATTTACTGTCCTGGGCTGACAAAGGAGATGGACAGTACCCAGTCGGCTGGGCAAATCAGAGGATCATTTATAATACAACACTGGGCAACCCCACCCCCACCCCAAACACCATGACAAAGTGCAGACCAGGCACAGGGCCAGGCTTCCTAATAAGACCTTGACAAGGACAGGAGGGGGTACTTCAGGAAGGAGCCCAAGTCCATTCCATTAGCTCTGACTTATGTAATATTCTTTTTGAATATACAGACTGTAAAAGAGAAAATGGAATTATATAATTAGCATGAGACTCTTACATCAGCTTTGGCTGTAATGAGTTTTCTTCTAAAATAATAAATTACTTGCATGTTTGTAGCAAAAAATAAAAATCAGGAAAAGAAAAAGTATACAAATGACCTCCAGGCTGCCAGTGGCAGGAAACATGGCTGACATTATAAAGATTAGTATTCATTATGTACACTCAAAAAGACAGGCAAGTAATTTTTCAAAACATGGTGTTATGTCCATTCT
The DNA here is from genome assembly GCF_007827085.1 of Peromyscus californicus insignis. Classification (NCBI taxonomy): domain Eukaryota; kingdom Metazoa; phylum Chordata; class Mammalia; order Rodentia; family Cricetidae; genus Peromyscus; species Peromyscus californicus. Next base: position 533,342 of record NW_026294606.1, read on the forward strand.
TGTAACCTGTTCTGTTTTAATGTTGTAGACACATTAGAACTGAAGGAGTAAGATCTGCTTTTTGTTACTGTTGAATGTGATGTGAGGATTATTTACTTGCTCTTCCTTCTATTTTTATTTACTTATTTTTGGGAGTGTCTCAGTAACTGACTCAGAACTGTTGATCCTCCTGCCTCAGTCCCCCAGTGCTGTGATTATAAACCACTACAGCTGGCTCTCTTTTCTCTCATTTATTGTCTTTTTGGCATTTCTCTCCCTTTCCTTCCCCTTCTGAGTTCAGGCTGATCTTGAACTCCTGGTATTCAACCTCCTAAGTTCTGGAATTACAGATGTATGCCACCATGCCCAGTTTACAAAGAACTTCAGTCCTGCCAGACAAAGTGAGATGTCTTCCCTTAAAGGTATCTAAGGGAAGGAGAGGTCCTGTACTACAATGAAGCACACTTAGTATATGACCTGTGCTATGTGACCGAGGTAAGAAATGGGGCCCATATGGCTTAGACTATGTGATGAGGATCACCTTTCTTTCAGTAAGGAAGTAGTTCTTGGCTAATGTGTGACCTAGAAGACATTAAGTTGCTCGTCTCTCCCCTTACTCTATGCCCTGGCATGAGGCAGGGTAAGCTGTGTGTGATTTTACTGTGTTTACAATCTTCTCTGCTTAGGCCCCAAAGGATCTGGGTGCTCCAACAAGGAAAAACCAGAGTCTTGGCTTGGGCTGAAACCATAAGAAAAGAGAGATCTCCTTCTTCTGGATCTGTTCACAGTAAAGATGGAGGTGTTGTCAGAACACCTGAGCCCATGGGGACACTCTCAGTCAAACCACCACACTTGCAATTCCATTTCCATCCTCTGTTACCCACTGTCCTGTGCTATACACAATTAAACACACTGAGTCCTACATCACTTTGTTCCTTTTAAGTACTAGTGACCTACAGAAAGCTAAGTACCTGAAATGCAGCCTAGGGCAGGACTCTGACTTTCTTCACTTGAGTGGCTCTAAATATAATGATGAGTGCGGAACTCAGATATGTTACCTAAATTCTCATGCTTCACCTCCCTGTGAAGTCTTCTGATGGGGAGGACTACGCCATCACAAGTTTGGGTGTTAAAACTTGGTTTTAAAACAAATAAAAGAGGAAAAGGAAGTGTAGCTCAGTTAGTAGAGTGCCTATCCACCATGCAGGAAGCTCTGGTAGGATCCTTAGCACCACAGAAATCAGACATGATGGCACCCAGCACTCAGGAGTTGGAGGCAGGAGATCAAAAGTTCAAGGTTATCCGTGGCAACAGAGAGAGCTTGAGACTACCCTGGCCTATATGTGACTCTGTCCAAAAATAATAATAGTAGTAGTAATAAAACAGAAAACATTAATAAAAGCTCACTTCATACAAAGTGTGGCCTAACCAGGTTTTTCTCCCAAGAATTTTTAGAAGATTAAATTCACAGTATTTTATAGTAAATATTTAGCAACAAACAGCCAACAGTTAGTGTGTCCAGGGTGCAGCAGCAAGCTGGGAGAGTACTTAACAAATGAAGAGAAATCTACAAATGTGGCTTCTAAGTGCTGCTTGCTGGACTGTGACCTAGACTCTAACACAAATAACCAGTTGTTATTTGTAGAGCCTGGGGATTAAATGCCATGGCTTTGGAGTCAGGCAACTCTGGGAGTTAATCTCTGTGTTGCCACAGAACAGGCCAGTTCGTTAACCTCTGTCAGCATCAGTTTCCTCATTGCTCTGGCTTGGATAATGAATGTCCCCCCCAAAGAACCTACGTTAAAGGCCTGATCCCCAGCCTGTGCTGTGTGCTGGTGGTGCAGTCTTTAAAAGGTGGAGCCTAGTAGAAGGTGCTGAGGTCATTAGGGCTGCGTCACAGAAGACCTGTGAGACCCTGCCCTTTCCTCTCTCTCTCTTTCTTTGCTCCCCAGGGTTTTATTATTTATTTATTTTATTATTAGTGGGGAGGGTCATAGGGCAGGTTTAGAGTTCAAAGGAAAACTCTGTGGAGTCAGTTCTCTACCTTCACATGGGTTCTGAGAATCAAACTCAGGTTCTCTAGGCTAGCATGGCATGCACCTTTCTCAAGGAATCTTCTAGTCACCTAGCCCCACCCTGACCCCTGCTTTTGATGTAAGGGATTTTACTTTCTTATGTGTTCCCACCACAATGTGTGCCTCACCAGAGATTAAAACAATGAAGCAAAGTGATCAGGAATAAAATCTCCCAAACTGTGAGCCAGGTTAAATCTTTCTTCTTGCCGGGTGGTGGTGGTGCAGGCCTTTAATCCCAGCACTCAGGAGGCAGAGCCAGGCAGATCTCTGTGAGTTCAAGGCCAGCCTGGTCTACAGAGCGAGTTCCAGGACAGGCATCAAAACTACACAGAGAAACCCTGTCTCGAAAAACAAAAAGCAAAAAACAAAAACAAAAAAACAAACAAACAAAAAAACTTTTTTCTTCATAATTATCTCAGATTTTTTTTAATATAATGTCAGAAAGCTGGCTAACACAATCACCTTCTAGATGAGGTAATAAATTCTACTTCAGAATTCACAGTAATTCTGAAAGGATTATATGAAAAACTGTCCATTTTCTACTTTAAAGCTGAAGTTCTGGGTGGGAGAGATGGCTCAGCAGTTAAGAGCACTGGCTGCTGTTCCTGAGGACTGGGGTTCAGTTCTCAGCACCCAAATGGTGATTCACAATCATCTGTGTCTCCAGTTCCAGAGAATCTGATGCATTCTTCAGGCCTCCATGGACACTGTGTGCATGTGGTGCACACATGTAGGCAAACACTCACACACATAAAGTCTTTTATTTATTTTAAATATCTTAGTAAATACATCTTTTTAAAAATAGGCATATTGAGATGACTCTCCTCTGAGAAGCCCATACCCACATTTCCCAATGTGACTGTTGTTTTTATTAAAATCTCAATCATTCAATTTACCAGGAGCCATATGCTGGGGTGAAAGCCTGCTAGCTCAGAGAGACAGAGAAAGCACCCAGCTGACCTTCCTCCTCAGCTGATGTCCCAGAAGCCTCTTCTCTCTCCTCCAGTCTCAAACAAGTCCCCTCAAACTCAATGTCCCTCCCTTCTACTTCCTGTGAGTCTATCCATCCTCCTAACTCCCTCTTACTCTCTATGTTTTTTTTTCTTAATCATCCTGTGTTCACTTCCTGTTAACTGGTTGCTTGCTCCACATCTTGACCTAAGGTTGACTTTATTAATCCTGTTTACAATATTCAAGCAGAAAGCTCTTGGATTAAAGGTGTGTGCTAGGGCTGAGCCACACCACAACTAGAAAGAGTTTTTTTTTTTCTGGTAAATAATGCAATCTCAGGTTCACAGTGTGATCAAATTTTCTGAAACATGATTTCTTTCCTTCTTGCATCTTTCTTTTACCATAGCATTTAAGATCCCTTAATAAACTGCAGCTCTTCAAAACAATAAATATATTGAAACAATTTATATTTAATCTTTTTTGGTATTTGCTTTGTTTTGTTTTTTTGAGACAGGGTCTTTCAATTATGTAGCCCTGACTATCCTGGAACACACTTATGTAGGCGAGGCTGGCCTCTCACAGAGATCCCCCTGCCTCGGCCAGCTATATACAAGGGGTGTGTGTGTGTGTGTGTGTGTGTGTGTGTGTGTGTGTGTGTGTGTGTGTGTATGTAGTGGTTGGTGAGTGTATACATCCATGTGTGTGCATTTGTGTGTGTGAATTCAGACATGCACGCCATGGTACACATGTGGAGGTCAGAGGACAACATTGGACATCCATCCTCACTTTCCACCTTGTTTAAAACAGTGTTTCTGGATGTCTCTACTCTTCACCATGGGTGTGGGAGAGCTAGTCTCAATGGCATGGGCCTAGGAGAGCTTTTCCCCTCACCTGAGTGGGGTGGTCCCAACGGCCCAGACTGACCAGCTCAGTCACCACCAGGCCCACAACCTGGGTCTTAGGTTGGTCCACCCTAACATCTGCCCCATCTATGACCTGCTGGAGTGCATGAAGGAACTGGTAATGTGGAACAATAACAGCAGGATCTCCATGACTCAAGGCAACAGCAGGATATCTGAGGAGTTTGAGGGTCCAGTGATGATGGTGTACCAGAGACCTTAAAACAGACCAATGACTCATTGCAGTGAACATTTAAGGGTGGGGCTGATTGGACAAAAGGGTGTAGTGGGTAACACACCACAGTTCCCTATTTCATTTGTACTGAAATGTGATTTTATTTGTATGTTAATAAATAAAGTTACCTGGGGGTCAGAGCTAATAGCAAGCCATAGCAGAAGCCGGGCAGTGGTGGTGGTACACACCTTTAATCCAGATCACATGACAGGCAGATCTCTGTGTGTTCAAAGATACAGCCAGCATGGAGACACACGCCTTTAATCTCAATACCAACCATAGAAGACCTGGAGGTCTGTATAGACAGTCAGTGATGAGGAGGTCATGTGGTTGGGTTTACAACCAATGAGAAGGCAAAACAGAAAGTCAATAAAAAGACAGATATACAGGAAGTAGCTCTTTTTCTGAGGGGAAGGACAACAGTGGCAGCGAAGGGTAAGAAAGGTTTTTTAGTATCGGCTTTTAACTCTGAATTTGGCTCCATGTTTCTTATTTAATAAGACTGTTCATCTACATCTGGTGCCCAACATGGGGCGCCATTTGTAGCTGGAGTTTTCTCCAATCCTGCCTGGCCCACAGTCAGGACAAATCTCTCTCACCTGCCAGTCCCACAGCTGCTTAGAACCAACCGAATAAACATACAGAGACTTATATTGCTTAAACTGTTTGGCCTAATGGCTCAGGCTTCTTGCTAGCTGTTCTTATATCTTAAATTAACCCATTTCTATTAATCCATAAGTTGCCACAAGGCTTGTGGCTTACCGGTATCTTAACATCTGCTTCTCATCATGGTGGCTGGCAGCGTCTCTCTGCCTCAGCCTTCCACTTCCCAGAATTCTCTTCTCTCCTTGTCCCACCTATAGTTCCTGCCTGGCTACTGGTCAATCAGTGTTTTATTTATTAACCAATCAGAGCACCACATTTAACATACAGAACATCCCAAAGCAGTTCCCTATGCCACTTGGATGAATGAAGAGGTATTGGAAAGACAGAGGAGCAAGGTGGGTTTTTTGTTTGTTTGTTTGTTTTGTTATTAGTTAATTTTCAGGGGGCTAGAGAGGCATGCTGCAGAGGTGAGAGGTGGATATAGAGGGACGGGGAGGTGAATGGGATTGGGGTACATGATGTGAAATTCCCAAAGAATCAACAAAGAATTATTTAAAAAAAAAAAAAAACAGTGTCTCTGTTGTTCACTGTTGTGCATGCCAAGTGAGCTGTCCTGAGACCTGCCAGGGATTCTCCTATCTCTACCTCTCATCTCTACTTACGAATACTAGGATTACAGATGTTCAAGCTAAGGGTCTATCTTTTACTCGGGTTGTGGGGATTTGAACTCAGGTCATCATGCTTGCAGGACAATCTCTTTTACAAACTGAGCCATCTCCCCAGCCCATATGCTATTATTAAGACTTAAGCACAACTCTATCTTGAAAATTCCCATACTTCCTCTTGTTTATGTATTAGTGCAATATACTTAGAAACTGGCTTTGCATCAGTTCCTTACTTGGTCCTACAAGGTAGCTACAAACAGTAATAGCCCATTCTGCCTTCCTTTTGTATCTGTCTCCTTAAGCATCTTACTCTCTTTGTTTGCAGTGTCCTGTTTCACACAACTAAATGGTACTTAAAGATCTCCAGTCATTGTCCCCACTTGTAGTCAGTCACATCAGGTTCCAGAGACTGATAAATTCATTTATAATAAGGAATACCTAGGACAGATACCACTACCATCACCCCACCTGAAAAAGTAAGGTCAGCTAATTTTAACAACAAAACTAGTTCTGCAGTATATAAAAAGTATGCTCACAATGAGGAAGGAGGTTTCCCAGGTATGCTCTGAGCAACACAGAAGATAGCGTGTTCACCTGATATGAAGTAGAACTTTAAACAGACCAAAGTTCACATTTACCATGATTTAAGTCAACTAAAATACTGTTCTTTGATAAATCTAAAGTCTCCTGCTTCCTCTCAGACTGGAACCTCATGAGAAAGAGACAAGCAATTCAAAGACTACCAAACTGACTAGCATTAACATATGAACAAGTTCATCTGAATCTGGATTTCATTGCAGCAATTTCCAGTAAGGAATATTTGAACTGAGTAGCTCGAAATCAACATGCAGGCTGTTAGGTGCCGTCTTCTACTACAGCAAAGGCACACGCAGAGCCAAGTTTAGAAGCAAATGGTACTTGGTGAATGTGGAGTCAGTATAGCACATATCACACATTGCCCTTTAGGCTCTTTTCCCACACTCCTGGTATGCTACAGCCTCCCACTGCCAAAACAACATGTTTCCCTTAGACGTGCTTATCATACTTACCTATCGGTAGCCTCATTTACATCGCATTGCTTTTTTGTAGACATACCAGGGTCATTGTGGTTCACCTTTGTGGATGAACACATTTTCCTCAGCACATAGTCACCTCAGATCTGAGGGTGAGTCATTGGTGTTAACACTATGTCTCATTCACTCATCTTTATCCACTTTTCAATTGAGTGTGACCAGCCACCTCCAGAGAGATGGGTGTCTAAATATGCCCCTGATTTTGGTCTGGACACTTTTGTAAACTATGAGAAAAGTCCACCCACAATAGTAATTAACAGGCTGTCATTCAATCCAGCAAATATTTATTTCTGAAGGCATATGTGACTAATGTCAGGTATTTATGGCATGCTTAGTTGCCTAAGTGGTATGCCCTATGTGTTATTCTTTTGACCTTTGATTGTTCAGTGGGAACCTTTACACATCTTTTATCAGTGGGGCATGAATAGAGTGAGCTTAGTTCAGAGTAGGGTTAAGACAGTCCTAGGAGGTACAGGTGAGTTAGGGGAAGGGAGGGTGGATGGTCACAAATACAGTACTGTTCTGCCTTGGGTGGATCTCAACCATATATGTTGTGATTTTCCAAGATCATTAAATGAAGAGGCAGCAGTCCCAGATACTCAAGCCTCATCATGTGAACCTCCATCATTCAGCACCCAGTGTCTGCCAGATATGCTGACATTTCAGAGGCTTTCTGATAATTGCCACCAACCCTGAGTCTAAAGGATCAGACTGGATCACACAGGTGGCTGTGCATATCTAAACCCACTCTGGGGGAGGGGGTAAGTTTTTTGCTTGTTTTGCTTTGTGGTGTTTGTGTGTATCTGTGTGTCTCTGTCTGTGTGTATTTGTGTGTATCTCTTTCTCTGTGTCTCTGTGTGTGTCTGTATTCATTCACATATGTGTATGCATATGTGTGGAGCATGCCAGAGATTGATGTCTGGTATCTTCCTCAATCACTCTTCACCTTAGTTACTGACTGACTCGGGTTTCATTGAGCCTAGGGCTCATAGAGTCAACTAAACTGGCTGGCCAGCAGGATCCTAGGATCCTCCTATCTCTATCTTCCTGGCACTGGGGTTATAGGTGTGCTTCTCTGTGCCTAGACTATTTTGTGGGATCTGTGGATCTAAATCCAGGTCCTCCTGTTTGCACAGCAAGCACGGTACCAACTGAGCCATCTCCCCAGCCTCCAACCTCAATTTCTCTACCACCCCATGGATGACTCAGCCAAGGCTCAGTCACAGAACCAGTATAGCTTGGGGAACATCCACTCAAAGGAGGAAAAAATTGTGTCAACTGCTCATCAGAGGGGACCACCTGTTGTCTGAGGCAGACAGAGCATTGTTTTATTTTCCTGATGGTCAACTAACACTGTGCCTTCTAGTCCTTCTTCTTGTAAAGAGACCTTCCCAATCCTACTGATCCTTTTGTTAAAGTGTAGTTTAAGGTGGCTGGAAAGATGGCTCAGTGGTTGAGAGTGCCTGCTATTCTTCCAGAGGACCAGAGTTCAGTTCCCAGCACCTGTATTGGGGTGGCTCTCAACCACCTGTAACTCTAGCTCCAAGGAATCTCCCTCTTCTGGACTCCACAGGAATTGCACATACCTACACATACTGACACATACACAGACACATAATTAAAAATAAAAATAAATCTTTTTAAAATGCTAATAGAATATGAATCATATGAAATTTAACATTTAAAACACTATATAGCATTTATTGTACAAAAAACGCATAATGTCAACCATTGGCTCATCATCCTTGCACAGGGAACATTCAAATCTTTCTCATATTGCTGTAATTTAGTACAAATACTTTCAAAGATCCCATCCTCTTTTGCTGGTAAGCTGATGCATCCTTTACCCCCAAACTCACTTATTCAGAGAACCCTTCCAAATCCAGGACCCTGTCGTGCCTGCCCCCAGTCTCACATTAGCATGTGATGCAGCTGTTCCATGGGTATCTGTCACCCTCACTTGGACTGTGAGCTCCATGAGGGCAGCAGCCAGAACCTAGAGCAGTGTTCTCAATCTTCCCAATGCGGTGACCCTTTAATACAGTTCCCCATGTTGTGCTGACCCCCAACCATAAAATTATTTCATTGCTAATTCATAACTGCAATTTTGCTACTGTTATGAATCAGAATGTAAATATCTTATATGCAGGATATCTGATATTTGACCCCCAAAAGAGTCGAGACCCACAGATTGAAAACTTCTGGCCTAGAGGAATGGTAGGATCCCAATATATACCATTCCATAAGGAATTAAATGAAGAATTAATAAAAAAAAAAATGCAGTTCTGCCTGCAGTCGACATGTAGGAAATCACTTGATTCTGTGTTAGCCTGAATTCCTGGTCTTCATCTTAAAAAACTAAAGCCAATAGTGAAGTGGTTTCATTTTTCTCTTTTCTCAAGTACAAAAACAATTTTGCCACAACTATTAATTTCCACTTCACCTTTCACAAAAGCCAACATTGACTATTCATCTATAAATACTAGATTCTCCTTTGAGTTTACTCTTTAAGGTTTCAATTAAATCTAAGAACAGACTGCTCAAGCATTTTGTTCTGTCTGTAAAGAAATGTAAAGTGGAACTTCTTTTGTACAAGCTAGTGGGCCTGATCCTAACACATCTTCAGGGAAGGTCCTTGTCTGGAGTTAGAGGTGGAGTCTAAAGATGGATTTCCCTGGAAACTGAGGTGCATCTGCACCTGCCACATTCATGGGAAACTCTGTCACACCTGACTCCAGGAAGCCCCTGCTATGGGGCCAAACAGGATTGATTCAGAAAAAGACCTAGAGTTTGTTTTGATTTGAATGAAGTGTCCCTCATATTCTCAGGTATTTGAATAATTAGTCCCCAGTTGGTGATACTGTTTGAGATGGCTTAGGAGATGTGGCCTTATTGGAAGGGACCAGGCCAAATTAGGTATCTATCTTTGGTACTCATGATGGTTAATTTTGACTGTCAACTTGATAGGATCTAAAGTCAAGTCTCCTAGACCTGGGAGACAAGCCTCAGAACATGTGTATGACTGAGTTTCTATACTGGATTCATGAAGGTAGAAACTAAGTGTGGGTAGTGCCGTTCCATAGACTAAGGAGCTAGACTGAATAAAAAAGAGAAAGTGAGCTGGGCACCAGCATCCATCTCTTTTTGCTTCCTGACTATAGATGAAATGTTGCCTCTTGCTCCTGTCTGTGCTTTCCCACCATGATAGTCTGTACTCTCAAACTGTGAGCCAAAACAAATCTTTCCTCTAGTTTCTTTTGTCAGATATTTGTTCACAGCAACAAAAAAAAAAAGTAGCTGGCACAATGCCAAAACCTTTGTTCCACTTTACTGAGTATAACGTTCACTGCTGCAATTTCAGAGACAACCTCCATTGTGATGGCACCATTGACACTGTGTAAACAAAGATCTTCTCTGGTCATTCTGCACCATGTACAAAGCCACAGGGAGTGGGAAAGACTCACAGCCTGTGATTACAAGACCTTGGCACACTTGGCATTTGATTACCCAGGCTGTATGTTAACTTTGTGGCTATCTAAGAAGTGGTCTCCCGTGAAGACCAAGACCACCTGGTTACACAGAAAATGCACTGTGAGCCATGTCATGAACATGGCCAAGCATCTCGTGTAGGTAACATCTCCAAGTAGCGGCCTACCCTCACACTCTGCAGTTTCTCTTGATTATCAGGGGAAAAGCTAGAGTTGATGCCCTCTGCCTCCAAGTATAGCATCTCCCAGGACTCTTCCAAATCCTGCCTGTCCCCATCCTTCTCACAGAGAATGTGATGAAGAACACACTAATCTCCTGGATCAAAGGTAGGAACAGAAGAAGTGCAAAAGGCCCCCACTGCAGGATCAGCAGCGCGTGCTGGGATAACTCTTCCAGCTCTCGGCCCAGAAGGTGATGAAAGACCCAGAGGCGCCTGCTGTGAGGTCACCGTCCAACCCTCCTTCCACCTGTCCTTCACCATCACTGTGTCCAGCCACTACCCCACTGAGCCAAAGGTTCCAGTGACCAGAAGCTATCTCACAGTCCCACGTTTCCCATCTATCTGCTGGTTTCCCAGTTTTGTAGATACCAATCTGCTTTCATCACCTCTACCACAGTTTCCCTTTCACACTGTCAGCCTGACCCTCACCTCCCCTTTCCTTGGCCACAGCGTATTCTTTTCTATGGCCACTGTCTAAACGCCCCCTGGAGCAGAAAATAGAACTCAGTCTCATTCACACACTCCTCCCTAAACCTTGGGATATATTTCCTTGTAGGTAAATGTCTTTGTTTAGAAAAATAAATAAATCTTACTGGAGGGACTGGTGGTTAGTTCACTTGGCAGAATGCTTGCCTAGCATGTGAAAACCCTGGGCCTAATCTCAAACACTGTATGAACTCAAGCATTCCTGCAATCCCAACACTTGGAAAATACATGAAGAAGGATCAGAAACTGAAGATCATCCTCAGCTACATTCAAGAACAGCCTAAGCCACATGAGACCCTATCAGACGGAAGAAGTGGTATTGGAGGGGGCAGGTGAGCAAGTGAGTTGTTGTTCTTTAAACTGGCCCCAGTGTTTCAGACTATAAATGCTTAACACTTTTCAAGGAATGGGATTTTATAATTATTTATTTTCATTTTTAAAAAATCATTATGGGGGCTGGAGATATGGCTTGGTGGTTTAGAGCACTGACTGCTCTTCCAGAGGTCCTGAGTTCAATTCCCAGTACCCACATGGCAGCTCACAACTGGCTATAACTTCAGGTCCAGAGGATCTGACACCTTTATACCAATCAAATAAAAGTTAAATAAATTTTGTAAAAAGTTACTGGTCTTTTTAAAAAAAAAGCCCTTAGAATAAAAAAATAATCATGAGACAGGCATGGTGGTGTACACCTTTAATCCCAGCACTTGGGAGACAGAGGCAGACTGATCTACAGAGCAAGTTTGAGGACAGCCGGGGCTACACAGAGAAACCATGTTTCAAAAAAAAGTTAATTAATTAAAATTTTAAAACATCATTACATTTATTATCCCACATTAATGTCTACTATGATCTTTACAAAGGCATATCTCCCCACACAAAAGCTTCTGGTTTGGGACTCCATTAAATTAATGGGTGTGTTGTCAAATCTGAAGTTTGTCAGCTTAAAAGTGGTTGCCATTTGTGTCTGTATGTTACCATCTGTACTTGCACATCTTTCCCTATTAGAGTGTGGTTTTCTCATAATGGCTTCACATGTGGACACTGTGTGCATGCGTACGTGCGTGCATGTGTAAATGTCAAGAACATACTGTGGGGGCTGAAAAGATGGGTTGGTGGTTGTGCCAGGTGTGGTCTCTCAAGTGCCTGTGACACTGGTGTTGTTAGGAGCACTGACAGGAGGATCGCTGGGGCTTCTCTAGCTGAACGGCAAGCTCACAGGAGATGAGGCAGAGGGCAGCAGAAGAGGACACCCAACATCCTCCTTCAGTCTCCACACATGCTCACACACACAGATGTCAGAGGGCACAACCTCCAAAGAGGCCACTGAGGTGTTCACTCTCAACCCTTCCACTCTGCCTGTCTTTTCAGGGAAGATGGATACCCTCAAGAGAAGACGAGTGGTTTTAGATTTTTGGTTTTGTTTTTGTCTTGAGAAGTGATTCTTAAGGACACCTCATGTTTCCCCAACACTTCCATTTTAAACCTTTTGGCTGGCCAGGTGGTGGTGGCGGCGGCGGCGGCGCACGCCTTTAATCCCAGCACTCGGGAGGCAGAGGCAGACGGATCTTTGTGAGTTGCCAGGCTGGTCTACAGAGCAAGATCCAGGAAAGGCGCAAAACTACACAGAAAGAAACCCTGTCTCGAAAAACCAAAAAAAAAAAAAAAAAAACAAAAAAACTTTTGGCCATTGAAGTCAGACCTTTTGAAGGCTCACTTAACTACTGAGATTTTGGAACAAATGGAAAGGATGAGAAACGCACATGGAGGAAAAGCAGCACACTGAGCTGGAAGCTACCCTGCGGCTTTCTCGATGCTAATCTGAAAGCAAAACTGACTGGCATTTGCTGGGCATTGAATTTCTCTGAGTGCCCTGAGTATGGAGACAGCAGAGGACCAGTGTGCTTTGCTACTTACAATCATCAGGCTCCAGCCTCAGTCCTGAAGGTGTCTGTGAACTCTGGTGATGAAGAGACAGCTGTGACCCTGGGAATGCCAGCCTGGCCAGACCCTTCACAATGTCATAAGTGTAAACCTAACTGTTCAGTGCTTCAAGAGCATAAACCAGGCATTAACTGACAGGGACACGTCATATAGTTTACAAATACAAGAGTAAAAAGACCAAATGGTAACTCTTCAGAGGCTGAGATGCAGTCAGAGGTTTGCTGTAGTGTGTGTGTGTGTGTGTGTGTGTGTGTGTGTGTGTGTGTGTGTGTGTGTGTGTGTGGTTTATTTTTGTTTGCTTTTGAGATGGCATCTCCTATAGCTCAACCTGGTCTCAAACTTGCTGTGTAGCTGAGGATGACCTTGAAGCTCTAATCCTCCTGCTCCACCTTCTGAATACTGGGATTATAGATGTGCCCCACCATGCCTGGTTTATGTAGTGCTGAGAATCAACTCAGGGTTTTATCCATCCTAGGCAGGTACTCAGTACCCTCAAGGTCGTTGTCACAGCTGCTCTTCACATCATCCCTTATAGGTTCACGTGTTGACTGAACCATGAGGTTATTGAAGCTCAGGGACGTTCAGAAACTTGCCCAAGATCACTCAGCTGAGGGTGTCCACAGCCAAGATGTAAGGAGCATGGTACCTCCTCAGTTTATCATACTGTCAATAATTGCCTTACAGATTTTAATCAATTTCATTTTTTCAGTAGGCACTGCAGATGTGTTCACATAGAATGTAACTGTTTTTTTAGCCCAAGCTACCTTCAAACTCACCATCCTCTACATTGGCCTCCAGAACACTGGGGTCATAGGCATGTGTTACCTGCCCAGTTTCATGTAACTTATCATTGTTCTTTCAGTTCAAGTACATTGAAGTAGCTGCTCTGAGGTTCCCAGCTTCTTGTCAGAATACCACAGACACTGTTTCTTCTTCCTCCCCTCTAGGACATTTTAAGAATTCTGCTCCACCCAGGCCCTCTGTATAAGTGAGACAGTTGTGTAGTTTGATTTGCTTAAGGGGCCCCTGGCAGTAAGATCAGGATCCATCCCTGGTGCATGAGCTGGCTTTTTTGAGCCTACTACCTATGGTGGGACACCTCACACAGCCTTGATGCAGGAAGAGGGGCTTGGACCTGCCCCAACTGAATGTACCAGGTTCTGTGGACTCCCCATGGGAGGCCTTGCCTTGTTTGAGGAGGAAATGGGGGGTGGATTGGGGAGGGAAGGCAGGAGAGGAGGGAGGAGGAAGGAGAGGGAGATCTGTGATTGGTATATAAAATGAATTTTTTAAATTCCTTAATTAAAAAAAGAACAAGAAAAAAAAAGAATTCTGCTCCACAATACAGTGTCTTCTGGGCAAGACAGCAGTTGTGACTGTCAGCACAAGATCAAGTGAGCCAACGTTCTAGCACAGTGTGAAAAGGGGTTCATGACCCTTAACTGAGGAGTTAAGGACAGTGGATGGCTTCTGGGAAAATAGTAAGTGTTTTCTAAGTGTGTGGCCCCTGGTAGATCAACCAAGCTCGAGTGACTAACTCCACCTCCAAAAGTGTATGGACAGCACAGTTGGACTTGGTGGGTTATCAAATAATAATTTTTAAAAGAAGGTATGAAGTTGGGGGTGGGTATGGAGTTGAGGGTGGATCTAGAGGAGTTGGGGGTGAATGGGATCAAAATACATTGCTTACTACTAATTTTTAAAGAATTAATGAAAAAAATTAAAGATCCCTGAGGGAATGTTGAGTAAATGTGGAGAAATTTGAAAATCATGGTGTCTTTAAATAAATATATAATATGACCTGTGGTGGTATTTTACTTGTACTGAAATGTGATTTTAATTGTATGTTAATAAATAAAGTTGTCTGGGGGTCAGAGCTATTAGAGCCATAGCAAGTGCATGGCGGCGGTGGCGCACGCCTTTAAGGACCTGGAGGGCGGTACATTCAGGCAGTGATGAGGCAGTCACATGTTTGGGTTTACAACCAATGAGAAGGCAGAACAGCTAGACTATATAAAGACACACACAGGAAGTAGGTCCCCTTTTCGGAGAGCTCTCTTGGCTGAAGAGGATCCCTGAATCAGGAAGGGTGAGGCTCTTAGCTCTGACCTCTTGGCTTTCTTCTCTGAATTGGCTCTGTGTTTCTTATTTAATAAGACCATTGGTTACATCTACAATGACCTGACTAATATATCAGTAAAAATACTAAAGTAATTAAAATTAAAATAACATTAAAAGTAACACAAAAATTAAAATAAAATGCTAATAAAAAATAACAATTCTTTATGTGTAAGAGAAGAATAAATCTGGAAAGGGAATAATCCTATCATTTGGCAAAGAGTAATCCCCTGAACCTAACAGCCGATGAGAGCCCATCTCTTCATCATGGTTTCTGTCACAACATCTAAGACTCCATGCCATACACATTTAATATTCAGAAAGCATTCCAATGGTTGCTTACTAGTTGCTCCTGAGTGTATTGTGCTGGCATCTTATGCTTTGCTTTCTTTTTTATGTAGGCCACTGCAGCCCAGGCTGGCCTCAAACTCACTAGTTGGCCAAGAATGACCTTGAACTTCTGCTCCTCCTGCCTTCACTTCCCCCTGGCTTATGTGATGCCGATAATCAAACCCAGGGTTTCATGCATGCTAGGAAAACATTCTACCAACTAACTATACTCTAGCCTCTCCTTCTTGCTTTTCAAATGATAAATGCACACCAGGACACTATGGATGGAGCCATTAGAAATATCAGATTGACTTTCACAGAGGTAGTAAGCAGAATTACTAGCCAGAGGCTCCTTAGATAGGAGACATCAGGGATGAGCAGAGGAGGCATGAATGACTCCAGTAACCAATGACTGCAAGCCCCACTAATCATAGAATACTCAAAGGAGTAGCTGAATCAACAAAGAATGGCTAAATGGGGGACAGGGGTTGATTCTGAACAGATGGGATATCTGAAGACAATTTGAAGTTTCAAAAGTGACTCCAGATCTTTCTCATTGCCACAGACTGACTGGTTGGCTCAGTTGAATATGGGCCACCTACCTAGCTACATAGCTGAGACCTCCAGAGCCAGATAGAACAAGAAAAGGGCTTTCTGTGTGATAGTGATGGTTTGAATAAAAATGGCCCCCAGAGGCCCATACAGAGTGGCACTATTAGGAGGTGTGGCTTTGTTGGAGTGGGTGTGGCCTTGTTGGAGTAGATGTGGCTTTGTTGGAGGAAGTATGCCACTGGGAGTGAACTTTGAGGTCTCAGATGCTAAAGCCAGGCCCAGTGTGACAGTCTCTTCCTGTTGCCTGCTAATCTAGATATAGAACTCTCAGCTACCTCTCCAGCACTATGTCTGCCTGTGTCCCACCATGCTTCCAGCCATGATGACAATGGACCAAACCTCTGAATTGTAAGTCAGTCCCAATTAAATGCTTTCCTTTATAAGAATTAGCATAGTCAGGGTGTCTCTTAACAGCAATAGAAGCCCTAACTAAGACTGGGGACTGGGGTATTGCTATGATAGGCTGGACCATGTTTCTGTGTGAAGGAATGTGGACTTTGGGACTTTGGTTAGGAAAGCAGTAGAATGCTTTAAGTGTGGCTTAATGAGCAATACTAGTAGAAGCATGGAAGACAGTGGTCCTGAGGGTGATTTGAACTGTGGGGGCCTGGCTCAAGAGGTTTTAGAAGGGAAGAATTTTAGTATGTGGCTTAGAGACTGTTCTTGTGATATTTTATTGAAGAATATGGCTACTTTCTGCTCTTGTCCAGAAATCCTGCCCAAGGCTAAATTAAAGAGTTTTTGATTAATTGCATTTACAAAGGAGAATTCAAAACAGCCTAGTATGGACTGTGTTATATGGTTATTAATGCCCATGCTTACACAGATCTATAATGAAAATGGAGCAAGCTAGATAAGGAAAAATACAAAATATACAATTTGAAAAGAGGCATCAAGAAATGAAATGAAGCTAAGCCCTGTGTTCAAGGAGATGAACAGATTAAACAAAAGTCTGATGTTAAATGGAATAAAGGGAGTGGTGACCTCAGGGCAAGACCCCACCCAGCTAAGCTTCCAACTCATAAAAAGGAAATAAAGAAAAGCTTAGAGATGTATGTGACGGTTTGTGCCTTTAATATCAGCACTCTGGAGGCAGAGGCAGGCAGATCTCTGAGTTTGAGGCCAGCCTGGTCTACAGAGCAAGTTTCAAGACAGCCAAGCTTAGGCATTGAAGGAAACCATCAAAAACAGAAAGCTGGTGAAAATGTATTTGAATGAGGGGACCATGTTCTAGCACCAGCAAGAAGCAGAACTTGGCAGTTTCGACCATGTGGTTCTGGCTTTAGAGTCAAGGATACAAGAACTGGGTTATGGAATCTCCCTCCAAGACTAAGGAAAGCCACTGAGGCCAGGTATGTGGCAGGGGTGTCCCTGCATGGAGGCCTACAGAGGCCATTGTGTGAAGCTGTGAAGTTGAAGCCTAGATTGCCTTAGAGACCCCAAGATGTTAGAGATGCCAGAGCCATAGGATACTTGCCAAGGAGAGCTGCTAACAAGGAGTGGAACCAGCCCAAAAGAGAGAGAAGTCTGTTGCAGTCAAAAAAGCTGAAAGGAGTTGGAGAGCTGAAGATCACTTTGACATCAGGCATGAAGATGCAGAGTTTGGAGTTTGCCCAGTTGGTTTTCGGTCTTGCTTTGGTTCAGTATTTCCTCATATGCTCCCTTTCCTCCCTTTTGGAATAGTATAATGTATATCTTGTGCTATTATATGTTGAAAGTATATGATCTTCTTTTTTATTTTGATTTTTACAGGTGATTACAATTAAGAGATTGCTTTAGTCTCAGAAAAGATTTTGAACTTTGGACTTTTAAACAGTGCTGATACTGTAATAAACTATGGGGACTTTTGAAGTTGGACTAAATGCATTTTGAATTATGATATAGCTACAAGCCTATGGAGGTCAGGGAGTGGAATGCAGTGGTTTGAATAAAAATGGCCCCCATATGCCCATACGGAGTGGCACTATTAGGAGGTGTGGCCTTGTTGGAGTAGGTGTGGCCTTGTTGGAGTAGGTGTGGCCTTATTGGAGGTAGTAGTATGTCACTGGGAGTGAACTTTGAGGTCTCAGATGCTCAAACCAGGCCCAATGTGGCCGTCTCTTCCTGCTGTCTGCCAATCCAGATATAGAACTCTCAGCTACCTCTCCAGCACCATGTCTGCCTGTGTCCCACCACGCTTCTCACCATGATGACAATGGACTAAACCTCTGAATTGTAAGCCAGCCCCAATTAAATGCTTTCCTTTATAGGAGTTGCTGTGGTCATGTGTCTCTTTATAGCAACAGAAACCTTAACTAAGACACTGTTTGCATAATGAATGACGTCCTCTGGGAAGAAGGGTTCCTCAAGGTTTTCTATTTGCACCAGATGAACTCAGTGTTAAATACAAAGGACAGCTTTCCAGGTCCATTAATACTGCCTCATTTGCTATGTAAACAAGAACAAAAGGCCTCACAGCCGGAATGCCATCAACCCTTGGATTCCAAATGCTCCAGAAGAACTACTTACTCAGCTTTTATTATTACCATATATTACTAAAATAGCAATTGGCTTTTATATGATCATGAAAATAGATAGCAAAGAGGGATTTTTCCAAATAGGACCCAGAACTATATTTACCTTAGTTGTAATTATAGTTACCTTCCACTTCCTTCAGTTCTTGGAGTCCCCTTAGGAAAAAAACAGTGATCTGAGAGTGGACTTTTCCAATGCTCTTATTACTCTGAAATCGAAAATAAAAAAGTAAAAAAAAAATTAAAACACTCTTGTAGACATTTATTTTGAAGTGCCAGAGCTTGGCTTTTCTGACTAGGTATTTGGGTGTTATTAAAAAGAAATCTGGTAAATGGAGAATGGTAACAGACCTTAGAGCAATTAACAAAGTAATTCAGCCAGTGCGCTCTCTATAATCTGGAATTCCTTTGCCTACTCTGTTACCAAAAGGATGGCCTCTCATAGTTATTGATTTAAAAGACTGTTTCTTTTCAATACCCTTACAAGAAAAAGACAGAGAAAGATTTGCTTTCACAGTGCCTACTTATAATAATTCTCAACCGGTTAAAAGATTTCAATGGAGGGTTCTCCCACAGGGAATGTTGAATAGCCCAACTCTGTGCCAGTATTTTGTACAACAGCCATTAGAAGTGGTATGTAAAAAATTTCCTAAATCTATAATTTATCATTATATGGATGATATTTTACTAGCTGACTCAAATGCAGATACTTTAGAAAGAATGTTTGAAGAAGTAAAGAAAATTTTGCCTTGCTGGGGATTACAAATTGCTCCTGAAAAGATACAAAAAGGAGATTCTATTAATTATTTAGGATATAAAATAGAACTTCAAAAAATTAGACCTCAAAAGGTGCAAATTAGGAGAGATAGACTACAGACTCTTAATGACTTTCAAAGATTATTTGGAGACATTTCTCATCTAAGAACTATTGTTGGGGTAAAAAAATGATGAACTGCATAATTTGTTTAAAACCTTAGAAGGTGACAAGGACTTAAATAGTCCAAGAGAATTATCACCTGAAGCTGAGAAAGAATTGGCCTTGGTAGAAAAGAAAGTACATGAAGGGCACGTGGATCGTATTGATCCAAAGCTGGATTGCATTTTGGTTATTTTACCTTCTAGGCATTCCCCAACAGGAATATTAATGCAAAGGGAAGATATTATATTGGAATGGATATTTTTACCAAATAAACCAAATAAAAAATTAAAAACTTATGTGGAAAAAATCTCTGACTTGATTTGGAAAGGAAAATTGAGACTTCGTCAATTAGCAGGAATACACCCAGCAGAAATTGTTGTACCTTTAACTAAGGAGGATATTGAAAAATTATGGATAGAAAATGAAGCTTGGCAAAAAGCTTGTAGTAATTTTTTGGGAGAAATTAACAGCAAATATCCCAAAAGCAATAGAATTGATTTTATAAAGAGAGCTAATTGGATCTTGCCTCGAATTGTGAGGAAAAAACCCATATCTGGAGTTCGTACATTTTATACAGATGTCAACAAACAAGGAAAGGCAAGTTACAAATCAGAAAATTTAAGTAAAGTGGTTCAAAGTCCTTATAATTCAGTTCAAAAATCAGAACTGTATGCTATTCTGTTGGTATTAATGGATTTTTCAGAACCTCTCAATGTAGTAACTGACTCTCAGTATGCTGAAAGAGTAGTATTACATATTGAGACTGCAGAATTTATCCACGATGCTTCAGAATTAACTTCACTATTTATTCAATTACAAGATACAATCAGAAAAAGGAGTCATCCTTTATATATAACTCACATCCAATCCCATACTGATCTGCTAGGCCCTCTAGCACAAGGCAATGATGAGATTGATAAATTATTGATAGGAAATGTGCTGGAGGCCTCAGAATTTCATAAAAAACATCATGTCAATAGTAAAGGTTTAAAAAAGGATTTTTCCATAACCTGGCAACAAGCCAAAGAAATAGTAAAGAAATGTCCTACTTGTTCCTTCTACAATCAAACACCATTACCAGCAGGATGTAACCCAAAGGGTACTCAGAGGAATGAAATCTGGCAGATGGACGTGTTTCACTTTGCAGAATTTGGAAAATTGAAATATGTGCACCACACTATCGATACTTATTCAGGATTTCAATGGGCAACTAACTGCTTTGAGTTCTGAAAAAGCTGATTCTGTAATCACTCATTTGCTAGAAGTTATGGCCATTATGGGTATACCCGCACAAATCAAAACTGATAATGCTCCATCATATGTCTCTGTTAAAATGAAACAGTTTTTTGCTTATTATAATATAAACCATATTACAGGTATACCACATAATCCTACAGGTCAAGCAGTTATAGAAAGATCAAACAGAACTCTAAAGGATATGCTAAATAAACAAAAAGGAGTAACAAAAAAAACCCAGAAATAGACTGCATAATGCTCTATTAACTTTGAATTTTCTCAATGCCAATGAGAAAGGAACAACAGCTGCAGAGAGACATTGGATAATAGAAAAAACTACAGAATTAAATCAACCTATATACTTTAAGGATGTGCTGACCTCAGAATGGAAACCAGGATATGTGTTACATTGGGGACAAGGTTTTGCTTTTATTTCTACAGAAGAAGATAAGCTGTGGGTACCATCAAAATTGATAAAGGTTTGATTTGAACAAGAGAGACCTCTTAATTAGAGGAGGTGATAGTTCATCAACTATCATGAACATCCAATTTAAACTAACTTACACCAGTAACACATGCCTTTTCATTTAATCAGATAATAACTTGCCAAAAAGGAACATCCCCAAAAAACCTTGGGGAAAGGTTTTTGTTTTTGTCTTTTAGGAGAATGAAGGTTAAGGAATCTGAAGAACACTGGAAAAATGAGACAACTGAAGAAAAGGGACAAATCATCTATCCTAAGGAACAGAGTGAAATGACGTATGGGTATGTTATCTAAAAAATTTTATGTCTTCCTAAATGTTTGTTTCTGCTTTTCTTTAAAGATTTAACACTATTTAACTTCTAATAGTCCCAGTTCAATTAAAATTTAAAGCTGACTTTGGAGTTGGAGAATGGCTCTCTCCTTCTTTAAACTCAAGCATGTTGTTAAAAGGAAAATGCAAAGTCCCTGTATCATGCCAGAATAAAAGAGCCATCTTCTGCTTTGGGACAGGAGAAAAGCCAAATTAATTAAGGGACTATTGTATTACTAATCTCAACTCTTTGATTCTATTCTGATTCTTTAAACTTTTCTTAAAGTATGAATTTTATATCAAAATTTACAAGATTAATATATATATATATATATACATTTTAAACTTTGTTAAGATATAAATGGTCATATAGAGTACTAGCTAATTCTAAAAAGCCGCATATATAGTCTTTGTGTTCGAGTCTCTTATCAGTTTTTTGCAGGAAATCACGGTCAGGCCTAACATCAACTGAAGTCTCCAGGAAGAAGATGGGGCCCCACAACAACAACAATTCCATGTGGACAATGATAACATCACTAAGCTGACAAACATCATCTATAGAACAGCTTTGAACTACAAAGTGCTCAGAGCAATTTTGAGAGAGCTAGCTGAGATGATCCAGTCTCAAAGACTACTTGAATAAGGATTTGAGATAAACCCTGAACTTTGGCATTATACACAGACTGGATAATGAAGGATATATTTACCTTTCCTAGAATTTGACAATTAACCTAAAATTTTTCTTTCAGGATAAAGATACCTTCGCCCATACCCAGCAGGAAGCAATTTCAAGAATACGACGCCCACATTCCCAAAGAGGTGGTGTGGGACGGATGGTTTTTTTGGTCTTTTAATGGGTTTTGGGTCTGGGATAATTTTCATTGATTAGGGGGGTTGGTTACAAGTTGTTGTCAAGGGTGAGGAAAAGGGCTAAGCAAAGGAGATTAGATTTAAGGTTCTTATTAAAAAAAATAAAGAAAGATAGAAAAAAAGAAAGAAAGAAAGAAAGAAAGAAAGAAAGAAAGAAAGAAAGAAAGAAAGAAAGAAAGAAAAGAAAAGAAAAGAAAAGAAAAATGTAAATACTTTACATTGGATTGGATTGTTTTATATTGTATACAAATTATATATATTGAAATTGATATTGTTAGAAAGTGTTATATGTATATTTCTAATTGTACCATTCATCTAACAATGTAATGCAATTTTCTGACCAACTATTAGGATATAAAGAAATGAAAGTTCGTAGTTAGACATTATAATAGAACTTGTAGTTATATTAGGTATGTTTTCAAGATTGAGTAGATATATTTTAGAAAGACAGGTTATCTTCAAACCCTTCAGAGATCTACAGAATATGGCATTTAAAATGTTTTAATAACTTAGAAAATTTTTCTTTTTTGTTATGACTATGAGACATGTCGGCTCCTGGCAGTACCAATCTACTTCAGAGAATATATGGGCATTGAAAAAACTGTGTATGGAGTTAACTTTCATTGTGGCAAAAGTTAGCCACTGGACAACAAAGTATCCTCAAATCAACTGCTGACAAACAGGACAGACAGGACACGAAACAAAGGACTACTGATTCTTGTAAAAACAAGTGTGATTATGGCTTTATCAAAAAGCATCTTCTGAGGCCAGGACAATATGGCACCATCCCTGAAGTGGCCTTCGCAATCTGGGAAAGGTACAGTGCCCTTTTCTTCGAAGGCAGCTTAACAGGCAGTGGGCCGATGGCTTCTGATGTGCAATGGGAAGGTAGTTGAAACAGTTATTCTTGAAGAGTAATTAAGCTCACACCTCTCAACAGTAGAATGGCATTTAATAGAGGGATGTGGAGAAGAACAGGATGCTGAAATGAAGCCACATACACACATAGCCAAGAAGAATGGACAGCTGAATTAAAAAAAACATCAACAATTTCCAGAATTTAAAATCCTGAATCATGACATGACACTAGTAGAATTCAGGTGTTTCTGGTATATAGACTGCTCTCACCCAATGTGAGGTTGAACTGTTGACCTTGTGTACATCCTACTTCACAAATGAGTCTGTCAGATACGCTAAGTCTTTAGGCTGAAGATGATGCCCCAACACTGCGGAGAAACCTCAGATGATTGTCCAGGCAGCTGGCTGTTTCTGTCAACTCACAATTTTTTGGAAGTTGCTTGCATATACTTCCTGTTTTTATTTTTTTGTTAGCTAATATTATTTCCTTCTTGGGTCTCTGAGGGAGTTGAAGATTAGTTAGTTATAGTTGAAGATTAATTAGGATAGAAAGTGAATTAGATACAATAGGATAGATAATGGAATTATTTTCTCTGAATTTGTCAAATACAAATGAACTAGACATTGTTTAGGTATTTATTACTTGTATATATTGTATATAGTTATTGTACTTTTGTATATAGTTTTTCTTATATTAGCTATAAGCTTTTTCTTTTTTTTCCTTTTTATTAAAATAGAAAAGGGAAAATATGGTGATATTTTATTTGTATTAAAATGTTATTTGTATGTTAATAAATAAAGTTGCCCAGGGGTCAGAGCTATTAGCAAGCCATAGGAAAGCAGGGCAGTGGGGGGCGTACGCTTGTAATCCCAGCACTCGGTAGGCAGAGCTGGGTAAGTCTCTGTGTGTTCAGGGATACAGCCATTATTGGATACACATGCCTTTAATCTCAATACCAATCATGGAAAACCTGGAGGCCTATACAAACAGGACCTGAGGAGGCAGTCATGTGGTTGGGTTTACAACCAATGAGAAGGCAGGATAGGAGCTCTATATAAAGACTTTAACACAGGGGTAGCTCTGGTTCGGAGAGGTAGGACCACCGCAGGAGGAAGGGTAAGGTTTTAGCTCTTAGCTCTGACCTCTTGGCTTTCTTCTTTGCATTGGTTCTGTGTTTCTTATTTAATAAGAAGGTTGTTTACATCTACATTTGGATTTCAAAGCAGCTTAACCTGTGAGTGAAAATAAATCACTTCCTTACCACCAAGAAGGTTCCAGGAATGCCTAGCCTTGCAAGATGATCAAGGGAACAAGCTGGAAAAGGACAGGTCCCTACCAGAGGTGACCCCAAAATGGTGAACAGGGGTGTTGCTCAGCTGGGAATGCTTGCCAGGATACATAAAGTCCTGGGGTCTGTCCCCAGCAGAAATCCATCTTGGTGGTCAATGCTATAATCCCAGCACTCAGGAGACAGAGATAAGGAGAAGGATCAGGGTTACAAGGCCAACCTTGGACACATAGTGAGTTCAAGGCCAGCCTGTACTATATGAGACCCTGACTCCAAACAAATAATAAAGTAAAATAAGTTCTAGTGGCCATTTTCTGTCAGGCTATTTCCTGAACTACTTAATTTCTCCAATAGACACAGTCTGTATGGGAATCAGAAGACTAGCACTTTTCCACTGATTGGCAGTGAGGCCACATTTTTGTATCCAACTTTCATTTACACACTATTCATGACATTTTTCCAAGCCCTGATTCACATTTTTTTCTTATATTCCCTCCTAGTCTTTTGGAATAACATTGTCAGAATCTTGCCCTTTTGCTGTTTGTGAGGTCTATGTATATCAGAGTTGAGTGATGAAGACATGGGAGTTGAGACAGGAGGATTTCTTCTAGCTTGAAGCCAGCCTAGGCTCCATAGTGAGTTCCAGGCCAGCTTGAACTGTAGAATGAGACCCCATCCTCAAAAAATAAATAAATAAGAATATAGAAAGAAAGTAAATATAGAAAGAAAGAAAGAAGAAAAACTGAAAACAATAAAGAAAAACAGAACAGAATTGGCTACTTGAGAGCTCAGATCCACTTGCTGAATTTAGAGGGCTTTGGCGTACTTCTGAGATCCAACCTCAGACAGATAACATATACCAGATACCTTTACCAGACACAGACACAGCAATATCCTACCAAAGGGAAAAAAAGAAGTAACAATAATTATAAATGCTATAATCCCAGCACTCAGGAGACAGAGATAAGTCTTTAACACAGGGGTAGCTCTGGTTCGGAGAGGTAGGACCACCGCAGGAGGAAGGGTAAGGTTTTAGCTCTTAGCTCTGACCTCTTGGCTTTCTTCTTTGCATTGGTTCTGTGTTTCTTATTTAATAAGAAGGTTGTTTACATCTACATTTGGATGTAGTCAAACTTTTATAAAACTTTTATAAAAATCGATACAAAGATGTTCAAAGCTGAAAAAATCTTATTTATTAGATGATAAAACTTTGTATACATAGTTAAGGAACTGGGTTGGGTTGGATAATAAAATGGTTAAATGGGGCTGGAGAAATGACTCAGTGGTTAAGAGAACTGACTATTCTTCCAGAGGACTTGGACTTGGTTCCCAGCACCCACATGGTGGCTTACAACCATCTGTAACACCAGTTCCAGGGGATGCAACACCTTTATTGGGACGGCATGGATGTGTGGTACAAAAACACACATACAGGCAAAACATCCATACACATGAAATAAAAATACATAAATCTCAAAAAATAGCAAATAATTAAAGTGGTTAGACTAGCACGGGAAAATGTCCCAGTAACATTTTAATAGCTGTGGGTAAAAAATTAGGCAGAGAAACCATCTTGTTTTTGAAACTTTGATTACTGTTATGACATTTCTCTTTCCCTTTAATTACTGTTTGGGGCTCCTGAGTAAATGGGGTTTGGTGCTGTTCATCTCCAACTCTTGCTCATCCATAATTTAGTAACAGTTAAGTCAAAAATATCTTAAATGAGAAAAACCCATCTCTGTATAAATTTCTGATTTTTCCACAGATTTTGAACTCCATGTAATGAGACTGCTTTTAAGAGTCTACTGGCATCCTCTGCTCACATGACCCTAATCACTAGTAACAGCACACTCTAAGTATCAAATAATCACCCAGTGATTAACATTCTTATTTCACAGATTTCCATAATTGCTCTGAACATAAATCTCAGAAATAGTTATTAAAGCATCTGTGCCTTCAGAAGATTTATCATTAGTTTGTAATCTTTTCTGATAGAACTTTAAATGTGAAACACAGTTGGGGATTCTAGCCCTGGCCCACCACAGAAATCCAGCAGTGCCTCTGCCCTATGCCATGTGGCTGGGGTAGGTGTAACTCAGCCAAACAGGGTGCGAGGATTCTAGCACCATAATGATCTCTTTGTGATAAGGAAAACACAGCCCAGCCCAGAGTCAAGGTGAACTGAGCAGGACAAGGAGACCCCACACACAGGCCTGGGGCTGTCCACCTGGGGCTCAAGAAAAAAACATGGGACCACCTGGCACCTTGCGGCACCAGCCAGATGAGCACTATTAGAATGAGCAGAGGTATGGTGTGGTATAGGAGAGAGACAGACAGAATGGTTCATGTTCCCCGTGGACAGAGGCATATCTGAAGAGGCAAGAGAAGGGAACAGTCTGAGGTGAGTGACTTGATTGCCACCCAGGGCCAAGGTAATGTCTGGGCCTGGACTGTGGTTGGGACCCACATCTGGGCTCTGGACTTGGCACAGCTGCCATCTCTGTTGATGTCCACAGGCCCTTATACCTCCAAAAGCCAAGAGGACAGGGCTGCACAGAGTTGGCCCTGACCCCACTGGCTACAACACTGGGAAGAAATGGTTCCTGCCCTCACTGGCTCAAGCACTCAGGAGAGATGGTCCTACACTTTACCTGGACAGCACAATAGAGCTGACCCTGTGCACAGGGGCATGGGAGAGATCTCCCTGAGGGCATGGGAACGGGAGAGCAGGTCATACCCCTCTTGTATCCCATGTGGTGGCATGGGTGAGGGAAAGATGCCCTCTTCTCCTTGCCACCTGCAGCAGGTGGGGGACCTGACTGGCCCAACCCCTCACCAGCTGCAGCACTCAGGAAAACAGGCCATACGCCTCACCTGGGAAGCACAGTAAAGCTGACCCTGCAGATGGGCACAGGAGAGCAACCCTGAGAGCATGAAAGGGACATAGCTGGTACTCCCTCCCTCTCTGCAAGGACAAGCTAAAGATGCCTTCCCCCCATACCCCTATGGCCTCCAGCTGGTGAGGGAGCTGACCCCTTTACCAGCTGCAACGCTTGGGAAAGTGAGTCTTGAACTTTATTTGGGCAGCATACCAGAGCTGATCCTGTTGACAAGGGCACAGGTGAGCCAACCCTGAGAACATAAGCATGAGAGACCTAGGCCCATACCTCATCTGCCATATGGTGGCATGGGCTAAGGAGGGATGCCTCCTCCCACAACCCATCAACATCTAAGGCAGGTGGGAGAGCTGACCCTGAGGTAATGAGAGTAGGAGAGCAGACCCTGCACGCGCCTGGGCAGCACAATAGAGCCAATCCTGTTAGCAGAGGTGTGGGTGAGCCACCCCCGAGGTTGTGAGCATGAGAGAGCTATACCCATTACTCATTTGTCTTATGGCAGCATGGGTGGGGGAAAGATGCCCTTCCCCTTCTACCCATCAATGCCTGAGGCAGGTGGGAGAGCTAGCTCTAAGGTCACAAGAATGTGAGAGCAGGCCCTGCACCTTGCTTGGGCAACACAATAGAGCCAACCCTATTGGCAGAGGTGTGGGTGAGCCAGCCCAAAGCAGTGAGCATGAGAGAGCTCTCCCCATTACTCATCTGTCTTGAGGTGGCATGGGGGGGGGGGGGCAACTCGCCATCAACACCTGAAGCAGGTGGGAGAGCGTGACCCAGTAGTCATAAGACTGTGAGAGCTGTTCTTGACCCCCACCAGCTGCAACACTTGGGAGATCAGGTCCTGCACCTCACCTGAGCAACATAATAGAGCCAATTGTGTTGTCAGAGGTGTGGATGAGCCAGCCCCGTTGTAGCAAGCAAAGGAGAGCTGTCCCCATTACTCATCTGACATGTGGTGGCCCAACATTTGCAAGTAAAGATATATGGACCAAGGGGTTTACTGCATGACTACTCACTGTGTCACACGACAGCTTCCATGACAAGATTTTTAAGTTTTTCCTTTTTTTCTTTGTTTTTTTTTCTCGTTTTTTTTTTTTTCTCTCTTAAGTTTTGTTTTATTTTGGGAGGAGTTGCAGAGGCAGAGGATGGATGCAAAGGGACAGGTAAATGAATGGGACCAAGACACACAATGTGAAAAACACACTGAATAAATAAAAATAAAGGAAAAAAAGAACTTTAAATGCTCAACTAACAGATAAACTAGCAGGTTTGTCGGGCGGTTCTCTCCAATGGAGGAGCTCCTGTGCCCATGTAGCATAAATGATTCTTGTATCCTGACTCAGATGAGTCCTCACAGTTCCTAAAATGCAGTGCTCCCCAGCAAGAAACCAGGCCACCCTGTCTCTCCTGTGGGATCATTCCTACATACAAATGATCACATGGCATCCTTCTCAACCTTGATTTTTAAAACACTAAGCATTCAAGGAATGGACCTGTCCTTGATTTCTCCTGTACTTTCACCACAAAGCACCAGAAACTGAGAAGAGCTCCTGGGGAGAGAATGAGCAGGAGTTTTGAGGTCAAAAGTAACAACAGTGGTGTTGTGCCTGCTCTGTGAGGGTTCCATTTCTGACAGCATGTTGTCCTTCCCCATCTCACTATCTATTCTCTCATAGGACAAAAAGTGACAGGATCATGGCAGAGTGGTCAGATATTTATAAATGTCCTTTTTTCCAGAGAATGAATGAAAGCTGTTTGAAAACATCCTGGAATGACATTTCGCAAAGCAATTAAGAAAGAAAACAGTGGGGTGTCATGCACACCAATACAGTCAGTTTCCTGTAACCATAACAAAAGTATTTGAGTCTTGGCTCTTGGTTTCAGCAGTTTCAGTCCATGGTTGCTGGACTCCACTGCATATGGGCTGTAGTTGGGCAGTACATCAGGATGGAAGTGTGTGATGGAAGGAGCTGCTTGGGTTTGTGGAAACCAGAAAGTGAAAGAAAGGGGAAGAGCTACAGACTCAGTCTCTCCTCCTAGTATATACCCTCTAGTGACCTAACTTTTTTTACCAGACGCTACCTCTTAATGACTCCATCACCTCCTGGTACCAGTTTCTGCCTTAGTCAGTGTTCTATTGCAGTGAAGAGACACCAAAACCAAGTCAACTCTTATAAAAGAAACATTTAATTGTGGGGATTGCTTATAGTTTCAGAGGTTTAGTCCTTTATCATCATGGCAAGGAGCATGGCAGCATGCAGGGCAGCTGACCTACAGGTAGAGAGAGAGAGACTGGACCTTGCATGGATTTTAAAACCTCAAAACCTTTCCCAGTGATACACTTCCTCCAACAAGGGCACACCTTCAAATCCTTCTGAAATAGTGCCACTCCATGGTGACATTCAGAAATACGAATCTACAGGGGCCATTCTTATTCAAACCACCACAGTGCCATAGACTGAAGACCAAACTTTTAACACATGGACTTTGGGGGAGAAACAAATCACAGAAAGAATAATAAGGTAGAGAGAAATGAACCAGCAGCAACGCTTTGAACCTCTTTGGGAACCTTCATTCTTCAATTAGAAATGAACCCAGTACTCATACAAAAACTCACAGCTCTCTACCTAGAGCACAATTAGCAGCCCTAATGTTGCCATGCTGACACTGAGAAAGAGATGAGACTTCACAACAGTCCTTGCTGTGAACACTGGGATTAACCATGACATTACCATCACACCTCCATCCCTCCAGATGCCTCAGGATGATAGCACCTTTCTTAAACACTCATATAGTCAGACAGAAAAAAGTCATCCTGTACCATTGTGGCATTCCTAGAAACTCTGCCATCTCTCATTGCCAATAGCTGTCTGAGACCCTCTTTGGACCCTGTGTGCCAGCCCACTCAACAGTCCTTGTGCACTAAGGGTTGGCAAAACAGGTCTGCAGAACCTAACCTTGCCCATGTCAAAAACCTGCGTGGCCACTGTCCAGTCCCTGGAAGATAACCTCTAAGTCCTCAAAACTCCTTGCTTTGTCTATGTATCTGGGGCCATAGGCTACATCTGAGAATTTATGCTAAAATGTGACTTATTTTTGAGACAGGTGCTCATATGGCCCAGGCTCACCTTAAATCCCGTATGTAGCTGAGGGTAATAACGAACTTCTGATCCTCCTGCCTCTACCTCCCAAGTTCTAGGAATATAGGCACTACACCCCAATTTTATTTGGTACCAGAGATCAAAACCAGGTAACTAGGCAAATCAGCCTAGCACTCTACCAACTGAGCCACCTCCACAGCCCCACAGACTTTTATAGTGGACTCCTTACAGTTAATACTTGCTGTATCAGTGACCAGTGGTGAGCTAGAGACTGATTAATAAGAGTCCCTAGATGACATAAGAAGAGAATCTACACTTGCATCAGTTACACCTACAGGGCTGATTGACTCATTTTCTTTCCCTAATGACTTGTGGTACCACCTTTCAGAGGCAGAAAATACCTACCTTCCGGGAAGGGGATACTGCTCACAGTCTGTGTACCATATATCTTCATAATAGACCTCTAGCTTCGTAACGGTTCATTATATGTTTAAAATCCTCACATGGGATTGATTTTCAAAGACATCTTAGTGTCTCTAGATATTGACCTACAGAAGAATTTTAGTGATACTTTTGTCAAATCCTGATCTCCCAATTCACTGGGAATTTGATTCGAATCTTATTAATAGTATATTATCATTTATTTGTGTCTTTTATGAATAGCTGCAAAGAGTTAGTTTTCTTCATGGAAGTTCCTGTGCCTCCTGTAATTTTTTAATTACTTTATTATTATCCTGTGGGGTGGTCTTTCTGTACGCTGTGAATATATGCTGCTACCATTAGTTAATAAAGAAGCTACCTATGGCAAGACAGGAGACAGCCAGGTGGGAAATCCAAGAGAGATACAGGGAGAAGAAAGGCGAGGTCAGAGGAGATGCTGCAAGCTACCACCTGGGAAGCAAGATATAATGGAACTCAGGTAAAGCCATAAGACATGTGGCGATACATAGATTAATAGAAATGGTTTAACTTAAGATGAGTGAACTAGTTAGTAATAAGCCTGGGCCATAGACCAAACAGCTTGTAACTAATATAAGCCTCTGTGTGTTTGTTTGGGACCAAATGGCTGCGGGACACAGGAAAACTTCCATCTACATTATTACAAATGCAATTGTCTATGAATGGCATCTTATTTTTTTAAACTGGCTGTACTATCACTAACACTTAGTTGCCTACACATGTAACTTACTTAAAAAGTACTACTCAAAGTGCATATGTGCAGCCCTGGGCTCTATCCTCAGCATACCTACCACAGGTATGATCTCAGCACTTGGAAGGTAGAAGCAGGAAGATCACAAGTTCAGAGTCATACTTGATTTCATAGCAAGTTCAAGACTAGCCTGAACTACATAAGACCCTGTCATAAACAAAACAAGTAAACAAACAAAAGCACTACCTAGTTCTTTTTGGAACTTCTGTGTAATGAGTTAAGAAGCCAGAAAGAGTCATTCCTATGATTTGCTAAGACCTCTATGCCAAGAGCAGCACCCAAGGATTTAAAATGCAGTTCAGTTGGTAGAGTGCTTGCTTAGCATGATTGAAGCCCTGGGTTCCAAAGTGAGCACCAGAGAAACAAAGTGTGTTAGCGCATACCTCATAATGCCAGCACTCAGAGATCAAAGGCAGAGAGAGCAGAAGTCCAAGGTTATCCTCAGCTATACAACAAGTTGAAGGGCAACCTGGGCTACAGCCCCAGTCTCAACAAAACAAAAGCAAAAGCAGAAATGAAAACATGATCATCATAATGGTTAAATGGGCATTTAAAAGACAATGGGGGAGCTAAAGAGCCAGTTAAAGGCACTGGTTGCTCTTGCAAAGGACCTGGGTTCAATTCCCAGCACCCACATGGTGACTTACAACCAGCCATAACTCCAGTTCCAGTGGATCTGACACTTTCTTCTGACCTCTGAAGACACCAGGTACATGTGTGGTGCACATACACACATGGAAGTAAAACATTTATAAGATAATGTAAATAATTATCTTTTAAATGTTTTAAAAAGAAAATAAAGGAATACCATGAATAACTCTATGCCCACAAATTTTTAAGTTACACAGAAAGACACAATTCAAAGCAAAGAGACACCAAAACTCCTACAAGGAGAGACAGCTGGTCTGACTGGGCCTGAAGCTGCTGAAGATGTTGAATCAATAACTAATCACCCTCCAAACAGAAAGCTCCAGGTGAAGATGGGTTCACAGATGAGTTATGAACATTTGAAGATGCAATCATACCAATTTTTTACAGTCCACTCCAGAAAAATAAAGCAGAGCAAACACTTTCTAACTCAGTGTGAGGCTGGCAATGTCCTGATGCTCAAACCAGACAAACACGTTAGAAGGCAAGGATGCTGTTATGCCCGCGTCAAGAGTCCCCCAACAAGACCACCAAGGAGCCGACTTCTGATGCAAAGACAAAAGGTTTCTTTACTCAAGTCCAGGCAGGGACCTCGTCCGACACTCAGATACAGCGAGTGAATGAGGAAGCCCCGAGCACTTACTACAAGGGGTGTATATAGAAAAAAAGTTTATAAGCAGTGGGTTACATATCTTATTGTCTTAGGATTGGACAAGGGAGCTAGGGGTGAGGTTGTAGCAGGAATCTTAAAGGTACTTATTAATAAAATCAATCCTGAGGCCAGTTATTGGGGTGAATGCTGGAAGATCAGAGAAGCAGAACAAGCCACAGCTACCTCGCCTTGCCAGTTCCTCAGCTGACCCTGTTTCCTCAGACTGGAAGCCTCTGAGTCCTCATCCAGAATGAATCTCAGCTGAACTGTGCTGCTCAAAGCCTAAAAGCTTAACCAGCCAAATGCTTCTAGTTTCTGGTCTTCACGCCTTATATATCTTTCTGTTTTTGCCATCACTCCCTGGGATTAAAGGCTCACTTTCTGGGATTAAAGGCGTGTGTCACCATGCCTAGCTGTTTCCAATGTGGCCTTGAACTCACAGAGATCCGGAGGGATTTCTGCCTCTGGAATGCTAGGATTAAAGGCGTGAGTACCACCATTTTCTAGCCTCTGTATCTAGTGGCTGTCCTGTTCTCTAACCCCAGAAAAGTTTATTAGTGTGCACAATATTTTGGGGAACACAATGCCCATGAGATCTAACACATGAGATAGTTCTTTGAAGTTATTGGCTGAACTATAAGCGTGAAATTACTAATGGCTGACAGGTTGAGGGCATCTATAGAGATACTCCCTATATCCTGTTTTACTGGGTCCAGGATATACATTTAGATTTATTGTTCCAGCCCTATTTCCACATGAGTTCAGTCTCAGGTCAGCTCTGAGTTCAGTCACCTGTCAAGAGATAACTGGAGATGGGGGCTAATGCTCAAGAGGGCTACTGATTTTTTCCCCTTCAGATACTACTAGCCAGTATTTCTCAAGAGTATAAATGCAAACATCCTCCACAGTATATTAGCAAATTGATGCCAACTGTACATTTTTTAAATGTAAAGAACACAATAATTTTGAGATGAAAAGCATACACCACAAAGCCCCACGTATATAGTGCTTGGGAGCAAACCCAGGGCCTCGTGCATGCTAGGCAAGTGCTCAACCATCTGGTCTACTCTCCCCAAGCCTTCATTTCTGATTTGTCATTTATATCCTTTCTTTTCTTAGTGTGAATTAAAGAATTTTAAGAGTATTTTTACTACAAAACATTGTGTGTGTGTGTGTGTGTGTGTGTGTGTGTGTGTGTGTGTGTGTGTGTATGTTTGCAAAGGTTTCTTCATTTGCCGAAGTTGCTACTTCATGCTCAGATGCCCTGGAACCTGTGGCCCTGGCCTTTGAGAGGACAGTTGAGCTATACCTCAGCATTCACCCTCTGAGACATTATTTCTCTTCTTTCCTCTAAACCATGGCACTGAGGCTAATTTTTCTACTATGTTGCAGTGACCTTGTGCACTTTTAACTAATGAGAGCTTTGCTTTTGTGACCTTGGGAGTCTGACAAAGTTACACAAACATAACCCTGAGAACTGGGATGGTAACACATCCATGTATATCTCCAGTCTCAAAAGCAAAAAAGAAAAATAAATCTAATGAATAAAAATCAAAGTGGCCTGCCTGCCATCAGCTGCAACACTGTATCTCACCTAAGCAGCACAATAGAGCCAACCCTGTCAGCAGAGGTGTGGGTGAGCCAGCCCCAGAGTTGTGAGCATGGGAGAGCTGTCCCCATTACTCACCTCTTGTTTGGCTGCATGGGCTGGAGAGAGATGTCCCACTCTCCCCATCTCCTCCTCCCCCACTGCCCATCAACGCCTGAGGCAGGTGGGAGAACTGGCCCTGAGATCATAAGAGTGGGAGAGCTAGCCCTACCACTGATTTGCTACAGCACTCTGGAGAGTGACCCCAATACCATACCTGGGCAACATAGAAGAGCTGGCCCTGAAGGTGTAGAGGTAGGAGATCTGACTCTGAGGACACAAAAGCAGAACTGGCTCTGCCCCCTTGCTCATTGCTGCAAAGGGTGAAACTTGCTGAGGCAATGCAGGAGAGCTTACCCTTGTGGTAAGGACAAGGGAGAGCTGGCAGGCTGACCAACCCTGCAGCTGCCCAAGCCCAGAGCCAGGGTTATGGGTCGGCCCACCCCAATATCCAGCCCATCTGTGATCTGCTGGAGCATGTGAAGGGACCAGTCTTGCAGACCCAAAGCTCCAGGATTTCCACAACACAGAGCAACAGCAGGATAACCAAGAGGAGTCCCAGTGAGGGCCCAGCATCAAGAGTGTAGCAGAAACCAGAGGCCTCGAACCAGACCAATAATTCTTTGCAATAAACACTTGCAGTAAAGATATGTGGACAAAAGGGTTTACTTCATGACTCACTGTGTCACACTATAGCTTCCATGACGAGATTTTTTTTTCCCTTTTTTCTTTTTTCTCTTAAGTTTTATTTTCAAGGGCAGAGGACAGATACACAGGGACAGGAAATGAATGGGATCAAGATGCATGATGTGAAAGACACAAAGAATAAATTTTAAAAAGTTTAAAAAATCAAAGTAGGAAGGGGTAGAAAGGGAAAATAGGAACATGAAACTAGAATGATCTCACTATGGAGTGGTAAAAGATTCGGGTGTTACTTAAGGTACCGGAGGTTGGTTTATGGAGGCTCCCTTGGTGCAGACCCCTTCAAATAGACAGGAATTAACACAAACATGGCTCTACATGGTCCTCAGTCATCTCTTTTCCACTGAGTCTTCATTAAAGGCAAAGCTGCTGCATAAAGTTAGTCCAGCAAGTCTCTTAAACAATTTAAATATTTATTGGTAACATACAGTTCATGTATTTATTTGAAAATAGTCTTACAAGATTTGTAGAGAAATAACCACACTTCATCAATATTATATGTGAGAGCCCACAAAGACTCCAACTTGTGGTTTGACTCAAGGTCAGAGAGTCAGAGTTTATGTTGCTCTCCAAGGCTGCATAATAGGGTGCAAAGGCATGGTTACCAGGTGTCTTATACTTCAAGGTCTAATCACAAGATGCTTTGCCATGGGGTGTGGTTACCAGATGTTTTGAAGGGTCTACTATGGTAGGGTCTACTACTACTATAAATAAAGTTGTCTGGGGGTCAGAGCTATTAGAGCCATAGCAAGAGCCTGGCAGCGGTGGCGCACGCCTTTAATCCCAGCACTTGGTAGACAGAGCTAGGTAGATCTCTGTGTGTTCAAGAATACAGCCAACATTGGAGACACACACCTTTAATCTCAATACCATAGAGGACCTGGAGGGCTGTACATACAGGCAGTGACGAGGCAGTCACGTGTTTGGGGTTACAACCAATGAGAAGGCAGAACAGCTAGACTATATAAAGACATACACACAGGAAGTAGGCTCCCTTTTGGAGAGCTCTCTTGGCTGAAGAGGATCGCTGAAGCAGGAAGGGTGAGGCTCTTAGCTCTGACCTCTTGGCTTTCTTCTCTGAATTGGCTCTGTGTTTCTTATTTAATAAGACGGTTGGTTACATCTACAGTCTACACTTGGTTGTACTCTGTGCTTTGACCTTGAAAGGGGGAGGTCTTTTGTCTCTCCCCTTGCTAGTGTATAAAAAGCTCATTAAAAATAAACTTGAGGCTGCTGGGTATTGACCCGGAAGTTATCCTGTGTCTCTGTCTTTTTTCTTTGTCTACTTCTATATTTCCTATGTAGCATTTCTCAATTCCTCACTCATGTCAGCAAGCATGAAGTCCTTTAACCCCTTCATTTCCTAAGTTCTCCTCCTAGGGTCAAAATAAGCTCTCCAGTCTCAATCATAATACTTGATCGTATCATGCTGTTTTTAAAATACTTTTCCCAAAATCATTTAACAATTTCACTAGCTACTCACAACTTCACAGTGAAATTAATATCCCTATTTCTGACTCTTGAAGAAAATTAAAGCTCAAAGATTATTTTTAAAAAAATTTCCACCGGGCGGTGGTGGCGCACGCCTCTAATCCCAGCACTTGGGAGGCAGAGCCAGGCGGATCTCTGTGAGTTTGAGGCCAGCCTGGACTACCAAGTGAGTTCCAGGAAAGGCACAAAGCTACACAGAGAAACTCTGTCTCGAAAAAACAAATTCCAAGGATCACAGAGATAATTAAAACTCCTAACCCTCTGACTAGTTATTTTCTGGGGTTTCCACATCTTCCTGTCTTCCTCTACCCTTTAATGCAACTAGCAATGAGACATAGTAAAGAATACTTCTCTACTGGGAATCAAAGCCTATGAGAGGAATTTATAAATTGGCTGCCCCAACTAATTCATTTTAAATCTAATTTATGTATTTTTCAATTCACTTATCTACCTTTATAATCCCTAATAGTGTTTTATTTTCCTAACAAGAGCATCCATCACCTTAAGCAGAATTGGTCAGATTCAAAAACATAAATGACATGTTTTCATTAAAATGTAAAAACTGCAAGAAGTTTTCTGAATCCTCAGCAGGTAAAAGGCACTTGCCACCAAGGCTGACCCCTGAGTTCTATCCTTGGGATCCACATAGTGGAAGGAGAAAACGGACTCCCACAAATTGTCCTTTAACATCCACACACATATAGAAAAGAAAAAATAGAAAATACCGTTCTAAAATTTTAACAGAAATGGAAGTAGGAAGGGGACTGTTGGAGAATAAGAAGACTGGGGGATAAGATGGTAATGGGGGTAAACAAAACTAAACTACATCGAAAGCATGTATGAAACATGATAAACTCATTTCTCAAAATTAATACAGGCTTTAAAAGGCTCTTACTAGCTTAACTTGTACATATTTACATTTCTATGAAGTTCACAGGTTTTATGAAACCAAGAATAGTAGTAAATACTGTAGGTGATGGACAAAAGTGAACAGCGGGCTCTTTGAGCCAGCAATGATGCAGTAACGTATTAAACGCAAGTAACTGAGCTTAAGGGATAACACAGAAAGCTTCAAATATGGCAGCTGAATTTTAATCTAGGTATGCAAGATTTATTTGAGAATAGATCTGTCTCTGGCTTTCATTTTCACAAGTAATGAAGAATTTGATCAAAAGTACCCGATAAACAAGATAATGGCCAACTATAACTTAAGAGTTCCTTAAAACAACCAATAAATGTAGCTGGAGTTTTCTCCAGTCCTGCCCAGGCCCACAGCCACTCAGACCCAAGTAAACACACAGAGACTTATATAACTTATAAACTGTGTGGCCGTGGCAGGCTTCTTGCTATCTAGTTCTTATATCTTAAATTAACTCATTTCTATTAAATTATAAGTTGCCACGTGGCTTGTGGCTTACCGGTACTTTTACATCTCGCTTCCTCTGTATCTGGCTGGCGACTCCTGACTCAGCCTTCCTCTTCCCAGAATTCTCCTCTCTCTTTGTCCCACCTATACTTCCTGCCTGGCAACTGGCCAATCAGCACTTTATTTATTAACCAATCAGAGCAACACATTCACAGAATACAGAGTGATATCCACAGCAAATAAATATGAATATTTTACAGCCAAATTATGTTGAAAAACAGGAAATGTCATTTATTACATTGGCTTTTAAATATAGTTACTGTAAGGACTGTGCACTTCAACAAAACTGAATAAAATGAAGCACTGAGCATGCTGGTTTCTCACCTCTGTGACTATATTTCATTAATGTATGTGCTAAAATCATATAGCCATCACACATGAACTTACATCACTCAATACTTCTCAAAGAAATGTGTGAAGCCACAGAACTTTCATGACAATGTATCTATCTGCCTGTGGCCCATTTGACACATAAAAGATTTTTCATTTTCACATAGACAAATGTCTTTTTTCCTTTGTAGTCTCAAGCTTTTTGGACTTGGTAATGAGCATTTAATGAACCTGACCTACCCTCTTGATTTCTAACATGAGTGAACAATCCAGGGCTTTAAACTTTACAATGTAGAAATGGTTTATACACATAGACATGAAAACCTAACTTTAGAAAAACAAGTGATAGGGTTTCTTCCTCAATCTCTCTCCACCTTGTTTTTTGAGACAAGTTCTCTCACTGAACCTGGAGCTTGCTCATGTGGCTAGGCTAGCCAGCTATTAAGTTCTGGGAATCTGTCTGTATTTGCTTTCCCAGCTCCAAGATTATAGGCACATGCCATGGTGTTCAGCTCTCTTGCATCAGGGCACTGGAAATTTGAACTCAGGTTATGAAGTTTGCACAGCAAGCCATCTCTCCAGCCCCAGATTTTCACCTCTCTGCTCTCTAATTCTCTCTATAACTATGAGATTCTGTATGGTTTACCTGCGTGTTTTCAGCAACATCTTATTCCTCCATAGGTGCTACTTGCTGAAGAGTAGCCTGTTTGTTGCCAGTGTTAATTGTGGTGATATATTGTGTAATCAAGTTAAGCTTGCCTGGGGATCAGAGGACAAAGCCAGCCACTATATTAAACATAGAGGTCAGGCAGTGGTAGCACACACCTTTAATCCCAACACTTGAGATCTCATGTCTTTGCTTGGGAAGCACACATGCCTTTAATCTCAGGAAGTAGGATGGCAGGGCAGAAAAAGATGTATAAGATGTGAGGAAACAGGAACTCACTCTCTTGAGGCTGAGGATTTCGTAGAGGTAAGAACATGGCTGGCTTGTTCTGTTTCTCTGGTCTTTCAGCTTTCACCCCAATATCTGGTTCCCGGGATTTTTTTATTCATAAGACAGTTTAGCAATTCATGTCACAGTTAGTCATACTGAAGTAACCAGCATGTGTTTGCCTAGAGTATGTGCTATCCATACGACCGCCTTAATAAAGTTTGAACACATGGAACTACTTCAACCTCATTACGGCCATCACTCTCTTGAACTCCCAGGTATGCTGCTGAAAACCATAACTCTGAAAGCACATTCCAAATGCCTGCTTAAAGACTCAGTGCATCATGGAGCTTGCAGAAAATGAGCTGCTGGCCGGGCGGTGGTGGCGCACGCCTTTAATCCCAGCACTCGGGAGGCAGAGCCAGGCGGATCTCCGTGAGTTTGAGGCCAGCCTGGGCTACCAAGTGAGTTCCAGGACAGGCGCAAAGCTACACAGAGAAACCCTGTCTCGAAAAACCAAAAAAAAAAAAAAAAATGAGCTGCTGGAATGCTGAACCCTGGCACTTTAAAATCCTCAACAGCTGGCTGGAAGAAGCATACCTAGAGGTAATCTGCATTTAGCTCCTGAATAAGCTTTGTAATCAAAAGTAATTTGGTATGAAGCATATTGAAATGCCTCTCACTTGCAGCAGGGGGGTTGATTTATTCAGGTGCCCACACAGCATGTGCTGCTTGTACAGTGGTTTATGTCCCATTTCTCTATGATGCTGCTCCACTAGGCTGCTTGCTTGTGTTTTCACAGTGCTCAGAGGTTTCACTGACTCCATGGTTACTGGCTCATGGATTGGTATGGGTTTTCTTTTGGTTATAGGGACTGCAGACAATGTCATATATCAACTAGGAGTCAATCTTGCAATGATATCTTCAAGATACACAGGTGTCATAGATACCTCACTAAAGATGTCACTCATGACCCCCCACAAATACTTCCTCAATTCTAATCACATAAAGTGCTTGTGGCTCATATGCTACAGAGAGGCTTCTGAGGAGTGTGTTCAGGAAGGAGAGAGAGGCTGCAGGGAAGTTGGGTCACTAAAAGTTACCACGCATCATCAAAGGCATATGTCCCTGCTATGTGCAGAACTCAAGGCACAAGAATGAAATGTCTCCATTTACTCCATTTACTCATTTACACCTCCATGAACCTCTCAGTGGCATAGCCTGTCAGATCCCCATCCACAAAATCATAGCTGTCTGATCAAATACTAAGAGCTGTTTAAAAAAAAGTGATTCTTGGGCTGAGGGTGTAGCTCAATTGTTAGTATGCTTGCTGAACATACACAAAACCTCTTGTTCAATTCCCAACACTGCATAAACAAGATATGATGGTGCTTGCCTGTGATCCCAACACTCAAGAGGTAGAGGCAGGTGGATCAGAAGCTCAAGGTCATTCTCAGAAACCTAGGGAGTTAGAGGTTAGCTAGCCTGACACATGAGACCGCTCTTCAAAAAAAAAAGGAAGAAGAAGGAGGAGGAGGAGGAGGAGGAGGAGGAGGAGGAGGAGGAGGAGGAGAAGGAGGAGAAGGAGAAGAAGGAGAAGGAAGAGGGGGACTATTCCATTCTCAGCTAGGGATTTTGCTCAGCAATAGATCACTTGTCTCAAATCAGTGTCACCCCTAAATATCTCTGTG
The DNA here is from genome assembly GCF_007827085.1 of Peromyscus californicus insignis. Lineage (NCBI taxonomy): Eukaryota > Metazoa > Chordata > Mammalia > Rodentia > Cricetidae > Peromyscus > Peromyscus californicus. Next base: position 574,233 of record NW_026294606.1, read on the forward strand.
TTCTATCTGTGTTCACCAACACCTGAAGATCAGCTAGTCCAAACTAGTCTGCTCATCCCAGGTCTAGACTCCCACATTTCCTCTGACCCTCAGATCACTGCCCACATTGTAGGAGGCTGCCCCCTAGTGACTAGAATACAGCAAGAGCAAGCTGTCACAGGAGATGAGGTTGAAAAAAAAACTTACAATGCACTTCCTGTTTACTTAAGTAATATTATATCCTTCTGGGGTCGTTGATGGAGCTGAAGACTAGGTAGTTATAGTTTTCCTTAGTTACAATAAAAGGTAAATTAAATATAAAATTTTAGACTCACAAATTTAGGATAGATGATAGAATATTTTCTTTAATTTTGCCAAATGCAAATAGACTAGATATTATAACTGTAATTCTTGCTTGATAACTGTTTTGCTATGTTATAGTTAAAAAACCTTCCATTTTGATTAGACAGAAAAGGGAAAGTTCTGTGGGATGGTCTTTCTGTATGCTGTGAAAATGTGTGCCAATATTGGTTAATAAAAGTTTTGGTCTATGGCAAGGCAGGATAAGAGCCAGGCAGGAAATCCAAGAGAGAGAGATACAGGGAAAAGAGGGTGGAGTCAGGGAGACACGATTCAGCTACCCAAGGAGGAACAAGATGCCAGCAGACTGGTAATGCCACGGCCATGTGGCAAAACATAGATTAATAGAAATGGGTTAATTTAAGATGAAAGATCTAGCTAACAAGAAGCCTGAGCCCAGACCAAACAGTTTGTGATTAATATTAAGCTTCTGAGTGATTATTTTATAAGCTGCTGAGGGTCAGGCGGGACAGGAAAACTTTCACCTAAAACATTGAGACCTTGTCTCAAAGAAAACAAAAACAAGGGGCTCAAGAGATAGCTCAGGGTTAACTCTTGCAGAAGAGCTATTTTCAGTTCTTAGCACCCACATGGTGGTTCATAACCGTGGGTAACTTTAGTTCCAGGGAATCTGACACCCTCTCTCACCTCCAAGGGCACAAGGTACATATATGGTACCCACACATACATACAGGCAAAATATTCATATACATAAAATAAAATAAAAACCTTAAAAAATTAAATAAAGCCATTATTTGAGCCATGTGTGATTGTACCCACCTTTAATCCCAGCACTCAGGAGGCAGAGGCCGGCAGATGTCTGTGAGTTTGAGGCCAGACTGGTCTATAGAGTGAGTTCCAGGGCAGCCAGGACTATGCAGAGAAACCTTGTCTCAAAAATCAAAAAATAAGTAAATAAATAAATAAATAAATTTTTAAATGTAAAAATAAAGCCAAAATTCCTAGTGAGTACCTGATTAGTGTGTAAAGCTGCTCTGCTCTCAGGAAATCCCACTTCCCAGGGTCCTGTCCAGGGATCTACACTTCTCTAGAAGTCATTTCTAAAGACTATGGTGAAATTGAAGGGTCCAAGCCCAGTCATAGAAAGCTGTGTGAACCATAGTCAAGGCTCCATACTCTATTCCAAACATACTGTGCTCTCTGCACTAGACTGCTGGATATGGCAGTACAGTGGGAGGCACATGAACTGGCTCTTTCTCTCGCAGTATATCATCTGGTGGAAAAGAAAGATGCTAGCCAAGTTGTCACCCTAATAAACACATTAAGAGCTTGCTATGCAAGCATTAGAACTTGAGTTTGGATCCCCCGTGTCCTTGTAAAGACCAGCTGTGGTAGTGTGTCTGTAAGCCCAGAACTGAGAGGAGGAGGCAAGAGGAAGCTGGAGCTTGCTGCCCAGTCAGTTTAGTTATGTGGTTCAGGAAAAGACCCTATCTCAAAAAGAACATGGTAGGAAGTGGTAAGACATTCAGTGTTGATTTCTGGCTTCTGCATGATCAGCACTGCACATACCTGCATACATTTTTTGCACATAAATATACACACACACCAAAAAAGAACCCCACAAAGCAGACAGGTACTATGAACAACTAAACTGGCATATTATAAGCCAGAAACATTTTGTTCTATACATTCATCTAGATTTGGCTTTTGTTTGTTTATTTTGATACAGAATTTCATGTAGCCCAGACTGGCCCTGAACTTTCTATGTAGCCAAGGACTCTGAACTTTTGATCCTCCTGTATTGGTGGAAATATTAACACAACTCCAAGAAGTTAAAAGGGAGGTTTATTTTGGGGGGTAACTTACAAGCAAAGGGATAGGTTACAGGGTCCGGGAAAGGTGAAGTACAGTCCAGTGGTGTTCTCTGGAGAACTCTGCTTGGTCTACCTCCAGCGTCCAGGATCCAGGAACCAAGAGAGTCAGTCCATCCGGATCTTGGGTCTTAAGGGCTCCCGTCTTGGCCCCACCTCATAGGCATGACAGTTATTGGAAGCCTCAGGGGAGTAGTACTTCCAGGTCAAAGCTGGAACAGCTACCCTCTACACTTCTGCCTCCACCTTTCAAGTGTCAGGATTGCAGGTATGCACTAGCAGGTTCTCTGTGTAGTACTACAGATTAATCCAAGGCTTTGTGGATGGTGAGTAGGCATTGTACCAAATGAGCCTCCTACCCAGCCCCATTTCCTCATTTTCCATTATAAATACCATGATGGAAAAGTAGAAAAATATTTCTCTCAAAAGTGATAAATAAGGAAACAAAGATGTTATCCTAGAAGGTATACATATACATTTCATATATGTGTGAAACCATAACCCTGAAAAGTATGTGTATGAAGAATGATCCAGGAAAGAATACATATATGAAGAATGATCCTGGAAGGTACATGTGTATGAAGCCATAGCCCTGAAAAGTATGCATTATGAGAAATTATCCTGGAAGATACACATGTGTGAAGATGTGATCCTGGGAAGTATGCATGTATGAGGAATGATACTGAAAGGTACACAGATATGAAGCCATGATCCTATAAGAGAAGGTAAGCATAGCTGCTCTTTGGTGAGCTGCTATTACATTGGCCTAGATCATAGTTTCCCCAAGACCTAAATAAAGATGAGCAGAAACAAATGGCTCTGGCATTACCAACTTCCAGGAAAATTCCGAAGACTACTACCAGCAGGTATGGAGTAACGGCCCAGTGGTTAGGAACACTGACTGCTCTTCCAGAGGACCCACATGACTGCTCACAACCATCTGTAACTGCAGTTCCAGAGGGCATGATGCCCCCTTTTGACCTCTGCTGGCACAAGACACACACGTGGTACACAGACATCCTTGCAGGCAAAATAATAGACACAGAAAAAGGAAAAGGGTGTTAAAGAAAAAACAATAATAATAACCACTAGGAACAATCCCCAGTATGAAGAGAAACAAAAATGGTAGGAAGAGTTGGGGTGGACAAGAAGGAACCAAGATGTTTCGAAGTGGCAGGTAGCCCAGGAGTGATCTACTCATCATGTGGGTGGCTCTTATGTTCTTGTCAAAGTCCCTATCTCATGTATGATCCACGGTGAGTATTTGTCCCTATTTTCACCTTAAGGTGGCAAAAATAGCAGAAATATCAGCACTGAGGTCAGTCTTCCACAAGTCCTCCCCACCCTCCCCACCCCTCTTTTGCCCTACTGTCCCTCAGCCCCACCCCTTGCAATGATCAGTTCCACTGCTCTGGGATGACCAGGTTCTGACAAGGTCCCTCCTCACAAGAACAGTACTCCAACTTATCCTGAAGGTGGCACCCCCCCCCCCCTTTGATGGCTTTGAGGCCCCTGTCTCTGAGGAGATGGCAGTCTGAGGTGGAAACTGCTCTGTTCACGCTGTGCCTATCTAAGTCACATGATTTGGTGTACTAGGAATGACTTCCTGTCCTCTGGGCCCCTTGGGGTTCAGAGAGTTTAGGAAATTCATGTTTTCCTCTGCTCCTTTCCCTCCTCCCGCATCCTTACTCAATTCTCTAGAGCATGCAATGTAGATCATATCACACAAGCCAATGGCGCCATCTACTGTCTGCGTATTCTGATGCCAGCCCATATTATCTGGCTGGGCCTCATGGCAACTAGAAACTCCATTTTTGCTTTATCTGCCTGTCAAACCCATCATAAAGAAACAGGAATTGTCATTCATTTTAAATCAGCATTAAATTGCATTTGCTGTGTAATAAAATTGCACCTAACTTTGGAGATACATCCTTCATTTTTTTCCAGAGGTGGCCAATCTCAACCCATCTGTAGATTCAAATCTCATCAGAGAGCATCAGGCCAGGTATAGAAAAGATCTACACAGGAAGATTCCCAAGAGGGTCAGAATGTTCCCCAAACCACCACAATCCTCACATCAGAAACATTTCAAAATTAGATGAAACCCAAAAACTATCTAAAAACTGTGGAAGGAGAATGCTTTCCCAGTGTACCTCAAGGGCCTGACACTGTCCCTATGCTACCTGCTCTTTGACGTTCTTGTCCATATTCTGGCTTTAGCTCCCTCTTAGGCAGCTGGATGCTGTGTTTTCTAGGCTGCAGAGCAAACCTAGCTCTCTGAATCTCAAGGGTTTACCCCAGGATGGGATGGGAGAGGAAGTCGCTTCAGAATCTTATATAAGGCCCCAAATTAGTGGTGATTGTGTAGCAATATCCTCCAAAATAAAACCCTCCCTCTTGAAGGGAGGCTTGTAAAGACACAGGATGCTCTAAGGGGAAGTAAAACATTCCATCCTGCAAGGAATTGATTAAGCTCAAGAAGTAAACAACTCAAAGGCTTCAGGTCCCTAAAACCGGGCAGATTCACAAGGTGTCCACCATCCCCAAGCATTTACCAACTGTAAGAACTGCTCAGAGACATCATCAGATAATCTGGGCTGTCTAGAAGAATCTCCAAGCTGAGCTGCCTGAAGGTTGTGCAGTGCACTCCAGCTTTCCAGCTTTCATGAGCTGTCACCCATGCTGGAGTGGGTTTGGGAGTCTTTTAGTCATTTCTGCTTCTATAAGTAACCCCTCAGCCATATTCCTGTAAATAACCCCAATGTCTTAGAGTTTTTATTACGGTGAAGAAACACCATGACCATGGCAACTCTTATAAAGAAAACATCTAATTGGGGTGGCATACAGTTTCAGAGGTTCAGTCTATTATTATCATCATAATGGGAAACATTGGTGGTGTGTGGGCAGATATGGTGCTGGAATAGTAGCTCAGAGTCCTACATCTTGCAGACAACAGGAAGTGCTCTGAAACTGATATTGAGGGAAGCCTTAGAAAAAGAGACCTTAAAGCCTACCCCCATAGTGACAAACTTCCTCCAACAAGGCTAGGCCTATTCAACAAGGCCACACCTAATAGTGCCACTCCCTGTGGGGGCCATTTTCTTTTAAACCACCACATTCCTCTCCCTGGCGCTGAAATGATGATAGCCATATCATAATGCAAAAAATGTATTCAGTCCAACTTCAAAAGTCCCCATAGTCTATCACAGTCTCAAACTTGTTTCAAAGGCCAAAGTCTCACCTAGTGGTGGTGGTGCATGCCTTTAATCCCAGCACTAAGGAGGAAGAGCCAGATCTCTGTGAGTTCCAGGACAGCCTGGTATACAGAGTGAGATCCAGGACAGGCACCAAAACTACACAGAGAAACCCTGTCTCAAAAAAAAAAAAAAAAAGCCAAAGTCTCTTCTGAGATGCATGGCAAGCTCTTAACTATAATCCCCCTATAAAAATCAAAATCAAGGGGGCTGGAGAGATGGTTCAAGGGTTAAGAGCACTGACTACTCTTCCAGAGAACCCTGGTTCAATCCCCAGCACCCCCATGGCAGCTCACAGCTGTCTGTAGCTCCAGTTCCTGGGGACCTGACACCCATGGCAAAACACTAATGCACATAAAATAAATTTTTAAAAATCAAAATCAAAAGGCAGATCGTATACTTCCAACATATAATGGCACAGGATATGTACTACCATTCCAAAATGTAGGGAAGGGAGTGTAGTGAGGAAATACTGGACCAAAGCAAGACAAAACCAGCTGGACTAACTCCAAACTCTGAATCTCCACATCTGATGTCAATATGCCCTTCAGATCTCTAACTCCGTTCAGCTTTATTGACTGCAGCACACTTTTTCTTGGGCTGATTCCACTCCCTGCTCTCCTTGGCTCTAGCATCCCATGGTTCTAGCATCTCCAACATCTTGAGTCTCCAAGGCAATCCAGGCTTCAATTTCATAGCTTCACAAAATGGCCTCTCTAGGACTCCATTCAGGGACACCCCTGACACATGCCTGGCCTCAGTAGCTTTATTCCACAATTCCTTTCTTCTATCCTTAACTCTAAACCCAGAACCACATGGCCAAAGCTGCCAAGTTCTGCTGCTTGCTGGGGCTGGAACACGGCCCCTCATTCAGTTACATCTTCACTAGCTTTCTGTCTTTCACTGCCTAAGCTTTGCTGTCCTGAAACTTGCTCTGTAGACCAGGCTAGCCTCAAACTCAGAGATCTACCAGCCTCTGCCTCCCAAGTGCTGGGATTGAAGGCAGGAACCATCCCCTTTGGTGCATCCCCTTTCTTTCAATCCACCACACCCAGCAGAGCTGTTTCACCAAGTTGAACTTTGGCGATGTTTGTATCTTGGTCTGTTGTTGGTTCCCCAGCTGGGGTAAATAAATGTTTGTTCTTAAATCCTCAGGAACAGTGTCACAAAACAGTGGTGGAGACCGGGAGCCATAGGCCAATCTGTCACCTGTATGAAGCCTCTCTGCTCTAGAGAATGAAGGAAGAGAAAGGTGTGAAGTTGAAGACCAGACAGACTATTTCTAAGCAACCAGAGGAAAAAGCCAGAGGTCAGCTAGTTTATGTCTCTGTCTCTCTCTTCTCTTCTCTTTTTTCCTCCTGTCTTAGATCCTTGTTAATGGTGAGACCTACTCCCACTGTTAAAAGTTCCTGCCATTCACAAGCACATAAAGTCATTAGTACTTTCTTTCTCCTTTCAATTTTATTCTCTTTATGAATTTCATTTACCCCTGAAGCCTAATATTAGGCTTGCTCTTGTCATAGGAGGACAGCTACTCTTCCAGTCCCTCTACACCCTTAAAACCTGACAGAAAGATGCTGTCTCTCTCAAGTTCCATTCAGAGAAAAGACTCCTCTAAAGAGCTTCCTCAATCCCAAGCATAGCCTCTGACCACCTGCTGAGGATAGGCTGGGATTCTCTCAAGAGTCCAGGGATGGGCTGCTGTGGGATGGGCTGTATGTCAAGTGTGTTGCTGACTGGTCAATAAATAAATCACTGATTGGCCAGTGGCCAGGCAGAAAGTATAGGCGGGACAAGGAGGAGAATAAAGCTGGGAAGTAGAAGGCTGAGTCAGAGAGACACTGCTAGCCGCCAAGATGACAAACAGCATGTGAAGATGCCAGTAAGCCACGAGCCATGTGGCAAGGTATAGATTTATAAAAATGGATTAATTTAAGCTGTAAGAACAGTTAACAAGAAGTCTGCCATGGCCATACAGTTTGTAAGCAATATAAGTCTCTGTGTTTACTTGGTCGGGTCTGAGCAGCTGTGGGCCTGGCAGGTGAGAGAGATTTGTCCTGACTGTGGGCCAGGCAGGAAAACTCTAGCTATAATGGGCCAGGTGCACCTGCTGAGTGGATGTAGGTGGGGCTCCAGGCCTCCAGAAAGAAAGAATTCCCAAATGAAAGGGATGTCTCAGCCAGGCTGGGGTGGAAGATGGCAGATAGCTTTGGAATCCCATCCTTAGTGCCCAGGTTAGTAATGAAGAGGGACCAGGAACCAGGTCACAGGCAAATCTTCCACCTGGATGAAGCCTCCTGGTGAACTGGCGACATGAACATTTGTTTCCAGATACGGAAGACTTCCCGGTCCTGGGTAAGGACTTTGCAGGTAATTTCTGGAAATTCCTCAAATTCACACAACCAGGGTGTGAATCAGCTCCCCTCTGGAGACAAAAAATAGCCTGTGAAATATTGTGACTCAATATAATGGCAGCACTACAAACAAATGTCTCATTTTATTAAATCCACCAAGTACTTTGGCACTGTAGTAAAATGCAGTCATCCATGAGTGTGCACAGGGAATTGCTTCCAGAACCCTGCAGATGTCAGTCTACGGATCCTCAGGTCCCTTATGTGAATGAAATATCTGCATAAACCCTATACATGGGGCCAACAAAATGGCTCTGCTGGTAAAGGCACTTGTCACCCAGCCTAATGACCTGAACTCAATCCCTGGGACACACATGATAGGAGAAAACCAACTCTTGAAAAGTTGTCCTTTGAGCTTTGCACATGTGCTAAGGCACACATGTACTGGCGCACACGCGCACACACACACACATATCAATCTTCTTATGTCTTGCCTGCCATTAATCCTATCATGCTTACATTTTTTTTTTTTTTTTGAACAGGGTCTTACTATGTAGACCAGGCTAGCCTGGAACTTGCTATGTAGACCAAGCTGGCCTTGAACTCACAGAGATCTGCCTGCCTCTGCATCTCAAGTGTTGGTATTAAAACTGTATGCCACCATTGGCAGCCATACCAGACCCAGTTTTAAACCTTGAAAGTGGATTTGTCTATTTTTAGCTCTCTCACTGCTCACATCTAAAACTGAAGTGAGCTGCAGTGGCATCCACCTGTAAACTCAGCTACACCAGAGGCTAGGAAGCATGAGTTCCAGGACAATATGGACTAGACAGCAAGGCCTTGTTGAGCCCTCAGAGAAAGGGCTGGAACGTCCAGTATGCACAAAGCCCTGGGTTCAATCCTCAGCACTGCTCAATCCAGAACTGGAAGCTCACACCAGCAATCTCAGCACATGATAAGTGCAGCAGGATGAGTTCAAGGCCATTCTGGACTACGCAGTGAGTTTGAAGCTAACCTTGGGTACATAATGAGTTTGACACTAGCCTCAGCTACATAAGACTCAATATCAAAAAGAGGAAAAAGATCTGTATTGTGTGCATACATATGTAGCAATTTTTCAACTCATTATAGAGTTTAAAGTTTATCCCTAATAATTGTCTACTCTGACATCAAACTATACCACATTTTTTAATTCTTTTACTTATAAAAGTCATCTCACTAACAAAAGGAGTTCAAAGCCAGGCTCATCATCTCATCTTGAAAAGAACAAGCTGAATTGAATAAAACCTTTTCTTTCTTTCTTTTTTCTTTCTTTTTTTTTTTTTTTTTTTTTTTTTTTTTGGAGGGGGAGAGAGAAACATCCTACTGTACAGGATCCTACTGTATATTTGTGCTTTGTCATATGTATTACATGGCTTTCAATACTGCCTACTCTATTCTACGTATTACTCTAGAAAGTACCAAGTGTGGTAGTCGCACCATCTGTTGAGAGCTAGTGTTCTGCTGGTTTTATTATTTGCCTGAATACCTGGTTATCACTGTGCAATGTGGAGTTAGAAAAGGTTTTTCAGAGATCACTGAAGGCACCAGCTTGTAAATCACCAAATGGACTACCTTTTTATCAACCTGTACCTTTAACTGTTTCCAAACAGCATCCAGACACAAGTTGTCACGTGTGCATACATAAGAGCTACAAGAAACTAATGGAGCCCAACTAACCTTAGAGTCTACAAAGACGTGACCAGAGAAATAAACGGAGGTTGGATTATGAAAACATCAAGATTTTCTGAGCACAGTATAGTGTAAATCTGTTAGTCACCTCTGTGTCCCCTATACTCACACAACAACCAATACATGTTAGGTCTAAAACAAACATTTTAAGAATATAACGTGTCTCCTATGTGTGTATATTATATACATGCTTACATTTATACATATATACACATATACACCTTTTTTTGAGACAGGATCTCCCACTGTAGCCCAGGGTGGCCTTCCACTCTTGAGAACCCTCCTGTCTCAGACCCCTGAGTGCTAGGGTTACAGGTATATGCCATAACCACTAGCATATTTTATTAGGTATCTGAATAATTGATAGTTAAGAGTCTAATCAATTCCTGAAACAATATCCTGTCTTAGTTGTTATATAACCTTGTAGTAAGTCTTACTATCTGCTATACAAGTCCTCTCAACATCTTCTGTCTGCTCCCTCCTCTTGGTCCTTGACATCTCAGTAACATTTAGACTGGTGTTTCTCAATTTATGAGTTATGACCCCTTGGGGGGGGGGGGGTCGAACGACCCTTTCACAGGGATCTCATATCAGATATCCTGCATATCAGATATTTACATTATGATTCATAACAACAGCAAAATTACAGCTATGAAGTGGCAATGAAAATAATTTTATGGTTGGGGGTCACTACAACCTGAGGAACTGTATTAAAGGGTCACAGCATTAGGAAGGTTGAGAACTGTTTTAGACTCATCTTTCTATATTCCTATGAAACAGAAATCAACAAGCTGGCTGAGTTACACTGGAGTTTATTTACTGAATGAATTCCAGGAATGCCTGCTTCAAATCTTCACAGCAGCCTCTGGCTCACCCTTATCCTTCAGAAAAACTGACTAACCACCAACATGTGGAAAGTGTGCTTTGGGAGCCAGACTGGCCATCTCTGGGCCTCAACTTCTAGACCCTGACTGGTGAGCACTCAAGTCACATGGATGGCACAGGAAGCCTCAGGACCAAAGTGGCCCTGACTGGAAGCACCTTCTGGGTGACTGACCCCTATGAATTAAGGGGCCACTCTTGTCAATTTCCCTAATAGAAACAGGCAGAAATACTCAGGGCTTTTATATGAATCTCAAATCCTGGCTCAGAGTACTCTGGAAACCAAACCATAGCAAGCCTGCCTTCCCAGCTGTGCCTCCCCAGGTGACGCTCTAATAGCAATGTACTTGAGCAGGAGACAGAGCCTGGAGAACCATCTCCAAGGCAGGTGACACCACTGAGTGGCAGTCCTGGGTAAGGACACAGCTAGTCGTTTCTGGAGGCTGTGAGTCTTGTTCTCTGCTGGGTAGAACATCTTCACAGTTCTGCCTCCTGCAGCCCAGCCCTCAACCAGGCTAAGGAGTAAGGACAAGGTGTGGTGTGTATAGCCTTGGGGAGGCCATGGAGGCAAATAAGGAAGAGGCAGAGGAATGGCTGTCTAGGTGCTCCTGGGGTAAGCGGCAGGATAGGGTGAGCATCTCACCCCTCTGGGATGAAGGGCCGAATCAGCTCTGGGTTCAGCAGTGACTCCTCAAGAGGCCGGTCCACATGGAAGTCATGCACATGGGGAGGGCCTGGGTGAGCCTTGGGTGCAGGTCCCCCTGGGCGCTGAGGAATTGGTAGCTCAGATGGATGAGCAGGCAGAGGAGCTGTGAAGAAGTACTGATGCAGAAGGGCCTGAGGGTAGCAAATAAGGGTCAGTAGAAGAAATCCAGTCACTACCTGCCCCCAGAATCATTCAGTTGACTCAGCAAACCTTGCCTGTGTGCCTGTCTGGAGCACAGTTCCAGCAGCTGGGAACATGGCAGTGAGCTTAAAAGCCTTGCCAACAGAGGAAGGGGCAAAACGCACAGTATGTCCTTAGCAGTAATGATAGCTTGTTGTGTAGCTATTTCACTGACTACTCTCCTGAAGCCTCCTGAAAAACACCCCATTGTAAAGTCCCATCTCCTGGGGTTCCAGCCCATCACAGATGCTGAGAGTCACTGACTTGGCAGGGTCCCATGGCTACTGAGGGCAGAGTATCAGAACAGTGACCACAACCTTGAACCTTACCTGGGAGGCTGCGATACGCTGGTGTGGAGGGTAGAGGAGGAACTGACCCAGCAGGTCCAAGGCCTGGGGAGAGGCATCAGGCAGCACCTCCTCCAGGGGTACTGGTGCCTGCTCCTTGAAGGAGATCTTGTTGTAGTCAGGAAGCTCTGTGATCTCCTGAGCCCAGAAGAGGAAAAGGCAATGAGAGCAGCCCCCGTCTCACCATCCCCGATGCACTCAGGTCAAGGCTCATCATCACCCACACATGCTCTCCTTTAGCCCCTCTCACCCTCTCTGAGGCCTGCTCCTTGCCCAACTTGCTGAAATGCTACCCAGACAAAACCTAGCCCTCCTGCAAGGCCAAGAAAGTGATCTTCATTGGTCAAGGGAGGCTGGGGCCCTGGGACATCTGCATAAGGAGTCACTTCCTACTGGGGAATGGAGCAAACCTGCCCCCTCCCCAGCAATGGCTGCTACTAACCGGCCAGACTCGAGGACTGGGGGTGCCCAGGATGCGAAGTACACAGCAGAGTTGCTCAATGTCATTTTCTCCAGGGAACAGGGGGGACCCATTCAACAGCTCTCCCATAATGCAGCCCACAGCCCTGTGGATACAGATCTAAGCAATTGGACATCTCACACATGGATGATCAAGCTACCCACAACAGCACTAACACCTCATGCCAGGGTCAAGGTCCAGAGGTTTCTAGTGCAGCCATTATTACTCCCCCACAGACATCAGTTCTAGAACAGAGCAGCCCCTGACAGCTCCAATACAATTAGAGCCTCATGTCTGGGACATCCAGCTCCTCCTCCATTTTGGGGGGCAGAAATGCAAAATAACCCAAACCTTAGACCTCTGAACACCACAAACTATCTCCCTAGTCCCCCAAAATGCTGAGCCTTCATACCTAGGGACACAAGCCTCACTCTAGCTCACCACTGTCTTATCCTCAAATCAGATACCTAAACATACTACATGCCTTGTACCTCAGACCACCTCACCCTCCATTCCCAGAAGCCTCCTGCTGAGACTACCACTCTCCTAACCTTCCCCCAACAAACTCAAAAACATCAGGGTGAAGAACATAGATCCCAAGCTGTGCAGACTAGTCTAACCAGAGAGGACATCCCCATGGCACACATCACCTCATCTACCCCAAGTGTCTCACCATAAGTCGACGCCCTGGTCATACTGCCGAGCACCATATAGGAGCTCAGGAGCTCGGTACCACCTGGGGGAAAAGGGTTTGAGATCACAAGTGGATTATTGTTCTGACGAGAAGCTACAAGTTCATCCCAGCCTCACAGCCCGTGCCTGGACAGAAGGTACAGAGGTGTCTCTTCCCCAGTGAGAGGACTGGCAGGGATACAGCCCCACTCACTACCTGGTGGCCACCTGATGTGTGTAGAGGCGACCACCATCTGGAGAGAAGACCCGGGCCAGGCCAAAGTCAGCTATCTTGAGCTGGCCTGAGGCACTGATGAGCAGGTTGGCAGGCTTCAGGTCCTGTGCATACAAAAGGAAGCATCAGTCTCCCCTGTACCTAGACAGGGTTTCAGAACAGGGAAAGAGGCAGCCAGGCCACCATCTCCTCTAAAGCCACAGCCCTGGCTGCTTACCTTAAGACCCTCTGACTGCACCCTCTTCAAGGATTGCTCACTCTAGCCCACCACAGCCCATGTTGGTACTGACCCGATGCACAATGTTGTTGGCGTGGCAGAACGCAACGCCTTTGAGCAGCATCTGCAGGTAGCTCTTGACCTGTGCCGGGGCCAGTGGCCTCTGAGCATGGCGCACCACCTCTGCCAGGTCCGACAGCATGAACTCGAAAGCCAGCACAAACCCTGCACCGTGTGGGAACACAGCCTTCAGCTGCACCACCTGGGGGAAGAAATCCTGTCAGCCTCTAAACCAGTGGTTCTCATCCTGTGGGTCTCGACCCCTTTGGCAAACATCTATCTCCAAAAATATTTACATTATGATTCATAATAGTAGCAAAATTACAGTTATGAAGCAGCAATGAAAATAATTTTAGGGCTGGAGAGATGGCTCAGAGGTTAAGAGCACTGACTGCTCTTCCAGAGGTCCTAAGTTCAATTCCCAGCAACCACATGGTGGCTCACAACCATCTATAATGAGATCTGGTGCCCTCTTCTGGCCTGCAGTCATACATGCTGTATACATAATAAATAAATAAATAAATCTTAAAAAAAAAAAAGAATTTTATGGGTGAGGGTTATCACAACATGAGAAACTGTATTAAAGGGTTGCAGCATTAGGAAGGTTGAGAACCATTGCTCTAGACTCACCTCCAGACCTCCTCTGCTCCTGCCCCACCACCAGCAGTACCATCAGCCAGGCCCTGACAGAGGGCCAGGCAACCAAAGATAGCCAGGGAACTCAGGGCTCATGGTGCTCTGCTATCCAGAGACAAGGTGGTCTCCACTCTTATCTCTCCACTAATAATCAGGGAAAAGGTCAGAAGGTCACTTAGTGGGCAGCAGCAACCCACTGCTCAACCCAGCCCACTCACCTGCAGATCACCTGGAGAGGCACATTCAAGTACCAACTGTCACCCATTTCCTCTAGGAACATTAAAGCCCAGCACCCTGGGGACAGAACCAGGAATCACATCTTCCCTGGGACTGGGACAATGAAGATACATCACACACAGTAGCTACCAAAGTCTTAAGGCCCAGGCTGCTCAGAGCAGCGAGCTAGGATGCAAGGACTCAGAGGAACTTACAGAAGGGGGAATAAATGACCATAAATAACAAAGAGAATATATGTTTAGGTTCTGTAAGGTGTAGGAATAGAGGGCAGTGTGATTGTGAGAGAGCAAAGGAAGTGTGTATACTTTATTAGAAGGGTTTGGTCAGGGGGAGGCCTGGGAAAGGGGCCAGTTATGCAGATGTCAAGGAAGCAGGTCGAGCAGGGAAAGCAGAAAGAGCAAGGCCCTAAGGCTAGCAGAGATGGCTAGAGGGACAAGAAAATAAGTGTCTTTTCGGAACAGTGGGGAGAAAAGGACTTGAACTCACTATGTAGCATGAGATGACCTGGATCCTCCTGCCTCCACTTCCTAAGTGCTGGGATTACAGGTGTAAACCACAACATCCAGCTGATGAACATTTCTGTTCTGTCCTGTGCTCCTGGAACCTAGACAGATGCTAGTCCCTGAAGGGACACCTAAGAAGTGGTAGTTAGTGAAGAAGACGATAAAGGCTAGGGACAAATCTATTTTTTTTACATATGTCTTTGTGTTTGGATGTATATGTGTACATGTGGAGAACCATGGTTGAAGTCAGGAGTCGTCTGCAATTGCTCTCCACATTATCTGTTGAGGCAATGTCTCTATTGAATTCAGAGCTTCATCAATACACTGGTCTGACTAGCCAGCTTGCTCCAGGGATCCCCCGTCCAGTACCTTACAAACATTTGACTCACAGGTCCACCTGGCATTCACCTGCTTAACACTGTCCACTGAGCCATTTCCCCAACCCCCTAGTGCATTTTTTAAAATGAAAACTTTGGGCTGGAGAGAAAGTTCAGTGGTTAAGAGTACTTGTTGCTCTTGCAGAGGTCCCAGGTTTGGGTCCTAGCACCCATATAGTAGCTCTCAACCATCCATCACTCCAGTTCCAGGGAATCTAATGCCCTCTTCTGGCTTCCATAGGCACCAGGCACACACACTGTACACACATACATGCAGGCAAAATGTTCATACACATAAAATTAAATATTAATTAATTAGTTAATTAATTAAAATGGCAACTTCAGATGGCTGGCAATCATCAGTATCCTTATGGACCTTGCACCCCTGTCCCACACACAGGCTGTCTGGAAAGACCTTTAATTTTCAACAGCAACAAAACAGAAACATCTTATTGGGGTTTTTTATAGTAAATAATCATTGGACAAATTAAAACATACACCTACATTCAGATAGTACACAAATTATAAAGGAATAAGAAATGAAAATATAAGCCGGGTGGTGGTGGCGCACACCTTTAATCCCAGCACTCGGGAGGCAGAGCCAGGCGGATCTCTGTGAGTTCGAGGCCAGCCTGGGCTACCAAGTGAGTTCCAGGAAAGGCGCAAAGCTACACAGAGAAACCCTGTCTCGAAAAACCAAAAAAAAAAAAAAAAAAAAAAAAGAAATGAAAATATATCTCATCTACAGTCAGTCCTGAAACACACACCACCAGAATTCACAACACACTAGCACACAGACGTACACCAGGTGTGTGACCTCCTTCTGATTCCATTACACAATGTTCTCAGGAAACAGACTGGGACCAGTTCCTCAGTGTCACCGGTCCTGTGCACAGGTCAGGACTTTTAGGAGACCCCAGGGAAAGACTACCAGTGGTACTCAACCCAAAGTCTTCACTGGATAGCTGAGGACCTATGAACTGATGCTGAAAATGAAACATTCCCCTTGCTTAACAAATTCCTGAAACCTACTTTGAAAAGCAGGGAGAACTCAGGTGAGCACACATAAAGCCTTTAACACGCCCGGAGAACAAAGTAGGGGCTCAGCGGGTACAAGTTACTGAGAAATTAGTATGGGGACATAATTTAGCAGCACAGCACCTGCCTAGCATTGAGAAGGAAGGAAAACAGGAAGGTGGGAGAGGGGGGACAAGAAGGAAAGGAGAGAAAGAAATCACAAAATAAAGGGAAATAATGAATGAGTGTGTGAGCACTGAGTAGGTAAATGAGAACGGGGGGGGGGGGGGGGGCCGGGGGGGAGGGGCGAAGTACTCAGGCAAATAGTGGACCTGGGAGCATTAATAAGGGGTAAGCAGGCAGGAGCAGAGTGGGGATTAGAAGCGAATCCTTTAAAGTGTATGTAGGTGTTAGGGAGGGATGGAAATGAGTGAAAGAGGGCAAGAAGCTATCTTGGAACCTGCCGCCCACCGTCTTGCCCACGCAGCCCAGCCTGCCCACCAGAGCCCAGCCCCACTCACATACTGACTGTCCTCGATCTCCTGCAGAGCCTTGATTTCCCTTAGGGCCTGGTTAGGAATGCCATCTTCCAGCCGCCGCAAGGCCACCTTCTTGAGGGCAACGATCTCTCCAGTCTGTGCAAGAAAGAGTGCAGACACTGCCAGAAAACCTTCAGCAAGGAAGGGCTGGGAGAGAACACACCAGGAACAAGATACCTAGAGAGATCCGCCCCTAGATCGGGAATATCTAAACCGTCCGCTAGGGGATGCGCTCCCTCAGTCCCGCCGCTGGAAGTGGGATCACCACGGAAGGGATCCGGACAAGCAACCAGAGACCCCTGAGGCCCGCGCACTGGCACGTCTCAGCACTGAAAGGCCGCAGCTCGCGGCTTGAGGCTGGAGAACGCAGCGGGCACCCCTCGGACAGCGCGTGCGGCGTGGCCTCACCTCTACGTGCTTGGCTTTGAAGACGATGCCGTGGGCGCCCTCCCCGATGCGACCGAGGATGCAGTACTGGTCCATGTCAGCCAGCGGCGCCCAGATCCTCCACTGCGGGGATCCAGCGCAGGACAGAGCGTGCAAGCGTTGCCTAGCAATAACGTGTCTAGCAGCTGCTCTGCACAGCACGTGACCGGAAAGACCCACGCTGAGCTCAGTCAGGAATGTGCATCCCCGCTAGGCAGCACTTTTCCAAGCCTTCGGCAGTCACCCGAGAATGACCTAACTACAAATCCTGCCACGGCGCCACGTGACAAACGCTACTGCGTGCGGCCGGGAGGGGCAGGGCCACGCAAGTGAAGGGTGTGTTCACGCGCTCAGGGGCGGGGCCTCTGCTAGAGAGGTGTGGCCGGCGGGGGACATCCAGAAGAAGGCAAGAGTACCCAATGCAAAGATCTAGTCTGCCACTAGCTGCAGATGAGCCTCTTTGTAACTGACTCAAGCTAGTGTTGGAGACAAGCCCAGAGCTGAGTCGTGGAGAATCACTTGGGCCTCTGGTCTCTCCACTAGGCATCATGAATTCAAGTACCTTTTAAAAGAGCATACTCATACTAGGCCTGGGGATGAAGCTCCGTTGGTGAAGTGCTTGCCTAGAGTGCACAAAGCCGTTGGTTCGATTCCCAGTACCACATAAACTGGTCTCACTAAAGTACGTATGCAGTCCCAATACTTGGCAAGGTCATCCTCATCTACATAGTCAGTTCAAGGCAGCCTGCACTGAGACCTTCTCTCAAAATATAGTGAAATGCCCAATAAGCACGTGAAATGACGACCAGCATCCCTACTAATTACGAGAAATGAAATCAAACCACAATAAGGTATCTCACACCCTTTAGGATGATTATTATCAGGAAATTAGATGATAAACAGGGTGTGGTTGCCCTGCCTATAATTCCAGTACCCAGCAGAACAAGGCTAAGATCTCAAGTATGATGCCAGTTAAGTGAGAACATAGTAAATTGAAATCAAGAAAGGCAGAAGAGGAGAGAGAGAGGAGCATGCCCAAATGCTGGGAAGGCAATGATGCAGAGTAATACAACCCTTGCGTGCTTTTTTGATATGTATGCCAGCATGGTGACTCATTCCTCCAATCACAACACTAAGGACGCTAAGGCAGGAGGATTGCCTCAGGTTCAAGGCCAGCATGAGCTACAGTGTGAGACTGTCTCAGACACAAAACAAATAAGACCTTTAAACAAAGTGTGAGGCTGGGCCCTATGGAATGGCTGTGGAACCCTTTTCTGGGTATGAAATAGTAAAAGTTTTGCAAGCCCTGTGGCACACTGCTCATGGGGCTAAATCAGGAAAACAGAAAATTCAAGTTTGGACCACAGTGTGAGGAAGAGCCTCAAGTTAAAAAGAAAAAAAAAACAGATGTGGTGTACTCCTTGTTCTTCTAGCACTTGGGAGGTAGAGGCAGAAAGCCCAGGAATTCAAGATCATCCTTGACTTCATGCTGAGTTTAGCTCTCATAAGCTAGTTACTTCTCAGAATTAAGGAGAATGTAGCATTGACATTCAAACTGATACACTATATTTTATTATAATTTTATATATGAGGACACACAAAGAAGTAAAGAAAAATCAATATGTCGGCTACCATGCCTCTCTTTTTACTCATAATCATGAGAGCGTCTTTTTTCTTTCTTCCTTTTTTTTTTTTTTGAGAAAGGGTCACATTGTGTAGCTCTGGCTGGCTTAGAACTCCATATGTAGACCAGGCCTGGAACTCACAGAGATCCACCTGCCTCTGACTCTCAAGACAAGACTATTTTCTTTGAAGAGTTTGTCCCCAGCAATATTGTGAGTTCCACATCTTTGCTGAAGCCTTTCCTTTTGTTCATCAGTAGCCAGTATCATGAGCTGAATATGTATAAAGTCCTAAAACAAACTTTAAAAAAGGAAAGAAAAAGCCGGGCAGTGGTGGCGCACGCCTTTAATCCCAGCACTCGGGAGGCAGAGCCAGGCGGATCTCTGTGAGTTTGAGGCCAGCCTGGACTACCAAGTGAGTTCCAGGAAAGGTGCAAAGCTACACAGAGAAACCCTGTCTCGAAAAACCAAAAAAAAAAAAAAGGAAAGAAAAACTTCTTATACTTAAAAACAGAAAATATCAGCCCACTACCAGGTGATACAGCCTGTAATTCCAGTACTTTGGGATGCTGAAAGGCAGAAGGATCATGAGTTCAAATCCAGCCTGGACTACAAAGTAAGACCTGTCTCAATGACTGAGAGAGTTCTAAGAAAGGAGGGAAATCAGTTTTCTCCAGGGATAAGTCCCCTGGTAGGTTATCCAATATCAAGTGGTCATACCTGTACATAAGAGCAACACTAAATAAGCTTAGTCTATATAGATATACACATATGTGTGCATGCATACACTCATATATATCTATACACATACATATACGCACATTTATGCATGTATATATACATATATGTAACAATAATAAATAAAGAAGAGATCATTAATTTAAGAAGAAATAAGAGGAGGCACAGGAAGAGTTGGGAATGAAATTATATATAGTACTCATTGTATAAAATTCTCAAAAAGCAAAAAAAGTGCATTTAATTTGAGAGAGAGAGAGAGAGAGAGAGAGAGAGAGAGAGAGAGAGAGAGAGAGAGAGAACTGTCTCTAACTGACAATAGAGATCAGAGAAAGGCAAGGTATTCTGCTGACACCTAGTGTCTGAAGTATGGCAGGCCTGAGCAGACAAAACCAGGAACATTTATTACCCACCTGGTCCTTAGTCATTGTGCTTTCTTTCTTTATATGCTCCAGATCTTTTCCTTGTTGCTATGACCCCAAAATGGCACAGCTGACAATTATCAAAACCTGTAAATCAGTAATATTGGTTCGTGTCAACTCTTGTGTGCAGTACTCTCCACTTTGAGTATACGTGTCAGACTAAAGAGTTGTTGGTTGGAGTGTGGAGTGACAACTCTAAGGGTGCAAGAGTGACATGATACATTGGTGGTGATCAACAGTTCTCCAATTAGACTTACGGAAACAAGAGGGAAAACATACCTGGTACTAGAAATCTAGCTAAATACTCAGTGTGTGATGGCTATTCTTGGTTGTCAAGTTGACTACATCTGGAATTAACTAAAATGCAAGCAACTGGATATACATGTGGGGGATTTTTTTCTTAGTTAAATCCTTTGAAGTGAGTCCAGACTACATAAAGGGCGTGGAAGAAGGAAGCTTTCTCTCTCTTTGCCTGCTAACTTTCAATAGCAAGTTCATTTCTTTCACTAGTGTCAGAGTCTACTTCTTCAGGATTCTGGGATATACTGAACACCAGCTGAAACATACAGCCTCATGGGATTTTTGGACCTTCCATGTTAGCCATTGTTGGACTAGCTAGACCATAGCCTTTTGTAGCTGGAGAGTTTTCTCTCTGGATCCCACCAAACCCTGGCAATTCAACAGCCCACTTATAAAATAAACACACAGACACTTACATTATTTAAACTGTTTGGCCTAATGGCTCAGGCTTCTAGCTATCTAGTTCTTACATCTGAAATTAATCCATTTCTATAAATCTGTACCTTGCCACGTGGCTTGTGGCTTACTGGCATCTTCACATGCTGCTTGTCATGGCGGTGGCTGGCAGTGCCTTCCTTCCGCCTTCCTGTTCTCTCAATTCTCCTCTCTGTTAGTCCTGCCTATGCTTCCTGCCTGGCCACTGGCCAATCAGTGATTTATTTATTGACCAATTAGCATTTGACATACAGACCATCCCACAGACGGTTGGTTACATCTACAGCCTATAGGCCATTTTAATTAATCCCCTTTAGATAGATAGATAGATAGATAGATAGATAGATAGATAGATTCATTTGTTCAATAAATTCTGCCCTAGAGAACTCTGACTAATACACAGTGCTAGTGAAGTCAGATTCAATTCCTAGCACCCACATGTCAGCTCATAACTGTCCATAACTCCAATTTCAGGATTCTAAACCATCTTCTGAGCTCCTCTAGCATCAGGCATGCACGTGGTGCACAGACATGCATTTGAACAAAACACCCACTCTGTTCAGCACAACTTAGTTAGCCAGTGCTTGGTCAAACTTCTGGAGTCTGACACCAAGTGGTTTATTTTAGCCATACTTAAGCACAGCACAATTTTGGAAAAGAGTTTTCTGATGACAATTAACTCAATCCCATGTGTACAACAAAGCTTAAGACATGTTTACATTAAAACTCTTTACGGAATACATATGATTTCTTCCATAAAGATGTTGACTAAGAAACAATGTTCAAGATAAGGGTCTAGGTAGAATGACTGAAGTAGATATAACACCTGTGGGAATCAGGATTGGCCTGGCCCTAGGATAACAGAAGTTACTTAGGCCGTTGTAAAGCACAGGTGGTATCTCTCATAAGGATGGTTTTATGGACTGAGAAGCAATGCCCAAGATTTAGGAAAGGTAAACAAACATAATATTTTGGGGGATTCTGGTGAAGCCTGGCCCTACAAACAGCAAAAGATCACCAGGTTGTAAACTGCATCCTTTGCCAGCATTCTGGGTAGAAGCATATAAACTTCTCCCTCCTTTGAAAAGACAGCATCTGTGTTTAACTTTTCCTGGTTTCCCTAGTACTTACCTGTTTGCACAAGGACCTTTTATCTGCTACAAAATAAAATAAATAAATCTTTAAAAAAAAACAAAACTGTTTTTAAGAAAGAAAAAAAGGAAGCCCAGACCCAGTGAAATGGCTCAGCAGGTAAAGGTGTCTGCCATGACCCTGACAACCTGAGTTCCACCCCCAGGGCCCACACATAGAGAGACTGAATCCTACAGGCTGATCTCTGACCTCCATATATGTGCTGTGGCATGAACCCAACACACATACACACACAAATTAAATTAAAATGTAATGAAAATGTTAAAGAAGCAATTTGTAATCAATCTTTATTATTCCCTTAAAAGTATGTGAAATTACCTTCCAGGAGTAGTGGTGCCCACCTTTTTTTTTTTTTTTTTTTTTTTTTTTTTTTTTTTTTTTGGTTTTTTCGAGACAGGGTTTCTCTGTGTAGCTTTGCGCCTTTCCTGGAACTCACTTGGTAGCCCAGGCTGGCCTCGAACTCACAGAGATCCGCCTGGCTCTGCCTCCTGAGTGCTGGGATTAAAGGCGTGCGCCACCACCGCCCACCTTTAATTCCAGCATTCAGGAGGCAGAAGCAGGCAGATTTCTGTGGACTCAGGGCCAGACTGGTCCTACAAAGAAAATATCAGGGCTACACAGTATCTTTAAAAATATATAATCGTGCAAAACTGCTTCATACCTAATAAACATATGTTTGTGAAAGCTACTTCTGACCCAAATGCAGGCATATGGCTGCACTGTGTGGAGCTAAGGAATCCCTGAGTGAATGTGTAAGGAATAGATGAAGTCCTGTGTTAATATGTATTGACTCGCCAGGCCATGGTGGCGCATGCCTTTAATCCCAGCACTCGGGAGGCAGAGGCAGGTGGATCTCTGTGAGTTCGAGGCCAGCCTGGTCCCCAGGCTGACCTCAAATGCTCATTTTTAAATTTTATTTTAGTGTGCATGTATGTGTGCATAATAAGTGTGGGGGTCATGTGTGCCATCATGTACAGATAGAGGTCAAAAAACAACTCTCTCTCTCTTTCCACCTTTCAGTGGATTCTGGGGGTTGAACTCATGTCACCTCTGGGCTTGTTTTGATAAGTGCCTAACCTGACAGGCCATCTTACCAGCCCCAAATGCTGCTGCTGCTGCTGCTGCAGCCGCTGCTTCCTCCTCCTCCTTCTCCTCCTCCTCCTCCTTCCTCTTCCTCTTACTCCTCCTTCTTCTTCTTATGTTTCAAGACAGGGGTTTTTTTTATGGCTCTGACTGTCTTAGAACTCTGTCAACCAGGCTGGCCTCAGACTCTGAGATTTGCCTGCCTCTGCCTCCAAAGGGAATGCACCACCACACTCAACTTTATTTTTTTCAATTCTTATTTTCAGTTCTTAGCATAGCTTCTTCGCAATTGGCCATGTGACTTTCTAACTTTGTGGTTGGCCAATGATCTGGGAAAAAAAGTTGAATATCCAAGGCTTCCACCCTGTGCCCATGGGTCTGTGAAGTTTAGGAAATGTGTTCAAAGTTTAACCTGTTCCCACATCAGTCTTGTCTTTTGCCGTGTGTCACACTGTCTTTGTTCTTCATGAAGACGCTTACAGTCAATCAGGGCTGCAGCTTCTCCAGCTAGAAATCTCTTGTTCTAGAACCTCTGTTAAATCTGTTCCACCATTTTCCCCAACAGAGACACAACCTCAACTTAGCAGACACGTGGGTTTCCTCCATTTATGTCCTGTCTAGCTGGCTGCTTTTACCAACCATTCTACCAGTATGTGGGTTTGCCCTGGCACCAATCAGTGTGATTGCTGGTTTCCATGACAAATGGTACTATGTCCCTTATCAATTTATTGTCCTTTTGCTACAAATTCACCCTTGTGTCATCTGTAAAAACAAATCTGGCAACTTTATCTTATTTCAAATTATCAGTGACGTGTTTTGGACCTGCTATCACAGAGACTGCAAACACCTTGCTGGAGGCAGCGGTTAGAAGCCCAGGAAGCAGGCTGCCACACACAAGATGCTAGCATCTTCCCAGACTCTCAGATGTGCTATAGACCTTCACCCTGGGCTCTTGATGGTAAATCTTCAGAGTCCCAGAAGGTAGATTTTCTTTTTCACCAATAAATTACATCCTGCACACTACTGTGATTTATCTGTCTTTGTCAAAGATAAACACAGCCAGACAGCAGGCAGTAAAAACAGATTTTAATCAGTAATTGCTGGCAGTAAAGAGCTAAGCTCAGAGTGAGACCTATCTCAAAAATAAATATATCACACACAAGTACACACATGTGAACACACACACACACATCAAAGACTGATATATCTGGATACACCTGTTTATACAAAACTTAACTCTTACCTAACAACAACTACTAAGAGTAATAAAAATAATGCCTGGGGACATATGCCAAGGTTGGACCACAGAGGCAATTCCAGCACAAATGAGGAAGAGCTTACTTGCAAAGCATTTGGCACATCATAGAGAAATGATACAAACCTAGTCTAAGCTGGGTCTGGTACCTCTCACTTGTCATCCCAGCACTGGAGAGGCTGAGGCAAGAAAATTGAAGCAAGTTCTAGGCCAAACTGGTCTACATAAATGGTTAAGTTCCAAACCAGCCAAGGCTACGTATCAAGACCTTATCTACAAAGTGGGGTGGGGGGCACACAAATATGAATAAATTCAACATAAAATAAACAGGAAAATCTATCACCTATTGTTGTGGTTTGCATATGAATTGTCCTCCAAAGACTCGTGTTTGGACACTTGGTCCCCAGAAAGTGGCACTGTTTTGAAAAGTTGTGGAACCTTTAGGAAGTGGAGCCTTGCTGGAGAAAGTGGGTCATTGAGGATGGACCTAGAGGCTTTATAACCCAGCCCCCACTTCCTGTTCACGCTCTGCTCCGGTTGAAGCATGTGACCAGCTGTCTCACAGTCCTTCCACCATGCCTTCCCTACCATAATGGACCATATCCCCTCAAACTGTGAGCCAGAACAAACCCTCCCCGTCTAAGTTGCTTCTTGTGGGGTATTTCGTTTCAATGAGAAGAAAAGTAAGCAATACATGTGTTAAAGGAATAATGAGGTTTATGTAGCAGCCTTGCTTAACAGAGGGATGACTCATGATCGTCCACGATTACACAGGCATGAAGCATATCCTGTTTGTGTTGAGCAAATTCATGTGGCGTGGTCCACATCATACAGTCACTACAGTCCCATTTAGCTTTTTCACTAAAGACTTAATGATTTTTACACAAAATTTACATTTAATCCAAAAAAAGTATTGCAGACATATGGCCTTGTTTCGGTTATTTGGTTTTGAATATCTGATTGTTTCTTATCTTTCCCAGAGGAAGTAAGTCCACAAGATACTAAGTAGGGTTTATTTTTACAAAGAGGGGAAATTCAGTCCTCCTAATTATGAGTACATATCCATGACCCTCAGGTACTGACTAACACAGAAGTCAGACACAGCAAGATTTTATCAATGGGGTTACCTCCCCAGCCCCTAAAAGAGCAGTTTTGAAACCACTTTATTGATCTATGACTGATTTCTGAAAAACTGTGCATATTTACTATAATACTTTCTATCAGTCTGGAGATACATATGTACTCACAAAACAATTATCACTATCAAGCACATAAACGTTTCCCAAAGTTTTTTCTACCCCAAAAATAATTAAAATAATACTATTATTGTATGGTTTAATGTTTTTAAATATTTACTTTTATGGACCAGTATATAAACTAACCTGGGAAACCTTTCACCTGTACTTAAAAGAATTCATATTCTGGACTGGAGAGATGGCTCTTGCAGAGAACCTGAGTGAATCCCAGCACTCAAGTGGAGCAGCTCACAACTGCCTGTAACTTCAGCTCAAAGGAACCAATGCTCTTCTCTGGATTCCTTAGGCACCTGCATATACCGGCATGTAGACATACATGTATGCACATAGCTAAAAAAATAAATCTTTTTTTAAAATGAATACCCTCCCAGATGTGGTCGTCCATTCCTGAAATCACAGCACTTGGGAGGCTAAAATAGGGGTTCTTCAAGTTGGAGGCCAACTTGAGCTAAATGAGTTCAGGCAGAGCTACAAGTAAGAGTTTATCTAAACAAGCATTTGCGGTATAAATATTAGCTAAGTCACACTGACTAATTAGATCTACATTCTTACTGGTTTTTTTTTTTAACTAGTTACTGTGAAAACTGTGTTGAAATAACCAACATGGTCATTGTTGAACTTTCCCGTTTGTTCTCATGTATTTTACTTGATGTACTTTGAAGTTTTCAGAGATGATTTGAATATTCATTAACAATAGTTATTTTTTAATGAATTGACAGTTTTACCATTATGAATCATCTCTCTTCTTCTTTTATAGCATCCATTTTCTTGAAGCTTTGTAATTTGAAATTAATATACACTCTTCCCAGGTTTGATGTTGCATATTCTGTCTTCCAGATCATTGTTGTCTAGCATATCTGTGTCTTCACATTTAAACTATGTTTGTGTTATGCTAGGTGTGGTGGCCCACACTTTTAATCTCAGCACTCAAAGGCAGAAGCAGATGGATTTCTGAGTTTGAGGCCAGCCTGATCAACAGAGCAAAGTCCAGGACAGCCAGGGCCACACAGAAAAACCCTCTCTTGAAAAAAAAAAAAAAAGATAAAATAAAAAAATAAATAATACAATTGCTAATGCACGGTGGTAAGGAGAGCCTGCCAAGGTTTCCAGGTCTCTTGGCTTGTGAATCTTGTCTTCCACAGTTCCAGGACCCTTCAGTCAGGTGTAACTGTGTGTCACATGCCAACCTTCCTTTCATCCTATACTCAATTTGCCATGGCTGTATTTTAATCTTGAAAAAAATACATGTTAATGAGTTGTATAAAAGTGGAGGTAAAACAAAACAATACAAATTGGGTTTATGTTGTCAAAACATCAGCACGTTTTGTGCCACTAACACTGCGATGTCTGTCTGAAGACCTTTTAATGTCGTGTTTTATACTTGGAATCATGGAAAAGTTCAATTTGTAATTCCAATGTATATTTTAAATAAAGAAAGGAAGGGGAGAATGGAAAGGAAGAGAGAAGGGGAGGGAGGGAGGGAAGGAAGGAGAGAGGGAGGGAGGAAGGAAAAAGAAAGGAGAAGGGAAGGTGGGAAGGAGAGAAGAAAGAAGAGAGGAAAATGAAAAAAGAAAGGGAGGAAGGAAAGCCTGGTAATATTCCACAAAATTGTCCTCTGACCTCTATACCTGTTCTGTGGCCACACACACACACACACACACACACACACACACACACACACACACACATTAATAATTGTAACAGATCCCCATACCTTAGCACAACTGACTCCATGATGGAAGTGTCATTCAGTACATAAATCTTAGCACATAGACAGCACCACCTACCAAAATGAAACCAAAGACCTAATCCATCAAAGTCCATAGTTCTGGGAAAGTCACTAATATACTAACCTTGCTTTTTGACTTCTGTAGTTATCCTTCTGATTAGTTGTTCTTGTTAGTAGAAGTGTGTCAACCAAGAATGTGATTTTTGTGCTTAAAAGCTCACCCTGAGAAATGCTCGGTGCTACGCTGGGATCCCAAACACCCAATGTAGTCACCAACCAGCTAATAAAGACTTTCTACTGACTTAAATCCATGTCGGAGCAGTCTTCTCTGGTGGGTACCCCACAATAACAATAATAATAAGTGTTATTGAAAGAAAATGAGTATCAGCTGTGAGTTTCATTATTCACATTCTTGGGCAGTACCCAGGAGGGCAGGGGATACAGTTCAGTTGGTATTGTTCTTGCCTGGCAAATACCAAGTCCTAGGTTTATTGCCATTGCCTCATAAGCCAGTGGTGGTGGCTCAGGCCTGTAATTCTAGGACTCAGAAGACAGAAGCAGGAGGATCAGAAGTCCCAGGTCATTCTCAGCTTCTTAGCAAATTCAAGGTTAGCCTGGGTTACTGAGACCTTCACATTAAGGAAGGAAGGAAGGAAGGAAGGAAGGAAGGAAGGAAGGAAGGAAGGAAGGAAGGAAGGAAGGAAGGAAGGAAGGAAGAAGGGAGGGAGGGAGGGAGGAAGGGAGGGAGAGAGGGAGGGAAGGAGGAAGGGAGGGAGGGGAGGGGAGAGGAGAGGAGGGAAGGGGAGTGGAGGAGGAATGCAAGCCCGGGACACTTTCCAAACTGCAACACAAGGAAATGAAGCCCAGCCACAGAGCAGAGGTGTTGCCAAGTGAAGGAAGCACAGCAGATATGTCTTTTCACAGTGTGTGGACTTAGTGAACAATGAACCAGAGAGAAAGGGGAAGAAACAGGAGGCTGTGTGCTAGTCATAGCTTGGTGGGATGCAAAGCTGGGCCTGCCCTGTGTTAGGCAGGGCCTGGCCATGTGCACAGCAACTCCATTTTGGTTAAATTGTAGCAGTTCCTGGAACTAAGGTACTTAGTTTGGTTTCTAGAACTGAGTGATTTGTTTTTCAGATTCTTGCCCTCTCTACCCTATGGACCCTCTTTAATCACCAGCCAGGAAAGATGCTTATCCATCACCCAGCATTGATTAACTTTCTACTCCCTGGTTACCCCTAGCAATAACTAACTGTAGGCCAAAAGAGGAAAATTTCCACTCCACTTCCCATCCTCATTTCTGGGCTCCCCCGCCATGGTGGCAACAGCCCTTCCTGCTGAGCCATCTCACTGGCCCTATTTGCTGTTTTAATTGGACAAACTAAATAGTGTGGTTTAATGTATGTTAAAGTTTAAACCCCTCCCAAATGCTCTTCAGTGTTTACTGGCCTTGGGTTTATTTTCCAAATAACCTTTAGTAGCAACTTATCTACAACCAGAAAAACAACTAAAAGAATGCTCTTCTTGCCTTGAGAGGACATTAACTGAGCAAGAGAGCTATTCAGCTGAGGTGTCCCTCAGACAGCTGACCTACAGTGTTGAAGTGGTCTATCCAAATGGTTTTCCCTTTGATTTAGACTACTGTTAAATTCTTCAGATTTATTTTAAATAGACTTTACATATTTCTTACAAAGTTTATTCTGATGTATATTCCTGGAGCTTCTGATTGTAATATATATGTGTATAGATTTTTGTTTGTTTGTTTTTAGAGACAGCTGTCTCACCAAACTCAGGCTAGTCTAAAACTCCTTATGTAGCTGAAGCTAACTCTTCCTGCCTCCACTTCCCAAGTGCTGGGATTTTAGGGTGTCTGAATACTTAATCTAAAATGATAACTGTCATCAGCATCCTTCATATAGTTCTGAGGACTCAAATTCAGGGCCAGATGATGTTCTGCTCTGCTCTGCCACTGACCTGGGTCTCAATATGCAGCCCTGGCTGTCCTAGAACTCAGTATATAGACTAGGCTAGCCTCAAATTCACAGAAATCAACCTACCTCTGCCTCTCAGGTGATGGAGCTAAAGGAGTGAGCAACCAGGCTTGCAATAAATATTTTTAATACATGTTTTAAATTACTTTTCTGAAAACATCAAGTTATTCCTCATCAGTTTTATACTGAATTTTACTAGCTTGCTGAACCTTTTCATTATTTGAAAAGAATTAATTTCAAATCTTTGGGAAACTGATAAAATGAATTGTTTGCACCAACTTAATAACTTTTAAAAGTTAAGTTCTCTCATGTTTGGTGTGTTTGTTTGTTTGGTTGGTTGGTTGTTGAAACAGAATTTCATGTATCCCAGGCTAGCTACAAACTCACTGTGCACTCTGATTTATGGAATGAAATGTTGACCAATTGTAGAACCAAAAATAAAGAATTTAATCGAAAAGGCAAGGTGTCCATGGACACTGTGGAAGACAGTTGAGTCCAAGCACCCATCCAAAGTGTGACTTACAGGTTCCTATGACATTGCCACCTGAGTGAGTGCTCTTCGAAGTAAACAGATAAGCAATCTACAAATGAAAATGTATTTATTTCTCTGTGTGTGAAATGTTTGTACCAAATGATCTAAGAGTTAATTTAGATGGAAAAAAAATAATCAAGGCCTACAGTCAGTCCTAGACCTGAGGCAACTTCCAAACTGGTAGTCTCAGGGAAAAAAGAGGAGTATGTAGTGGGTAGCTGTTCCAGCTTTGACCTGGAAGTACTACCCACACTGAGGCTTCTGGTAACTGTCACACCTTTGAGGCAGGCCAAGAGGAGCCCTTAAGACCCGAGATCCAGATGTAAAGGCTCTCTTGGTTCCTGGATCCTGGACACTGGAGGTAGACCGAGCAGAGTTCTCCAGAGAACACCGCTGGACTGCGCTACACCTTTCCCGGACCCTGTAACCTATCCCTTTCCTTGTAAGTTACCCCACAAAATAAACCTCCCTTTTAACTACATGGAGTTGCCTTGATACTTCCACCAATAGGAGTGAAGAAGGATCCTGCCCTGTTATGGAAACTTTAAATTATTTTGTTGTTGTTTGAATGTGTGTTTGTCTATTTATTTGTTTGTTGAGACAGGGTTTCGTGTATCCCAGGCTAGCCTCCAACTCACTGTGTAGCCAAGGGTCATTCTGAACTTCAGGGGTGCTGGGAGTTGAACCTAGGGTCTCGTTGGTGCTGGCCAAGACTGCTACTGCTAAGTTCTATCCCCAGTAACTTTAAACTCCTTTTTTAAAGTTGATTTTTCACTCTGTGACAATTTCATATATGTATATAATGAATTTTAACCATTTTCACACACCCCGGTTAACTTCTCTCATGTCCCACTTTCTCCCACTGTGTGCATGTGCGTCCTCACCACAACCCACTGAGTTTAGCTATAGTTTCTCAAATGAACATAGGTGGGAGTATTTAATGGAGTATGGACAACTTATCAGTGGCTACACTAGTGAGGAAAACACCACCCCCAAGAACTGTTACTAGCCCATTGTACCTCAGGGAGAGAGGGGTGGAAGTCTCGTGAGCCCCCCACCATCTATGATGGAATGTTGGCCACTGAGCCCAGTCTTGTGCAGGTTTGAGTAGACAATCATAGCTACAGTGAATTTGGGATGTAACAGCCATCTCTTGTCCAGAAGACACTGTTTCTCAACATTCCTCCCTATCTTCTGGCTCTTATATCTGCCTTCTCTTCCATGATATCTCCTGAGACTTGGAGGAGGTGATATAGAAATCCTGTTTAGGGATTAGCACTCATAGTCGTATGTTCTCAACACTGACCAGGTATGAGTCTGTGCATTAACTACTTCCCACTGTAGGGTTGGCTTCTGTACCCAAGGGTAAGAACCACACTAATCTAGGGGTATCAATATGAGTATTTAGAAGGCAGTTTGGAAATATGCCATTTAGAGAAAAAAAAACAGTAGTTTTCCCCCTAAGGCCTGTGACTCTCCAGCTGCAGGCTCTTGACCAGGTTTATAGTACCATGAGTGAATCCTCTCCTACAGAAAGGGACTCAAATCCAACCAGAAAACAGTTGGTTATTCCCATAACAGTCATGTACCTACTGCAAAAACGGGCATATCTAGTTGGGTAGGTTGTTGTGTAACTTTTGTGTTCCACAGTTGGGTAGGACCATTGATAACTTCTCCCCCAACATCCTACATGGGACTATGAAAGCTAGCCAGAAATAAGGATACCTCTCTATGTACATGTAACCAACCATCTTATCAAATAAGAAACACAGAGCCAATACAGAGATGACAGCCAAGAGGTCAGAGCAATAGCTAAAAACCTTACCCTTCACTTTCGCGGTGGTCCTACCTCTCCGAAAGAGACCTACTTCCTGTGTGTCTGTCTTTTTATAGTGTTTCTGTTCTGCCTTCTCATTGGTTGTAAACCCAACCACATGACCTCCTAGTCACTGCCTGTTTGTACAGACCTCCAGGTCTTCTATGGTTCGTATTGAGATTAAAGGTGTATGTCTCTGTGCTGGCTGCATCCTTGAACACACACAGATCCACTTAGCTCTGCCTCTCAAGTGCTGGGATTAAAGGCATGCACCACCACCGCCCAGTTTCTGCTATGGTTTGCTAATAGCTCTGACCCCCAAGCATCTTTATTTATTAACATACAAATCACATTTTAGTACAAATAAAATATCACCATATCTCTATGTCCTGCAACCAAAGTATATGGTGTCTCAACAGTAAAGTCTTACCAGTTAGTTTTGGTGGGCAACCAAGAGCAATGGCAATTGCCTATATTGTTGGGAGTGGGAGGCTCTGGAGCCTCCCTGACCAACAACTCTTAGAAAGGAATACAACACTTGGTACTTGCATTTTCATTTAATTTCTTATTGCTTCTGAAAGGAACATTATCCACCCACACAGGATGCCTCCATTCAAACATTTTTAAAATTATGTCTTTTAATAGACTTACAAAATGTTAGGTGACCATAGGATTTTTTTTCACACATCCTTAGTTTTAGTTAACCATTCCCTGCCTCATTGTCCTCACCCCCTGCTGCTCTCTCCACTTAAACCTTTCCACCTCCAGTATACTCCCACTCTACTTCATATCACATGTGTTCAACTTCTCCCCCTCTTTCCCCTTCTCCCTCTAATAGCTCCTTTCTAGCTTCCTGGCCACTATAGGCAGTCCAAGTTAGGCACACTTATCTTAGTTACTTTTCTATTGCTGTAAAGAGATACCAAGGCAACTTATAAAAGAAAGAATTAATTGGAACTCACAGTTCCAGAAGATTAGAGTCTATGATCATCATGGTGGGAAGCATGGCAGCAAGCAGGCAGGTATGGTGATCCACAACCATGAGACGGAGAGAGATAACTGGAAATGGCATGGTCTTTTGAAATCTCCAAGCCCACACCCTCCAACTACCTCCAACAAAGCCATGCCCACTCTGCCAAGGCCACACCTCCTAATCCTTCCCAAAAATTTCCACCAACTGGGGACCAAGTATTCAGATATGCGAGCCTATGAGGGCCATTCTCATTCAAACTACCACAATACTAGTCTAAGTCTTTGAATCTACGTTCTATATATAAGGAAGAACATGCAGCATTTGTCTTTCTGGGCCTACCTCATTCAGTATGTTTTCCTGAATATTTCATAATTTCATTTTTTTACAGATGAATAAAATCTTATTTTGTATATGTACAATTTCATTATCTATTCATCATTTGATGGACATCTGATGGATCTGGGCTGGTCCTTCTTCCTGGCTATTGTGTAGTAGAGTTTTCCTGCCTGTCCCACAGTCAGGGCAAATCTCTCTCACCAGCCAGTCCCACAGCCGCTCAGGTTGCTTTGGGAAAGAGTCTCTGCTTTTATTCCCACAGAAAGCCAAAGGCTATGGATTTGTTCCAGATTAAGATACATCAGGTTTGACCAGCCAAGACCCCCTGAAAGGTCTCTGATGACACCATGGCCCAGATGATCCAACATCCAGAATGGTTTCAAGGCAACTGGCTCAAACAATACACTCTCATGGACTATTCCATAATCCTAAAATTTTCTTTGTGTCCCCATAAGATACAGCGCCCCCCTCCAGCAGGAAGTAGTAAGAGAAGCTACACCCAAATTCCCAAATTATATGTAATTTTACTTTGTTAAGGTTAAAACCTTCCTTTTTGAAAAAAAAAAAAAAAAGAAGAAGAAAAGGGGAAGTGCTGTGGGATGGTCTGTATGTCAAGTGTGCTGCTGATTGGCCAATAAATAAATCACTGATTGGCCAGTGGCCAGGCAGGAAGTATAGGCAGGACAAGGAGGAGAATAAAGCTGGGAAGTGGAAAGCTGAGTCAGAGACACTGCTAGCCGCCACAATGACAAACAGCATGTGAAGATGCCAGTAAGCCACGAGCCACATGGCAATGTATAGATTTATGGAAATGGATTAATTTAAGCTGTAAGAACAGTTAACAAGAAGCCTGCCACGGCCATACAGTTTGTAACCAATATAAGTCTCCTTGTTTACTTGGTCGGGTCTGAGCGGCTGTGGGACTGGCAAGTGAGAGAGATTTGCCCTGACTGTGGGACAGGCAGGAAAACTCTAGCTACTATTGTGAATAGAGCATCAGTGAACATGGATGTGTGTGAAATATCAGTGGCAGATAGAGATACTGTTTGGAGCTCTTGGCAGCCCCATGAGTGAACTGCAATAGAGTCCTTAGGAATTATGAGTAAACCCTCTGCAGGTCACTCTTTCCTTCAAGAGATAGCTCTTGGTTGCTGTGGGGCCTTATAGACACTGAATGCTTAATCATACATATGATTGTTAATCTTGATTATCAACTTGATTAGATCTGGAATCAATTAAGATACCTGTATCTGAGCAGGTCTGTAAAGTCATTCATTTCCAGGAAGTAGTAACTGACAGAGAAGGCCAAAATGGGACTGCTGAAGCATCCAGGCTTGTGAACTGAGCAGCCAGGGGGTTCTCAGCCCCTCTGGAAATTCAGACAGACAATCTTGAACTACCCATCCCTTATACTGTAAGCCAGTGTAATAAATCCCCTACTGTAACATATAGTCACTCTATTGGTTCTGTTCTCTAGAGAATCAACAAATACAATAAGCCACTTAGTAACCTTGCAACTAGGGTTTCCCAGCATGAACCAGATGTTGTTTGACTCACCCCATAAAATTCGGCTAGTATGCAACACTCCATTCTCAGAGTCTTGCTCAGGCCTGGAGGAAATATCCCAAAGGCCTAAGGTTTCCATCCCTGCTGCACAACTTTCATCTACCCACAACTACAGATCATTGAAGTCAGAGGTTCCCCAAAATGAAATGAATAAGAAACACAAAACTGGGGGCTGGTTTACAAAAGTTCCTGGAACTGAACAGCTGCAACACCATAGTCTCTTTTTGGGATATCCCCTATTTCTCTTGCTGTGATAAAACACTGACCAAAAGCAACTTAGGGAGGAAGGAGTTTATTTCAGCTTACATTACTGGATAGTCCACCACTGAAAAGTCAGGGAAGGAACTTGAAGCAGAAACCTTGGAGGACCACTGCTTGCCAGCTTGCTTACAGGTTTATGCTTAGCCAGCTTTATTATTCAGCCTGGGACTATCTACCCAAGGAATGGTGCCACCCACAGTGGGCTAGACCCTTCTGTATCAATTAACAATCAAGATGATCTCCCACAGCATCCTCAAAGGACAATCTGATCAAGGGAATTCTTTAATGAGACTCAAATCTCAGATGACTCCAGGCTGTGTCAAGTTCACAACTAATGCTGACACCCCTGAAATGCAGTAATGGAAGGAAATTCCATCAGTAAGCAGGACTTGGAGCAGTGTGATCACCAAGTCATTCTGCTTATGTGGAGAAATGGGCAGACATATGACTGTGGACAGACTCACGGTCTGTGGCTGATGAGGGACTTAAAAACACCATGACAGCAAAACTGGTGACAAAGAGAAAGTCAACATTTATGGACAGATCTCTCCAAGTAAGAAGAAAAAAACATAAGAAGATTTTTGTGTCTTATGTGAATTTTCACCAAAGAAAGATTTCATCATGGAAAGACTTTTTTATTACATTTATTTATTTATATTTATGTGTGTGTGCATAAGCATGTGAATGCACACACACATGCATGTTTCACAGAATATGTGTAAAGGTCAGAGGAAAACGTTCAGGAGTCAGTTTTCTCCTTGCACCACTTGGGTCCTAGTGGTTAACCCAGGTGACAAGGCTTGGTGACAAACACCTTTCCCACTGAGCTGTCTCACCAGCCCATAGAAATATTTAATAACCCAGAGCACTGGATAGTCCAACCTGCAGATTCTGGTCAGCCTCTTTGCCCAGCCATGGTGGAAGGGGCTGGTTAAACAGGGCCTCAGCAATATGAGTTTCTGCTCACCAAGTCAGACCTTCTTCCTCCCATCATCACGCTGAGAGTCTGCCAACAGCTGAGAACAAAACCGAGCCTCCAATATGGAGTGATTCCCAGAGAGAGCTGTTGCCTACCTGGTGGCAGGTTAACCACACTGGACCCTCCTATCACGGAGTAAACAATACGGAATAGACACTGTCTCTGGACACAGATGTGTCTTCATTGCACTCAGAACTTTTTACAGAATGCCTTTACTAGGCAGGGCAGAAAGACAGGGAAAATTATGGACACAGAAGTGAAATGTGGGGAGGAAAGTTCCCCTCATCTCTGGTCTGGCTCTTTGTCCTGATGACAGAGTCAGGAAACTTCAGGCCCTGCTGATAAAGTCAAAATTGCTTACAGAGACAACATAATGTTTTCCTAAAAATTTCTTGTAAAAGATAATAAAATTGTGCTTACTTAAGCCAAAATAATGTACAATCTTGAGTTTCTAGCACTCCCCTCCAGTTCCTAAATGTAAACAACACCCCCACATATCTCATTGTACTATGGAAGGATTTTAGCAATCAGGAGAATTGGATAATCTTCTCTGTGGATTCTCAATGCCCCCACCCCCAGCCACCTCCGACCTTGCCCAGCCACAGTGGAAAGGAAGGGCTTGGTTATACATAGTCTCAAAAATTTGAACTTCTACTTTTGAGCTTCCGGTTTTGTTCACAAAAGAAACTTCTTTAACTTTGCTCTAAATTACATCTGTGAACATTATTTCAAAAGGAAGAGTAACATTTTAACTTAGAGACATAACTTGAGAGCCACCAACGTCATAGCCTACACATGTTCATAAAAGAAGCCTAAGTGTGGCCCTCCCTGCAGGAGTCTACAGCCATGCTTGCATGTGTCTTGGTCTCTCTCTGAGTGCCTCTCCTTCTAATAACCCCTGTGTTGAAGATCTAGATAAATCAGGGGTTCTCAACCTGTAGGTCATGGCCCCTTTGGGAGTTGAACAACCCTTTCACGGGGGTCACCTAAGACTACCAGAAAACTCAGATATTTACATTACAGTTCAGAACAGTAGCAAAATTACAGTTATGAAGTAGCAATGAAAATAATTTTATTGTTGTGGGGTCACCACAACATGAGGAATTATATTAAAGGGCTGTAGCATTAGAAAGGTTGAGAACCACTGATATAAAAGAATGTCTTTTAGGGCCTGCAAGATAACTTGGTGGGTAAAAGCACTTGCCACTAAAGCTCCTAGGCTTGAACCCTGGAACCCACATGATGGAAGGAGAGGATTCCTGAAAGTTGTCCTCTGATCTCGATGTGTGCATCATAAAGCTTATGTATGCTCATGTGTACGTACACTCACAAATAAAAATAAATGTAAATAATAAAATGACGTCTTTTAATAAATGGCAAATGCTTCACACTGGCTCACTTTGAAATTCCTTTCTTCCTTATGGCCATGAATCCTGGTTTTACCTGAATGGAGGTCCTGGAGGGAAAGGGAGCCTTCCTTGATGATGTAAAGGATGGAATGACGCTATGTCTCTGTTCCTAACACCAACATTATACACTATCTTGGCTCTCCATACAGATTTCTGATCAGGTGAAGGTAGCATGGGCCCATGCTCTTGAAACTCACTGTTCTTACCATGTCCACACTGAGGCAGCTTAATAAAATAGTGTAATGGGTTTTGTAGAGTCAGTTACAACACCAGCTGCTGTTGGATGTCTTTCTGTATGCTGTGAATATGTGTTGTTCTCATCTCATTGGTTGATAAATATAGCTGTTTGGCCAATGCTGAGGCAGAATAAGGTTAGGTGGTACAGTCAAACTAGATGGAGATGAAGAAGGGTGGAGTCAAGGAGATGCCAACCTGCTGCCCAAGGAGCAACAAGATGTCAGCAGACAGGTAATGCCATGGCCACGTGGCAACACATAGATTAATAGAAATCGGTTAATTTAAGATGTAAGAGCCAGCTAGCAAGAAGCCTGAGCCATAGGCCATATAGTTTGTAATTAATATAAGCCTCTGTGTAATTATTTTATAAATGGCTGTGGGACTTCAGGTGGGAGAGATTTGTCCTGACCTTAGGGCTAGGCGGGACCAAGAAACTTTCAACAATAGTGGGCCCCCATATGTGGTAGTGAGAGTTTCCACCTAAAACCTGAGAGAACTTAAGAAGAGATTCAAAAAATAAATAAAATTTAAAAATTTTTCTAAAAAAAGAAGAAGAGATTCTAGTATGGAGATAAGAGTACCTTCTAGTTCATGTTTCTCGGTACGGGGCGGCACAGAGGCCAGAGAGCACCCCCTGGTTGCAACCAGCTAGAGTGGCAGACTCCTGTGGTCTCTCAAGGGCTGAGATACAGAGGCTTCTCCCAGCTGCTGCCTGAGGGATTGGGAGCACAGCCACAGGCTTAAAAACACAGGCATGCTACTTAATACTGCTTCCCAGAATCGGGGAGGTAAGTGTGACTCAAAAAGTCGAGCAGGACAGAGCCAGAAGCCAAGGCTGCTGCCGCTTTTGTCCAGCCATGCAGCTTAGCCGTTTAAAATCTCTCCTGATCAGAAAAGGATTACAGATATGCAATAAGACAGATTCAGATGGAAAAATCTCTGAACAGGTTACAGTGTGTTTAAAAATGTACATAGGCTTGGGAGAATAAAGAGAAGGTATAGACAGTCATTTAAAAAAAAGAAATATGTAGTTTTAAAATAGTAAAATAAAGTCCTTAGAATGGGAAGTAAAGTCATATAAAGAAAATGAGCCACATGAGGATGGAAATGCACAGAAAGTCTGGATTATGTGTATTGTTGTGTTGTCTTTAAAATTTTGACTGCTAAAAAAAATAAATAAAAATAAAAAAATTTTGACTGCTATGAGACATTTGATTATAAAAAGCTGCTAGAGTAAACCAACCTACATATTTTAAAAATATCTTGGCTCCAAAATTTAAGTTAAAAGGCATGCCACTTTGGGGGAGAGGTTATATTTTTTGTTTTCACAGGAAATGAGAGGCTTTGGATTCATTTAAAATTAAATATGATCAGATTTGATCGAGGAAGACCCCCTGAAATCCTGACTACAGACATAAAAACATAAACCTGAAAGAACTGCAAGACACGTGATGTATATTTTACCTGCTCAAACACATAACAAGAAATTACCTTTGGCTGGCTGTGTACAATACACAGTCTGTACTTATATTAATGCAGATATGTATGTTACCTTTAAAAGTTTATGTATTTTCAGGATGAGGGAACCAGACACCAATGAAAACAAATGATCCAGATGATCCAGCATCTCAAAATGCCTCTGTTGCAGTTTCCTCTGAGTTCCACATCCAGAAAGGCTTCAAGAGTGCTGGCTGAGCTGATCCAGCCTCACAGACTACTCCAATCAGGACTTGACCATAATCCTAAATTTTCTCAGGGTCCCCATAAGAAAGATTGCCAGCACCCCCAATCAGCAGGAAGTAATATGAAAAGCTACACCCAAATTCCCAAAATATTATTTTAAAATGTCTATATTTATTTAAAGGGGTTGATTATAAATGCAATCTCTTTCTAAATCTCTTTCTAAAGAAGAAAAGACATAGACATGATAGAATATAGAAAAGGGTAGATTATTGAATCTACTTTTCAAGAGCAACAACTTGTTTGAAATGTTTTACACTGCTCTGGATTTTAGTTTATTGATACAAATTTAAAGTTAATTTTGTTATACTGTATATATATTTCTACTCTTGTTTAAGGTATTATGTTTATGCAACTCATTTAAAATTGTAATGTATAATTAAGAAATACAGATTAATAATTAGTTATCTGTGATGATCAAACATAGTCATATTAAGTTTTCTAGGTATACATAGGTATATTTCAGTTAGGTAGTTAATCTTCAAACACTTCAAAGACCTACAGAATATGGCATTTAGAATGTTTTAAAAACTTAGACTTTTCTGAACATTGAGACATGTCTGCTCCTGGCAGCACCAATTTACTTCAAAGAAGAAGATGGGCATCAAAGACACTCCATATGGAGTTTATCTTCTTCTTGGCAAAACTGGCCGTTTGGGCAAGAAACTGCTCTTGCCTAGACTGCTTGACAATATGTTGTATAAACTGGACATGCAGGACCCATAGGAAAATGACTACTAATCTTTGTCTAAACGAGGCAAGATGGTCTTTCAGATTCCTGCTTCACAGAAGATACTGCCAGACATTCTGCCAGACACAGAGGAAAGTGACTGATGAACTTTGCCAATAGGCAAGACAATCTTTCAAAATTCCTGCTTCACTGAAAAGACTGCCAGAGACTCTAGGCCTGTAGGTTGAAGATGGATGTCCCAATGTTGCAGAGGAACTTTGGATGACTGTCTAGGCAACCAGATGTCTCTGTCATTTCTAGAGTTTTGGAAGCTGCTTGCAATGCACTTCCTGTTTACTTAGGTAATATTATATAGGTATATACCTTCTGGGGTCTTTGATAGAGTTGAAGACTAGTTGTAATAATTTTTCTTAGTTATGATAAAAGGTTATATAATTTTTATATATATTATATTATATATTGTATATAATATAAAATTTTATATTAGATATAAAATTTTAGACTCACAAATATAGAATAGATGGTAGAATATTTTTTTAAATTTTACCTAATACAAATAGACTAGATATTGTAACTGTACTTCTTGCTTGATAACTGTTTTATTATATATAATTTTACTATGTTAAAGTTAAAACCTTCCTGCTGGGCAGTGGTGGCACACACCTTTAGTCCCAACACTCAGGAGGCAGAGTCAGGTAGATCTCTGTGAGTTCAAGGCCAGCCTGGTCCACAGAGTGAGATCCAGGACAGGCACCAAAACTACAAAGAGAAACCCTGTCTCGAAAAACCAAAAAAAAAAAAGTTAAAACCTTCCTTTTTTGATTAGACAGAAAGGGGGAAGTGCTGTGGGATGTCTTTCTGTATGCTGTATGTGTTGCTCTCATTGGTTGATAATAAAGCTGTTTGGCCAATGCTAAGGCAGAATAAGGTTAGGTGGTTCAGTCAAACTAGAGATGGAGATGAATAAAGGTGGAGTGAAAGAAGCTGCAAGCCACCACCAGGAAAAGCAAGATGTGAGAGAACAGGTATCTGTTTGTAATTAATATAAGCCTCTGTAATTATCTTATAAGTGGCTGTGGGATCGTGGGTAGGAGAGATTTGTCCGGACCTCAGGACCTGATGGGACCGAGAAACTTTCGACAACAACCAGCAGTAGAGAGGGCTGTGTGAAAGCAGGTGCTGCCATCTTATAGATCAGGCCACATCCTCTGCAGCTGCTCTGCCCTCACATCTGCAAGGAGCCAGAAGGCAACAGCAGCTGTGACCTATAGTCTTACCCTGCCCTACCTTACCCTGCTTGCCTCCCAGGAATTAGAGTCAACCTGCCCACAAGCATGTTCCAAGTATGGGCTTCTTACTAACTACATGATATAGGACCTCCTTTATTGCTCAGAAATCTTTAAGAGTGGGGAACCCCACTTTGTGTGGTGAAAATGAAAGACTTCTCTGTCTTCAGAACCATGCTTTCTGCTGCAGTAATAATTCTTTATAAAGCTCTCCCTTCAGGGACAACTGGCCTCAGCCTTCCTCTCTCAAACCACGCGCTTCCTCTCACCTCTATCCCTAAAATCCAAGAGACAGAGTGAAGGCTCTGTATGCTCTTAATCAGCACTCAGTATAGGATTGTTGCTTCTCTCAGAGCCAGGAACACAGATCCAGGAAGGGAATGGAAATAGAGGCAGCACCATTCCCCCAGTAACCTTTGGCTTTTGTCCCTGCAGCCTTATATCCTGCTACCCTACAGGTCACAAAATCAATACCACTGAACTGAATGCTAAAACTGTTCCTGACTGCCTGGCCTGTAAATAACCCCAGCTATTTGCAGGAGGATTGCAGGTTCAAGGCCAGCCTGGGCAACTCCATGAATCCCTGTCTCAAAATCTTCTCTATATAATCCATCCATTTTGGTTATCCACTCTCTTTGTGTCTTCTGGGCTCCTGGTTGCTACACCTGGTTCCCTTACTCTCCCTTCCACCTTCCCTCCCCCTCTCTCCACATGCAAAGCTCAGTCTGGTCATGTCCACTCTGGACTCTTCCAGATGTCCCTGGCCCTGCCTCTGGCTATGTTCTCCCACATATCTATAATAAACTTTCTCCTCTACCATGCCTAGGAGCAATCGTGTTTCCTTTCCTTTTTGTTTCTCTTTTTCACTCAAAAAGACCCTGAGTTCAATCCCTTACTAACTAGTCTTATGTCAACTTGACACAAGGTAAAGTCATCAAAGGGGAGGGAACCTCAATTAAGAAAATTTCACCCATAAGATCCAGGCTATAGGCAAGCCTGTAGGGTATTTTCTTAATTCGTGATTGATGTGAGATGGCCCATCCCATGGGGGTGGTGTCATCCCTGGACAGGTGGCCCTTGGTTCTATAAGAAAACAGGCTGAGCAAGCCATGAGGAGAAAGCCAGTAAGCAGTACCCTGCCAGGGCCTCTGCATCAACTGCTGCCTCCAGGTTCCTGCCCTTCATGAGTTCCTGTTCTGACTTCCTTCAATGATGGACTAAAATGCACAAGAGTAAGCCAAATAAACCTTTCCTCCCCAAATTGTTTTTGGTCATGGTGTTTCATTGCAACAATAGAAACTCTAACTAAGACACCCCAGTATCACACACACACACACACACACACACACACACACACACACACACACACCACACACGCTCGCGCGCACAAAAAAAAAAAAAAAAGAAAGAAAAAAAGAAAAAGAAAAAAGAAAGAAAAAACCAAAACCCTGCTCCCTGGCCTTCTGGCTTTCTTGTTCCTCTAAATCAACAAGCAAAGCTGGAATTGTTTATTGGAGCAACTGATTCTGATTTCCAAGAAACTGCTGTGCTTATGTGCTAAAGAAGTGTGCATCTGGATCACACTTAGGGCGATTCTTAGCACAGCTGCAACAAGTATTAAAGTCATTGGAAAACTGCATCAACTCGATTCGGGCAGTGTTAATCATGGCTCAGAGCTATCAGGAAAAACTATGTGAGTCACCTTATCTAGAAAAGAATGATAATTGGCAGAGGATCAAGCTGCAGGCAAAGGAAATGGAGAATGTGTAGAGGACGGCAATAGGTATGAGAACCTGGGCAGACATGGAAAGAAAAACTACACTGTTAGAATCGTTTTCATTGTTTTGCTATGCATGTTTGTGTGTATGTATACGCCTGTGTATGTTTACCTTGATTCATCCTCTCATCCTTTGTCATATAACATATGATGGATTCAGTTTATATAACGGAGCTAGGTGTGGTAGTGCACACTGAAAAGTTTTTGTACCCCAATAACCTCTCCAACGATGCAGCAATCCAAATCAGACCAAATTAGAAAAAGCCCTGGTTTAATGGGTAAAGCATTCCCAGGTGATTCTCCGACCCCTCAAAGAGGAGACATGTGTGGGGGAGACAAGAGACCTAAAAACCACGTGTCTGTTTTCTGGGATGCTGTTTAAATACTCTGTGGGAGTGGTCTTGAACATCTCTGAAAGAGGAGCCATGTTTGTAGGGCTTTGAGGGGGCTGGTTTGGGGAGAGAAATGGGGAAAGGGAGTTGAGGTGGACCTTCCACCAGAACACATACCTATAATGCCAACACCTGAGAGGAGGAAGCAGGAGGATCAGGAGTTCAAGACCACCTTGTTTACATGAAACCCTGCCTAAACAAACAAATAAGTAACTAAATCCTACTTAGGGTATTCATATTTTGAGACACCGAGGAGAAGAGTGAATACTATGGTGGTTTGAGTAAGAATGACCCCCATAGGCTCATAGGGAGTAGTGCTGCTTGACAGGGGTTAGACAGTGTGGCCTTGCTGGAGTAGGCATGGCCTTCTTAGAGGAAGTATGCCACTGGGGGTGGGCTTTGGGATTCAAATGCTCAAGCCAGGCCCAGTGTCTCACTCTATCTCTGCTGCCTGGCAAGATGTAGAACTCTCAGCTACCTCTCCAGCACCATGTCTGCCTGCATGCCACCATGCTTCCGGTCATGATGAATCGACTAAACCTCTTAATATAAGCAAGCTTCGATTAAATTTTTCCTTTTATAAGAGTTGCCATGGTCATGGCATCTCTTCACAGCAATAGAACTTTGACTAAGACAAAAACCAAGGAGTTTGCATCCTCTTCTAGGAAGAGATTTCAGTTGTATGCATGATGGTTGTGGCATGTGAGTCAGAAGCATGAACTGGTCACTTTATTTGGAAACTAACTGTGGCATAAGCAAATGTGTATGAGTAATAAGTTAACAGGAAGTTTATCATGATTATATTAGTTTCATTCCTGTTGCTGTGATAGAACACTCTGAGGAACTCAAAAAATTAAACAACAAAAGAGAAAATAATCCAATCAAAAATTATTCAAATGAAAAAATACAAGTGGTCATTGGGGGAAAGAAAGTTTAAACCATATTAGATTCACGTTAGTCAGAATGTCTGTCATCACAGGATGAAAAACAGCAGGTGTAGTGGTATACACCTGTAATCCCAGCGCTTCAGAGGTAGAGGTGGCAGGGATGGCAAGGAGACACAGCCACCACCTCTACTTAGACATCTTATCAGTGTTCTATCACCGTGAAGATACACTATGACCAAGGCAACTGTTATTTAAAAAAAAAAAAGAATTTAATTGAGGACTTGCTTATAGTTTTAGAGGGCTAGTCCCTGATCATCATGGTGGGGGAGCAGTAGCTGAAAGCTTTAAATCCTGATCCTCAGGCAGCTAGCAGAGAGAGGGACTGAGACTCATGCGGAGCAAATACCACTACATTTCCCCTTTTTGTCTAAATAAGAAGGTTCTAATTTTTTTTTTTGGTTTTTCGAGATAGGGTTTCTCTGTGTAGCTTTGAAGCCTGTCCTGGAACTCGAACTCACAGAGATCTGCCTGCCTCTGCCTCCCACGTGCT
Organism: Peromyscus californicus insignis; assembly: GCF_007827085.1. Classification (NCBI taxonomy): domain Eukaryota; kingdom Metazoa; phylum Chordata; class Mammalia; order Rodentia; family Cricetidae; genus Peromyscus; species Peromyscus californicus. The sequence goes on from NW_026294606.1 coordinate 618,646, forward strand.
GGGATTAAAGGCATGCACCACCAACGCACTAGAAGGTTCTAATCTTAATGCAAACTATATACAATAAGAATGATTATCAAGTATTGTCCAGGAAAAACAAAGGGTATTAACATAAACAAAAATGGAACTACAACCAACAAGAATAACATCAAACAAGAAAGACATGCTAAATGTCCAGAACATGGATAAATGTCAAGTTACCAATATTACTCCTATAGCTGTCCTGTCTTGACGATTCTAACTCTAGTACTAATATGTTCTAGCTAAGATGCCAGAAGATTGTAACTGTAACTATCTAGTCTTCAACTCCATCAAAGACCTGAAAAGGAACAAAATAATACATGAGAAAATGGAAAATGCAAGCAAGCAATTTCCAAAATCCTTGTGAGAATAGACGGAGACAGCTGGCATCCTGGACAGTCACCTAAAGTTTCTCAGCATTGTTGGGGCAACCAATTTGGCTACAGGCCTAGAATCTGACAGACCATTTTCAGAAGCAGAAATTTTGAAAGACCATGTCACCCTTCTTGGCAGAGTTCAGTAGTTGCTTTTCCTTGTGTCCCACTCATCCAGAAAGGACAGTATTCATACTGTCAGCAGTCGAGGCAAGGGCAGTTCTTTGCCCAGCAGGCCAATTTGTGCCAAGAAGAAGACAAACTTCCAAATGGAAATGTCTCAGAAGCCCAACATTGTCTCAGAATCAGATCAGTGCTGCCAGGAGCAATCGTGTCTCATGTCAACAGAATTCTAAGTTATCAAAACATTTAAATGCCATATTCTCTAGGTCTATGAAGTGTTTGAAGATTACCTATCTGTCTGAGATATGTTTCTGTAAATCTGGAGAACCTAACTAGCATAACTATAGAAATGACAAGCATGGGTGACTATTAATCTGTAAGTCTTATCTACCTAAATAACCTAAAGACTAAGGCTTCACAATATCAAGATAAACAGTCTGTAAAGTAGATGTACCATATAAGGACAATGACCTCAAAATAGCTTAAAAAGAGATAGGAATGTATAGTGCAACATGCAATATGACAATAATCCTAAATATGTATCAATATACAAAATGTCCTAAACAGAGATAGAACATATGTACAGTATGACAATTATAATATTACATTTGTATCAATATACAAAATATTTCAAACAGGAGTAGGAATATGTGTACAATACAACAAATACAGGTTTGTATTTGTATCAATATACAAATTATCTTAAATAGGAATATAAGAATAGCTTACATTTGTACCAATATACAAGAATCCATATCAGTGCAAATTATGTAAGGCTGATATTTTACTGAATTAATTTACTAGTAAATACAATAATCTACCTTAATATCCTATACCTATCCATTCCCCTTTTTCTTTTCTAAAGGAGAATACTGCGTCCAAATTTTATTGTTCCAACCCCAACCCTACAACCATCTATCCATAACCCTGAGAAAAATGAAACCTTTGGGAGGGGGGCGTCATTTTCTTAGAACTATTTCCTGCAGGGCTGGAAAGATGGCTCAGAGTTTAAAGAGCACTGGCTGCTCTTCCAGAGGTCCTGAGTTCAATTCCCAGCAACCACATGGTGGCTCACAACCATCTATAATGAGACTGGTGCCCTCTTCTGGTGTGTAGGGATACATGCAGACAGAACACTGTATACATAATAAATAAATAAATCTTTAAAAGAGAGAGAGAGAGAGAGAGAGAGAGAGAGAGAGAGAGAGAGAGACAGACATAGGCGCAGGCCGGCGTGTCCTTGGGCTAGTGAGCGGCACGTCCGTCTTCGGGTCGCAGTGATCGTGGTGTTGATCACCCGGGAGCGAAATAAAAATGGGTGATGTTGAGAAAGGCAAGAATATTTTTGTTCAGAAGTGTGCCCAGTGCCACACTGTGGAAAAGGGAGGCAAGCATAAGACTGGACCAAATCTCCATGGTCTGTTTGGGAGGAAGACTGGTCAGGCCGCTGGATTCTCGTACACAGATACCAACAAGAACAAAGGCATCACCTGGGGAGAGGACACCCTGATGGAGTATTTGGAGAATCCCAAAAAGTACATCCCTGGAGCAAAAATGATCTTCGCTGGAATTAAGAAGAAGGGAGAAAGGGCAGACCTAATAGTTTATCTTAAAAAGGCTACTAATGAGTAATTCCACTGCCTTATTTATTACAAAACAAATGTCTCATGGCTTTTAATGTGTACCATAATTTAATTCGTACATCAAAATTCAGATCATGAATGGCTAACAATGTTTTTGTTTCGACGGTCCTGATTTAAGTAAAAATGACTTATAGTAAAGTGGATATGATCTTTTTAAAAAATAACAATTCCAGTCACTATCACAGCTCTCCCTTTCTCCAGATCGGATTGGACTTACTAAAGTTATACTTTCCACAAAGATGGGGTGTCACCTCAAACCTGTTGAATGGTTTTATATTTAAATTTACATAACTGGGAATATGGATATGTTTAAACACTGGGAAAATTCTGTCACTCTCTCAGAAACAAGAAGATTCACCTGTGTTTCAGTTTGTATTCACTGGCCTGTTATAGGCAATGGAACGCCAGGAAGCAACTGTCTATTCTTGACTTGATGATGTCATTTTAATTAGAATTCCCTGTCAAAGGATGCTGCCTTTCACTATTGAAAGGCACTTACTGTGATCTATGTATAATATCAAATGAAGAGTATTTAGCACTTCTTTATAAAAAAAAAAAAAGAATTACTTCCTGCTGTTTAGGGGGTAACGATATCTCTGTGGGGTCCTGTAAGAAAGCTTAGATAGTTAGGTCTTAATAGGGCTAGCCATTGAGTCCACAGTCAGTCTCAGTAATGGATAAGAATTGTCTGAGATTCTGGCTAGAAGTGTAGTATGATGGACCATCTCATTTAGGCAGTTATAATTTTCATTCATTATGATAAAATATAAACTAGATATGAAACTTTAGACTCACAAATATAGGACAGATGATAGAATATTTTCTTTAAATGTGCCAAATACAAATAGACTAGATATTGTAACTGTAATTCTTACTTGATAACTGTTTTGTTATATGTAATTTTACTATGTTAAAGTTACAACCTTCCTTTTTGTTTAGACAGAAAAGGGGAAGTGCTGTGAGATGGTCTTTCTGTATGCTGTAAATATGTGTTGCTATGATTGGTTAATAAAGAAACTGTTCTGGCCCCTGGTGAGACAGGCTATAGCCAGGTGGGAAATCCTAGAGAGAGACAGGAATAAGAAAAGCAGAGGCGGAAGAGACGCCAGCCCACCACCCAAGGAGCAACATGCCAGCAGACTGGTAATACTACAGTCACGTGGCAACTTATAGATGAATAGAAATGGGTTAATTTAAGATGATAGAACTAGCTAGCAAGAAACTTAAGCCATTGGCCATATAGTTTATAATTAATATTAGCCTCTGAGTGATTATTTTATAAGTGGCTGCAGGACTGTGGGGGCTGGATAGGACTGGAGAAACTTCCGGCTACAAATGTGGGCTTATGACACCTCAAAGTCCACTTCCAGTGATACACAACCTCCAACAAGGCCACACCTTCTAACCTTCCCAAACAGTTCCACCCCCTGGTGACTAAGCATTGAAATATATGAGCCTTTATGAGTCTTTCTCATTGGAACTACATCAGGTAAAGACAAATCCTTGACCACATCACAGAAAAGCATTTCAGCCAGATCAAGAATCAAGGTTATTAAGTTGTTAGACAGATTTGTATAGGTAAAGGGCAGTACAAGTTCCTGAGACATGGGTGCAGGCTTCTAGGTGTCTAGAATGGCTACATATATGATCCTGTGGCTTTCTAAATTATATTCCTTAAAAGATGCATTTTCAACATGGTTTAAAGATTAAGCAAAGTTTAAATGTGAAGTTTGACACTGTAAAACAAATGAGCCGGTTCTACTTATTTCTCCCATCTTAAAGAATTTCCTTTTGTGTGGTGGCTCACACCTTTAATCCCAGCACTCAGGAGTCAGGGGCAGGTGGATCTTTGTAAATTCAAGGCCAGCCTGGTCTATAGCGCAAGTTACAGGACAGCCATGACTACTCAGAGAAAACTTGTCTCAAAAAAAAAAAGAAAGAAAGAGAGAGAGAAAGAAAAGAAAAGAAAAAAGAAAAGGAAAGAAAAAAGAATTTCCTTTTGTGCCTGGAGAGATGGATCAACAGGTAAAAGAACTTACCACCAAGCCTGACAACCCAAGTTCTTCCCTAGAATCCACAAGGCAGAAGAAATGAACTGACTCACAGAAGTTATCCTTTTATATCCAGATACATGTGCATGCACAATAAATAAATATAGTTTCCAAATTAATTAAAATAATCTCCTTTTGTAAACGACACTGTAAGGTGGTTTTATGAGGCATACTATTTAGATTTAGAGGTGAGAGAGGAATGCCAATACAGCAAAACTCAAGATCATAAACATTCTGACCTAGTATTCAAGGCTCATTTGCTGTAGTTTCAATTTTCCTTTATATATAACTTGGACTGGCCTTGAACACATCTTAGAGCCCAAGTTGGCTTTAAACTTATAGTGATCTTTCTGCCTGAATCTTTTGAGTGTTGGGATTACAGACTCAGCTCCGACACCCAGCTGTCCTTTGTTGTTGGTAATATTGTTTACATCTTATTATTTATTTTTAGTGTGGTGGCAGGTCAGAGAACAGCATGTAGAAGTCAGTTTTCTCCTTCCACCATGTGGGTCCCAGGGTGGGAGCTCAGCAAGTCAGGCTTGCCTTTATCCAATAAGCTGTCATATAGGCTTCAAATTTGTTGTTCTTAACATCCGTGTTTGTGATGACATTAAGAAAAACACATAGCCGGGCGGTGGTGGCGCACGCCTTTAATCCCAGCACTCGGGAGGCAGAGCCAGGCGGATCTCTGTGAGTTCGAGACCAGCCTGGTCTCCAAAGCAAGTTCCAGGAAAGGCGCAAAGCTACACAGAGAAACCCTGTCTCGAAAAACCAAAAAAAAAAAAAACACATTATCTTTGCAGGCAGTTATAGCTTTATCTGCTGTCTTCAAGTACCTTAACTCTCAAGTATTGGGAAAGGCTTATGATATTATATAGAAATGTTATAGAAATTTGTATCTCTGGCTGGCCTCGAACTCACGGAGTTCATTGCCTCAGATTCTAGAGTGCTGGGATTAAAGGCATGCACCACCAGGCCCAGCAATATAGAAATATTTTTCATGGTGGCATATACCTATTATTCCAGCAGTGGAGGATTGCTGAGAATTTGAGGCTTGCCTGGAGTACATAGTCAAATTGTCTCAACAAAAAAAAAAAAAAAAAAGAAAGAAAGAAACTATGTATATTTGTTTTGTTTTAGATCTTCAAGGATCTATGAAAATCATAGAATTCTATACACTTTTCAAAAAAGATAGCTCAGTAATTAAGAGCAGTTGCTGCTTTTCCAGAGGAACTGAGTTCAGATATAAGCACCTACACCTATATCTAATAGTTCACAACCATGTAACTCCAAGTCTAGGGCACCCAATGCTTTCTTCTGGCCTCCATGGGCAACCATATAAATGTGACACACACACATAAATGAGTAAATAAGTAAATAAATACATATTATTTTTAAAAAGAAAGAACAGAATAGATTTTAGAGAAAAGACTGTTCAAATCCCCAGGATCACTATCAAGTTCAGTGATTCACGGGAAAGACTCACAGGCACTGTTATTCTCACAGTCAATTATTGCTCCTGTGAAAGAAACTCAACAAAAGGAAAAGGCACACTGAGGGAAGTCCAAGGGAAATGAAGCTTCTGGCAGCTCTCCACAGTGCAGTTGCACAGGATGTGTAAGTATTGTTAACCACAGAGGCTTCTCAGATTCAGCAGTCAAGTTCAGGGTGCTCCCAGCAGCACACAGTGCCTTCCAGCTGCAAAACCTCCAGGTTTTCAGAGGAAGCACACTGTCTATACAAACAGTTTAGTTGCAATAAATTATTCCTATCAGGTCTGGTTGGTGAAAGTGGCTGTAAAAATCTATCAGGTCTCAACCAAGGATTATCCCTGCAAGCAGAAGACTTGAGAAGGCATCTCAGAGCTGCTGCATCAGCCTCTTCAGAACCATTTATTGACAGGCCTTCGGCTAAGCTATGTATAATTTAAGTCTTTTGCAGCCCAGTGAAACCAGCCTTCACAACTGATCTCAGTTATGTCTCTTGGGAATTAAAACAAACCTCACTGATGTAGCTTTGTATTGGAAATCTGGTATGAGGCCTTTCCTGGGAAGACATGAAAACCTCTTTACCCCAGATCAGGCACAGATAACAGATCAAAGAAACGATTGCACTCAAGTTCAGTTTAGTCAGCTTAGCTGGTTTACTTACAGGAGAACAGGTGACTCGAAGGCAGCTGCCTCCCTGAATACCCAACCTCAACATGGTGACAACTCATGAACACTGCATCCCAGCAGCTATCTCACCCGACTTGCAGACAACCCAGCCAGCAGGAGAATTTCTTCTGCCTAGCAGTTACAACCTTGAGGAAGGGTCTTGTGAATCTTGTAACTTTCTTTTTTTTTTTCCTTTTACTTAAAATAGATTTTCCCCCTCAGATACTATATCCTGATTATGGTTTCCCCTCCCTCTACTTCTCCCAGTGCCTCCCCACCTCCCTTCACATCTGGTTCCACCCCATTTCTGTCTCTCATTAGAAAACAAACTGAATTTGAAGGGACAATAATAAATTAAAATATGAGATAAAACAAAAATTAATACATCATAATAGGACAAAACAAACAGAAGGAAAAGAGTCCAAGAAAAGGCACAAGAAACCAATATAAACTCAGAGACCCACTCTTTGGCACAAAGAAGCTTCCAGTACAAGGATTAGGTTACATCAAATTGAGTCTCATGGAAACCCCTAAACAATCTATGCTGTTGCCAAGACTACCGGTTGCTCTCCACCAACTTAAGCAAGTCCCTATTGTTGAAGACAACACCAAAGCAACTCACTGAACATGGACAAGTCAAGCTGGTGCCTATATAGAGCCTTCACCCCTACAGGATAGCATCTTTGGTTTAGGGATGTACTCTGCATGCTACCAAGGGAAAAACGTAAACATCAACCCAGTGACAAACCCTTTGATCTACAATGGTGTCCTGCCTGTAACCAACTAATATCTGGTTTGACTTAAGGCCCACTCCACGAGATGGAACACTTACCCAGTGCTGTTTGGGTGATCAAGAACTTGAAACTACATAGCTCAGGAACCCAGATTAAAACCAATTACTACTGTTCTACTAAAAAGAACATAGCACCGGGTGGTGGTGGCACAAGCCTTTAATCCCAGCACTTGGGAGGCGGAGCCAGGAGGATCTCTGTGAGTTCAAGGCCAGCCTGGGCTACAGAGTGAGTTCCAGGACAGGCACAACGCTACACAGAGAAATTCTGTCTCAAAAAAACACAAGAGAGAGAGAGAGAGAGAGAGAGAGAGAGAGAGACAGAGAGAGAGAGAGAGAGACAGAGAGAGAGAGAGAGAGAGAGAGAGAGAGAGAGAGAGAGAGAAGGAAAAAGAAGAAGAAGAGGAAGAAGAAGAAGAAGAAGAAGAAGAAGAAGAAGAAGAAGAAGAAGAAGAAGAAGAAGATAGCAATAAAATGACTCCTAATGACATTCTGTGCTGTGGGATGGTCTGTATGTCAAATGTGTTGCTGATTGGTCAATGAATAAATCACTGATTGGCGGTGGCCAGGCAGGAAGTATAGGCGGGACTAACAGAGAGGAAAATTGAGAGAACAGGAAGCTGGGAGGGGAGACACTGCCAGCCGCCATGATGACAAGCCGCATGTGAAGTACCGTAAGCCACAAGCCACGTGGCAAGGTATAGATTAATAGAAATGGATTAATTTAAGCTGTAAGAACAGTTAGCAAGAAGCCTGCCACGGCCATACAGTTTGTAACCAATATAAGTCTCTGTGTTTATTTGATCGGGTTTAAGCGGCTGGGGACTGGCGGGTGAGAGAGATTTGTCCTGACTGTGGGCCAGGCAGGAAAACTCTACCTACAAATGGCGTCCAACGTGGTGGCAAGAGTTTCCACCTAAAACCTGAGAAAAAAGATTCTAAAACGGAGCTAAAAACAGCTTCCTAATTGTCTCTCTCAAATGAGCAGCAGCTGCCGGTTTGAGCTACTGGCGGGTTGCTGGCGTGCGCACTCGACCTGCAGTATGGCGGGAATGAGGCCTCTGCAAGTGGCACATTAAGCTACATTGTGGATTTAGCCTTTGCTAGTACAAAACAAAAAAAGAGGTTTCTGGGCTACACGCTGCTTGGATAAAAGCAAAGACCCACGATAGCTCCCAGAGCTGGTGGTAAAGTACCACGCCAAGTTGGGAAGCTGAGGTGGGCGGAGCCAGCAGCCACAGTTGCTGCAGCTTAAAGCAACAGATTCATAATAAGACAGATTCAGATGTAATAGTTTAAAATGTGTGTAAAATATACGTAGGCTTGAAAGAGAAAAAAAAAAGGTAATATATACAGTATAGAAACAAATACATGGTTTTAAAAAAATAAAGTCTTTAAAGAGACAGTAAAATTAATATAAAAAATAAGCCACGTAGAGATGACTATTACACAGAGAGTCTGGATTGTGTTGTCTTTGGGATTCTTAACTACAGAGAGATATTTGATTGTAAAGGAAGCTGAGTTAAACCAGTATGTATATTTTAAAGATACTTTGACTTCAAAATTTGGATGTAAGGATATGTTGCTTTGGAAAAGAGTCTCTTTTGTTTCCACAGAAAGCGAGAGGCTATGGATTTGTTCCAGATTAAGACACATCAGGTTTGACCAGCCAAGACCACCTGAAAGGTCTCCGATGACACCATGGCCCAGATGATCCAACATCCAGAACCGTTTCAAGGCAACTGGCTCAGATGATACAGCCTCACGGACTACTCCATGATCCTAAAATTTTCTTTGTTTCCCCAGAAGATCCAGCGCCCCCCTCCAGCAGGAAGTAGTAAGAGAAGCTACGCCCAAATTCCCAAATATACCAAGCTGACTTTGGAGATGTGTAAAGGTTAAAACCTTCCTTTTTAAGAAAAGAAAAGGGGAGGTGCTGTGGGATGGTCTGTATGTCAAATGTGTTGCTGATTGGTCAATGAATAAATCACTGATTGGCGGTGGCCAGGCAGGAAGTATAGGCGGGACTAACAGAGAGGAAAATTGAGAGAACAGGAAGCTGGGAGGAGAGACGCTGCCAGCCGCCATGATGACAAGCCGCATGTGAAGTACCGGTAAGCCACAAGCCACGTGGCAAGGTATAGATTAATAGAAATGGATTAATTTAAGCTGTAAGAACAGTTAGCAAGAAGCCTGCCACGGCCATACAGTTTGTAACCAATATAAGTCTCTGTGTTTATTTGATCGGGTTTAAGCGGCTTGGGACTGGCGGGTGAGAGAGATTTGTCCTGACTGTGGGCCAGGCAGGAAAACTCCAGCAACAATTCTGCTGTACTTGTAGATGAGTCCCTTACTCAGCCATCATCAGAGAAGTTTTCTCTAGGAGCAGGTAAGAATAAATACTAAGACCCACCACTAATATGAAGAGAGTGAGAAACCTTGTAACACTGAGCACTAAATAGATGTCTCCATCAAATCCTTCCCCTCAGGGCTCAGGAAACTCTACGGAAGGTGAAGCAGAAAGAGGGTAAGAGCCACAGGGGATCAGGGACACAAAGAAACAAGGCTCTCCACTTTAACAGGATCGTCCCACATAAGAGCTCGCAGAGACCAAAGCAGGAGGCACATGTGGAATAAAGACTTTCAGTTGGCTATAAACTGTGTCTGAGTGGTCATATCTAGTAGGTACCAGTAACATAAGGCCTGTATAGATCCTCACTCATGGGATCCTAGAGATGAAAGGAGAAGTGGACACAAGCCCCCACCCCTAACCTAGAAGCTATCTCCAATTGATAACCATTTGCAAATGAAAATTTAGTTTTCTCCAAGGGAGTCTCACTCAGGAAACTTTCGTGTGTGGAGGGGGGGTGGCTTCGAGACAGGGTTTCTCTGTGTAGTTTTGGAGCCTGTCCTGGATCTTGATCTGTAGACCAGGCTGCCCTCAAACTCATAGAGATCTGCTTGCCTCTGCCTCCCGAGTGCTGGGATTGAAAGTATGCGCCACCACCGCCCGGCACGAAACAAACTACTCCTAAGGGTAGGCCGCATGCCCAGCAGTAGACTGCCAACACAAAATGAAACTCAGCAGCATCTTTGGAGACTCCTTGTCTCATAAGGTCAGGTCAGGCTTTTTTTTTTTTTTTTTTTTTTAATCTAGTAACTTCCTTAGCTTCCTCAGCCTTGTGAGTTTCATTAGTTTCCTCAGTTTTATGTGTGGTGATATTTTGTTTGTGCTCCGACAAATAAAGCTTGCCTGGAGATCAGAGTGCAGAGCTAGCCACTAGTTAACCAGAGGCTTGGCAGTGGTGGCACACCTTTAATCCCAGCACCTGGATCTCATGCCTTTGATCCCAGTACTTTGGAGGCACACACCTTTAATCCCAGCACTAGGGAGGAGGAAATAGGAAGTGATATGGCTGGGCAGAGGGAGGAATATAAAGTGGGAGGAGACAGGAGCTAACCCCTTTCAGGCAGAGGAATTGGTGAGGTAAGAAGTAGCTGTGCCTTACTGCTTTGTCTCTCTGATCTTTCAGCATTTACCCTGATATCTGGCTCTGCGTTTTTATTATTAAGACTAATTAGAATTCATGCTATACTTATGAGACTCCTGCTCAGCCCAGGAAGGCATGTCTCTGTTCCAAGGAAATGGCTAGCGAACAAAAGCAATGTGGCTCTGGGCATGATGGCATCTGCCTGTAATCCCAGCATTTGGGAGGCTGTGGGGGAAGAGCACTGTGAGTTTGAGGCCAGCCTGGGCTACATAGCAAGATCCTGTCTCAAGAAAACAAAAACATCAACTAACAAAACTAAGTAGCTTTCTATTTAACTTCCTTTAAATTTTTTTTTAACTTATCTGAGGCATCGACTCAGGCAGATAATAATACTGTCTGTAGCTGGAGAGTAGAGACCAAAAAAAAAAAAAAAAAACTATGAGGTTAACGTCTGAGAGCTGGCAAGATAGCTCAGCAGGTAAAGGTGCTTGGTGCCAAGCCTGATGAAATAATTTCTATGCTCAGGTTCCACGTGGTGGAAGGTGAAAATTCTGACTCTGCAAGTTTCCTCTAGCCTCCACACATGCTCCATAGAATGCATGCACATCCCCACACCCTCACATAGACACAAAAATAAAGAATAAATGTTACAATAAAAACTTATTTTAGGAAGATTAACATGTTAATGGAAGAAGTTAGCAGAGAAAGACTGGAAGCCTTCCCCACCTGAACTTCATGTAACAGAGAATGTAGAAGAAAAGCCACATTGTGGCTTTCCACAGGGGAGCAGCCAGCCTCCTGCCCCAGGATCTGTAGTTCCCTCTGAAATTGGTAGTTGGGTTGTTAGTCTTAGAGGAACTGCAAACAGCCAATTCATTTTTCTGGGACAGTTCACCTGTTTCAGGACTATGAGTGTGAATGAGCTAGAGATGTCCTTCACTGGAAAACAAAACCACAGAAGTTCAGCCAGGCCCAGTGGTGCACATTTACAATCCCAGTATTTAGGAAACAGAAGCAAGTAGACCTCTGTGAGTTCAGGAGCAGCCTGGTTTACATAGTGAGTCCAAGACCACCCAGGGCTACACAGGACACTTGTCTCAAAAAAAAAAAAAAAAAAAAAAAGCAAGCTCTGCAGCTGTCCCTCCAAGAGACAGACACAGTGGCCTGCTCTGACACTACTGAGACTTCACTAAGTTGTTACAGACCCAACACTGGACTCTGTGCATCCTGGCCTGCTAATTCAAGAATACTGCAAAGTCAATTTACTTAGAACCCCAGTCACTACTAATGTTTCTATTTAGTAATTTCCCATCCACTGCCCCTCCCAGTCCTGACCACAAATCCTAGTTTGTACTGGTGTCTGTGTCTGGAGAAAAGCTCTTTCTACAGAGTTCCCTCTTCCCTTGTTGCAACAGTTCCTGAACAGAATTTGCCTTTTGGGTTTTTAACTTCTGTTCTTCTCAGCTTTCTCTGACTAGAGTCAGCACTGTGGGGCATGATGCAGAGTCAGGAGTCAGTTGGAATTCAAAACATCCTCCCAGCTGGACAAGGAATACAGAGAGGCCCTTCCTTCCAGAGGAGGGATGAGCCTTTGAGAACAGTTTTGAAAAACAGACTTTGATAATCGCTCTCCACTATATCTTCTTGGAATGGGGTATTTTTTTTCCTTCTGTGATTGCAAAATTACTGAATGCTTCTTGCCAGTCATAATTCTACATTTTAAAATCATCCCCAATTCCCGTTCAGACATTATATCAGGAAGAGGTTTTGTAAAAGCATCATCACTAGAAAATGTTTTACACAACTTCACTAAGACACATCATGTTTCAGAATGGGCAAGATGGATATCCTGAGTTAGGAAGAGTTTTCTAAATATGCTTGCATAGCTTCCCAATCTTCCTTCTTAATGGCTCAGGCAGAGAACAGCCTAGAAAAGATTCCTTTTCAGGGGTTGCTGCACTGTAAAGAACACTTGTTTTTACCAAAGTGTTTGATGTACCAGAAGGAAAGTGCAGTCCATCTAAGTCTGTTGTTGCAAACTGGGAACAATCTGGAAAGCTAGCAGTAACAGCTAACAGACTTCATTGAACCTTCCCCAAAATGAGGTCAGGAGTCAGGTCTGCCAGGAATGAGTGGGGTGTTCATGGTCCCGTGATGCACCAGCCTGAACTTGTGAGTTTTGGCAGACATCACAAGGAAGGAATGCAATTAGTTTTTTGTATTAGTGGAATGGGAAGCCTGAAGCAGAAGGCTCCATTAGAGAACAAGCCCTCTCTTGTGGGCGTCTGTGTATGACCCTGGGCGTCTGTGTATGACCCACGCCGTCCCTCCAGCATCCATGCTGTCTGAGACTCCACCAGGTTTCTTCACAGTCTTCTAGATCAAAGTTTGAGTTTTGTTTATCGAGACTCTGGCTGCTTTGAGTGGAGTACAATTTGTGCTGAAGCTCAAATCGCCAGCAGCAAGCAGTATCCGGTTCCAGGGGAGGGGCATCTCCAGGCAATCAGAATGCCAGAATCAGGAGGAGTTCCTCTCACAGACAGCAGTCAAGCAGAACCACACAGCTGTATTCCAAGCCCAGATGACAAGCAAAGCTTTCCTAAACCCAGTGAGCTTGTTATTTCTGGAGTCCAAATAAACCCATGAAAAATTATGCCCATAGGCTACAAAAGCATCCATCTTTTTTTTCTTCCCCAATGATGAGGTGTGAGGGGTCAAAACCAGGGTCCTGTGCCTGCCAGGCAACTGCTGGACTGCTGAGCAACAACCGTCAGCCTTAAACTTACCAGTGTTGAGGGTCCCACACTCAAAATTCTAGAAATTCTGTTCACGTCACCTGCCTTTCTCAGAGGTTCTAAAAAGCAAAAGTTGTATCAAAAAAGCATCCTTTATAGAATTTCTTTTCTTTTTTTCAGTGTGAGTGTTCTCCTCTATCACTATTCGTCTCATTTTCTGAGATTGTGTCTCTTACTGATCCTGGAGCCCCTCTATTAAGCTAGACTGGACATCAAACCTCCAGAAGCCTCCTGTCTCTGCTTCCCCAAGCACCAGGATCATGCCTTAAACATGGCTTATAACGTGGGTATTGGGTATTGACTCTGGTCCCTCATGCTTGTGCAGAAACACTTTACCCACTGAGCCATCTCCCGAGCCTGATTTTCTTTTCAATACTCAAAGTATTTACTTTGTTGTTTTCTGTGGTTTGAGACAGGGTCTGGTATAGCTTAAGTTACTTGAGTTTTAAGGGTCAAAGCCTAAGGTGGCCCCAACAAGCTAGGTGTGGCCACTAACTTTCAACACACCATTAAAGAGGTAAGTTACAGAGAAAAGCAGAGAAAGATGTATTCAACCTGGTCACATTGCAAAGAACCAAAAATGTCTACTTCTGACACCAACATGATGGTTAGGTTTAAACAGACCAAGAGGATACATGACTCAGCAGTCTTGGTCAAGCACTCGTATCCATCATTGACTCATCATTATCTCAGCTGCAATCTCTCCTACAAGGTGGTCTGATAAGTGTATGAACTTTCTTCCTGTGAGGCACGTTCCTCTGACTGACACCAGGACTTTAGCCATTCATTAATTTTTTGAAGTTCACTGTTTTAGTAGCCTGGTACCTCAAGTGTCTTTTGCTGTGGGATGTTCTGTATGTTAAATGTGTTGCTCTGATTGGTTAATAAATAAAACACTGATTGGCCAGTAGCCAGGCAGGAAGTATAGGCGGGACATGGAGAGAGGAGAATTCTGGGAAGTGGAAGGCTGAGGCAGAGAGACGCTGCCAGCCGCCATGATAAGAAGCAGATGTTAAGATACCGGTAAGCCACGAGCTACATGGCAACTTATAGATTAATAAAAATGGGTTAATTTAAGATATAAGAACAGTTAGCAAGAAGCCTGCCACGGCCATACAGTTTGTAAATAATATAAGCGTCTGTGTGTTTATTTTATAAGTGGGCTGTCAGACTGCCAGGGTTTGGCAGGACCTGGAGAGAAAACTCCAGCTACATTCTTTCTTTAAAATGTCTTCTCTCTTGATGTGAGTATGGTTACAGGCTGATCCTATGTAACAGAAGAGCACCTTGAGCTCCTGATCCTCCTGGTTTGAACTCACTATGTAGACCTCAAACTCACAGAAATCCATCTGCCTCTGCCTCCTGGGTGCCAGAATTAATGGTGTGCACCACCACATACTGTCTAAAAGTACAGGGCAAGTTTACCTCAAAAGACTGAAGAATGTGCAGTTCATAGTAGAGAATGAAGCTCCTCACTCTGTTTACTGATTTCAGTCTGGTGCTGGGTAGAACCCAGGCCTTGTACAAACTAGGCAAGTGCTCAAGCACTCTACCATACAGCGACATGCCAGCCCTAGTGTGTCAGTCACACTGGCACAATGCCTGGACTGAATAAGTGATCAGAAAGTAATCACGAGTAACGTTTTCCATTTTGTTCAGACTGTTAAATGTTGAATAATGCTTTGTGTTCCTTGAAGAAAATGGGGGCAAGATTCTAGCTAAGAACAAATCAGAGCCAAAGGATACTTGCATTCCCTGCAGTAACATGTGGGAGGTCTTCATCCACCCTTATCTGATGACACCCATTCCTGAAATTGTGACACCCAAGCCTTGTGTGCGCCTGTCAACTGACCACATGACTCCTTAGAATACTGTCCAACTGTCCACATTCTAGGACGCTGACTTTTTCTGATAAGTCAATAGAAGCTCCATACCACAGTGTATCCCTCCCTGGAAGCTTTTTGAAAGCAAAAGTCTTCTAATGGGCAACTATCCCTAGGATCTATGTGGTAGTCCCAGAGATGAGCTACATCCAGATCTTAAATACCTAAAAGTGAAAACATACTTCAAGACACAGCTTGAGTCACACACACTGTGAGGCCCCAATGTAAACAGAGCTAATTTATCACTAAGCTCTATCTCGAGCCATCTTCTTATTTTGCATTTGGACAGAGTCTCACAAAGTTGTCCAGACAGCCTTGAACTTGGGATTCAGCTACCTCAGGCTCCCAAGTAGATGGGGATCTTAGGCTGACAATATCAAGCCTAGCTTATTCTATTTAATTTTTCTTAATTTTGTTCATTTATTCAGTCTTGTATCGCAGGCTGGCCTCAAACTCCACCAAGGCTGACTGTTAACTCCTGATCACCCCAGTGCTTTGATTCCAAGGTTGCCCTACCACCTTCACATTTTGTAGTGCTAAGGATTGAACCCAGGGCCAGTGCAAGCAAGGCAAGACCATTACCAAATGAGCCACATCCCCAGACCTTCCTTTCTTTTAACCCAGGAATTGTGTTCCAAGTGCTCTTGGTTAGTGACATGACATTGTACCACCCTTCAAAACAAGGAAAATCCAGTAATCCACAGCTGCTGTTAGATGTCTCAAATGTTAGTTAACTACTACTGCATAAAAAATGAATTCAAGCTTAGTCGCTCACAACACAACACTTCTGATCTCATTGTTATTATTGGTAGAGGTCCAGGCATTACCTGGCAGGTCCTCTGTTCAAGTTCCTGTGAGGCTATAACTCAGGCACCTCACGTACAAGGCCTCATACAGGACAGATGAGGGAAGCAACTGGTGTCAGACTCACATGGTTGTTGGCAGAGATTCAGTTCCATGTGTGCTGAGGGGCCAAGGACCAGGCACATGAGCAGATAACACTGACAAGCCTTGTGAAGGTCTTCCTGGAAAGGAAGCATGGATAGCTAAAGACAGAAGTGTTTCTTGTTACAGCAAAATCAGTCCTGAGAGGGCAGGCTCACTATCTGCTAACATGGATTTCTTGCTTACAATAGCTATTTTTGTCTCAATTTTTAAATCTTTTGTTGGTTAGTTGGTTGGTTGGTTGGTTGATTTTCAAGATAAGGTTTCCTGGCTATCCTGGAACTTGCTTTGTAGACCAGGCTGGCCTCGAACTCACAGAGATACACCTGCCTCTGCCTCCTGAGAGATTAAAGGTGTGCACCACTACCGCCCAGTTTAAGAATAATGTAAAGCCCAGCGGTGGTGGTGGTGGTGGTGGTGGTGGTGGTGGTGGTGGTGGTGGTGGTGGCGGCGGCGGCGGCGGCGGCGAACGCCTTTAATCCCAGCATTTCGGGGGCAGAGGTTGGCAGGTCTCTGAGTTTGCGGCCAGCCTGGTTTACAGAGCTAAATCCAGCATAGCCAAGGCAACACAAAGAAACACTGTGTTGTATTCTAAAAGTGGCGGGAAGGAGTCACACCATACAACAGGGGGAGGTTTATTGAAGGGGCAGAAACGCGAAGGAAGAGAAAGGGAAGGAGAGGAGAGCCAGGCAGGGTCTGCCTTTTATAAGGGAACATAGCAAATGCACACAGTAGGTGCTCTTAATGGCTGCAGCTGAGGATGTATCCTGTCAGGACCCTAAGGGCAAGCCAGTACAGGTGCCTGAATGCTAACACCCTGTCTCCGGTGGGAAAAAGCTTTTTTTAAAATCATTCTTTAGTGCTGTGGGATGTCTTTCCATATGCTGTGAATATGTGTTGCTCTGATTGGTCGATAAATAAAGCAGCATTGGCCTATGGCAAGGCAGCTCAGAGGCAGGTGGAAATCCAAACAGATAGTAAAAGGAGAAAGGAGAGGCAGGGGAGACGCCATCCCATGGTCAAGGGAGCAGCATGTAATAGCACACAGGTAAAGCCACGGAACATGTGGTGACATATAGATTAATAGAAATGGGCTGAGTTTAGTTATAAGAGCTAGCTAGCAAGAAGCTTGAGCCATAGGCCATGGCCATAGAGTTGGCAATTAATATAAGTCTTTGTGTGTTTATTTGGGCCTGAGCGGCTGAGGGACAGGACACAGAAAAACTTCTGGCTACACTTTAGCTTTACAAATGCTGCTGGGAAATAACTATGACCTCCTGACATACAGCTGAATAAGTACACACACACACACACACACACACACACACACACACACACACACACTCGCAGCTGAATAAGTAACCCCCACATGCCTCTGAATGAGTACCCTAAACACATACAGACGAATAAGTAGCACACACACACACACACACACACACACACACACACACACACATATAAATGAGTACCATCCCACACATACACCTGAATAAATACCACCCACACACATCCAGCTGAATAAGCACCAACCTACACACACACAGCTGAGTAAGTACCACCTGAATAGGTACCACCCCACACACAGCTGAACAGGTACCCCACACACAGCTGAATGAGTTCCACCACACACACATACACACACACACACACACACACACACACACACACACACACACAGCTGAATAAGTACTACTCCACACACTTAGAGCTGATGAGTACAACCTCACACACAGCTGAATGCATGCCAACCCTCCATACACACAGCTAAATAAATACCACCCCACACACAGCTGAATAATTACCACATACTCACACACAGCTAAATAAGTACCATCCTGCACACACGTAGCTATATAAATACTGCACACATATAACTGAATAAGTATGATACACATACAGCTGAATAAGTACACTCACACACACACATACACACAATCCATATCACCACACATACAGTAAATTAAAAAAATGTAAGTTTTAAATTAAGAATTGCTTTAATCAAGAGCCAGGTGTGGTAACGCACATCTTTGATCCCTGCACTTGGGAGGCAGAGTCAGGTGTATCTCTGTGAGGTCAAGGCCAGCCTGGTCTACAAAGTGAGATCCAGGACAGCTAGGGATGTTACACAGAGAAACCCTGTCTTGAAAAGCTGAAAATGAAAGAGAGAAAGAGAGAGAGACAGACAGACAGACAGACAGACAGACTGGGTCTCATGTATTCTAGGCTCACCTCAAACTCACTACCTTAGCCAAGAATGACCTTGAACTCCTGGTCCTCTGCCTCTACCTCCTAAAGGCTAGGATTGCAAGCATGTTCACTGTACCTACTTTATTTAATACTGGGGGTGGAACCCAGGGTTCTTGCATGCTTGGCAAACACTCTACCAACAGATATACATTTCCAGGCCCTAAAATCTTATTCTTAATAAACACCACCTTTACTTTTAAATGGAAAGAACTTGTTTTGTTTTATAACAAACAAAAATAGACCTCTGAAGCTCAAAAAAAATCTCTACATTGTGACATCTCATTTCCCTTCAGTGCTCACTCAATACTACATTCACTTTTTAAATGTATACTGTATACTTTGGTTCACAAAGCATAGTTGTATACACTAGATAGATAGATAGATAGATAGATAGATAGATACATACATACATACATACATACATACATCATACATGTCATATCATTTTTATGTATACACACAATGTGGCAAGACTGACTCTAATTATCATGTCCTCAGTCATGTATATTATTTTTTCAGTGATACCTTTGAAATGTAAGTAGTTATTCTGAAAAATATCATACAACGTTACTGACTCTGTCACCCTTTTGTGCTATATATAGATCTGAAAACCTATTCATCTTGCTGTGTGAGGCAACCTAGTGAGTTTAAGGTGCTATGGTCATAAATATCCCCCTGCCTCTCTGAAATTATGTGTTTTAACCAACAATCCCCATATCTTCCTCCTCCAATCCTAGCCTCTGAGAATCACTGTTCTATTCTACATTTGACCTTAGCCAGAAGGTGGACACCACCGCTTCCCTGTTATAAGCTCAACTTTTCCAGATTACACAAGTAAATGAAGTCATGTAATCTGTCTTTCTGTGCCTGGCTTTGTTCCACTTAGCAGAATGTCCTCCATATTTATCACTGGAACTTTCTATGTAGACCAGGCTGGCCTCGAACACGTGGAGATCCACCTGCCTCTGCCTCCCAAGGGCTGGGAGTAAAGGCATAGACTACCACCCCCAGCTGATTTCCCTCCTTTTGAAAAGAAGTCTTGTTGCATATGTAAGCATTTTCTTTACTCACTCACCCACTAATGGGCACATGGTTTGATCTTGGCAACCATGTGTTACATAAAAGTCAACATGAGAGTGTGACTATCCCTTTTTATTGATTTATGTTTCTATGGATGTATACCTTGAGTAAGATTATACTAACATTTTTACCCACATGGATAAGTTTCATCTTGAGCTGGCCTGGAACTTGCTAGGTATACCAAGTTGGCCTTGAGCTCACAGAGATCTGCCTATCTCTGCCGTCCAAGTGCTGGGGTGCCTGGATTACAAAAATTAGACACCAAGTCTGGCTGGCTTCTTTCATCTTTTTAAACATTAATTAATTTATTGGTTGATTTTTATGAGTGTGGGTGTTTTGCTTATATATATATGTATTATATATATAATATACATATGTCTATACACTGTGTGTGCTTAAAACTATAATTAAGCAGACAGTTGTGAACTGTCGTGTGCGTGTGTGTGTATGTGTGTGTGTGTGTGTGTGTGTGTGTGTGTGTGTGTGTGTGTGTGTGTTTCTGTTTCTGGGTCCTCTGGAAGAGCAGTCAATGCTCTTAACCACTGAACCATCTCTCTAGCCCCTCTTACTACATTTTTTTAACTTAAAGCCTTTTTTTCTGTGATACATCCACAGACACCCTGCTCTCACCTTAGTCTATATATATTCCAAAGGCAAACTGAGCCTCAGGTTCATCTTTTTTATATACTTAGTGTGCACCCACTCTTGCCACATTGTATGTGTTGAGGCCAAAGACTAATCTGTGGGAAGTTTCTCTCTCCTACAAGTGGGCCCAAGGATCAATGGGCCAGGAAGTAAGTACCTTTACCTGCTGAGCCATCTTGTTGACCCCCAAAATGAGTCTCTTACACCTAACATATTGTTGTATGTATGTTTATGTGGAAGGAGGTCAGAGCCTTCAGATTTTCCTGGACCTGAAGTTACATTCAGCTGTGAGCCACCAACATGGATGCTGGAACAAACTACAGGTCCTTTGGAAGAGCAGTGCATGCTCTTAATCAGTGAATCATCTCTCCAGCCCTTTGTCCTAGTCTTTTTAGCCATCATATGTAGCAATGATTACACATTTCTCTATTGGTGGGCTTTTAGGTTATTTCAGGCTTCTTTTTTTTTCTATTACAATCTATACTATGAGAAAAATCATGATATGAAGCACATGATCTCCCACTTAGACAACTGCTTTAATAAGATATAAGTTGAGACAAACAGTATATACGGCTTTGCTTTATTGTTTGAGATGGGGTTTTACTGTGTGCATCTTGAGCTGACCTGGAACTTGCTATGTAGCCCAGGCTGGCTCTGAACTCACAATATTCCTGGCTGAACTTTCTGAATGCTTTGATTACAGACACAAGCCTCCATAGCAAGCTGTATTTTTTTCTTAATTACAAACATTCCCAATTTTCTGGCATTACAGAAATAGATCACAGTTAAGCATATCAGCAGACAGCTATATAGAAGAAATTTATTTATTCCTATGTAGAAGAAATAGGATACTGAATATCAAGTTTGAAATCAGCCTAGAATACACGAGAACCTGTCTAAAAACAATAATAATTACACCAGTTACCGTCAAATAAAAACATCCCTTTCTCTACCCTATCATCAGTACCAAATACCATGGATTTGTTTAAAAGCTTGAAAGATATTTTGAGGTACATATTTGGGTTTTGAAGGGTTATCTCCTGGAAGTGTTCCCTTCTGCTCACACTGACAATATGACATGGCCCTGGGGGTGGAGAATCTACAGAAGGAGCTAGCTTCTCTGAATGCTTGACCCAAAAGACTCTCCTCATGTGAGAGGAGGAGGAATTTCTAGGCATCCTCATCCTCTAAGAAGAAGACTGGGAATGATGCGCTTTGCAGGGTCCTTCCAAAAGTGCAAATAGATGCTTTCTGTAGAGAATTTACCTTCTCTAAAGGACTTGTCTTTTTTGGAGTACTCATCATTGGGCTGACTGACCACGAGTCTGTGAGTCACATCTGGCTTCCAATATACTCTTCATGTAAAACAATGAAGAATCTTATTGCCTAAGGAAATGTTGATTTAATTACTGGATTTTTAAGTAGGGCAATCCTAGGTTCAAAATTTGAATTTTCAATAAAGTGTATATGTGTGTCTCATGTCAGTTAGATTATTTTTATTGTCTGAATCAGGCTTCTGGCTTCATCTTCTCATTTGTTTAATGGCTAATTTCTGTGGGAGTTTTGGTAAGTTTTGGTGGATCTTGAGTCAAAAGAAGCAGCTGTGTCCCTTGAATAAACAGTCACCATACACAACCACTGGCTTTCAGAAAGTCTCTAATCAGAGATACCTTTGGGGCTTGGACTAGAAACAGTGACTAAGCACTGTCAGGCAGAATGTCCTGTGTTGCTCTGAGGTATGAAACATTACCTGTTTGGTGAAGCAACATTACATAACTACTATGCCTGAGCCTTTCCAGTCAAGTGACTCAACAGTTTCATGGAGCCATACATCAACATCATTATCCTGGTCACCATCAATTACTATTTGCAGAGCACCCACACGGAGATGACAGTATGCTCAATGCCTGGGAGAGCACAAGGAAGACAAAGAATACAGTTGCTAAAGTAAACTACTTGGGCCACACATCTGAATATGAACCATAGAACAAACATACCTGTGAGTCCAAGCCTACCTGTGTCACACGTGGTAGAACCGACTCACTGAAACTCACCGTGGGGCTGCACAATGGTGATTTGTGTTGCAAAGAGCATGGAACAGATGGTCTTCCCACACAAGGGATGTTGAGAAAGGCTCCCAGCCTCTTTCAGGACCCCAGAATCACACTCTAAGGGTTTAGAAAGGCAATCTATGATGACTTGTGCCTATAATTCTAGCACTTGGGAGGAAGAGGAGGAAAATCAGGAGTTCAAGGTCATCTTGGCTACATAGTGTCTCATTTTTAAATTTCTAAGTATTAAACCATTTTATTCATGTAGATTTTTAAAAATTCTTGCACTTTATTTATTTCTATGTATGTGTGGGTGCACCCATGCCATGATGTGCATATTGAAATCTGAGGACAACTTTCAGGAATAAGTTCTCTCCTTCCACTATTTGGATTTGGGGGATTGAACTCACCAGAGCCTTTAGCTGCTAAGTCATCTCACCAGCCCCCTACATAATGAATTTAAGAACAGCCTGGGCTATATGAAACCTTGTCTCAAAACAAAAAACAAACAAACAAACAAACAAAAGAATTTGGAAAGGCCTTTGTTAACCACTGAACCAAACTCTCCAAAATCCTTTTATAATGTCCCTGACTGAGGATAATGTATTTAGTGATCACCAACTCTAAAGATATGGAGTGTGTTCAGATTTCAGGGGAGATTTCTTGGGTTAAGAAATTGAAATCTGTTCCAGGCAGTGGTGGCCCATGTCTTTAATCCCAGCACTCAGGAGGCACAGGCAGGAAGATCTCTGTGAGTTCTAGGCCAGCCTGGTCTACAGATCAAGTTCCAGGACAGGCTCCAGAGCTACACAGAGAAACCCCGTCTAAAAAAAAGAAAAGAAAAAGAAATTGAAATCTGGGGCTGGAGAGATAGCAGAGCACTAGCTGCTCTTCCAGAGGACTGGGGTTCAATTCCCAGCACCCACATGGCTGCTCATAACTGTCTGTAACTCCAGTTCCAGGGGATCTAACACCCTCACACAGACATACATGCAGGCAAAACACTAATGCATATAAAATAAATAAATAAACTGGGCAGTGGGGGCACACGCCTTTAATCCCAGCACTTGGGAGGCAGAGGCAGGAGAATCTCAGTAAGTTCGAGGCCAGCCTGGTCTACAGAGCGACAGGCAGGACTGTTACACAGAGAAACCCTGTCTCGAAAAAACTGAAAATAAATAAATAAATCTTAAACAAAAAAAGAAAAGAAAGAAATTGAAATCTTAGAAAATTCCATGAGGAAATTCTAGGACTGAGGGGATGGCTCCATGGGTAAGGCAATTGCTGTACCAAGTATGAGTTTGAATCCTCAAAATCTACACAAAATCCGAACACATCAAGGTATGTCTGTAACCCCAGTTATCTCCAGTCAGCAGCTCCTGACTAAAAGCATTTTAAGTGGGCATTGGAGTTGCACCAAAACCATTTTCTTCTGTTATCACTAATTCCAAATTCCTCCTCACTGTTTTACACCCTCTTCATTTCCTTTTTGTGCTACATTGAGGAAGAATAGAAAGAAAAACAAGATAACAGCACTAAGTTGTTTCTTAGGGCTGGAGATACCATTCATTCAGGAGAGTGCTTGCCTAGCATGCACAGAACCCTGAGTTCCATTCTCAGTACTGTGTAAACTGGGAATGGCGACATGTACCTGTCAACCCAGTACTTGGGAGTATCAGGAATATGAAACTGTTCTCAGGCCATATAACAAGTTCAAGGCCAGCCTAGGCTCCAAGAGCCCTGTCTCAAAAAAATGGACAGGCAGGCAGGCAGGCAGACAGACAGCCATTTGTTCCCATGTCTTTCTGGGGAGCACACTCAAGCTTCCTAGAGGACTTAAACAGGAACACAGCAGTTTATAAGCAGCCCTGTGTCCTTAGTGTGGGGCCAGTTGCCTGTCCTGAAAACAAGATGGATGTCTGCTGACACCCTGTGCTTGGTACCTGGGCACCGAGGCTTGCTGGTACATAGCAGCTTCTTGCTTGGGAAAATACCGTAAGAGAATGTCACACCAATTACACATTACAGCTGTAGGCTGAAAGTTTTCCCCAGGAAGCCCGGCACTCACCTACAGAATCAGGGTCTGCACTTCCCTCCCGCTGCCCAGTGCAAGGCTCCCAGTAACAGAGAGGTCTCCCTAGTACCTCCGGATACTGCAGCCTGAGAAAGAAGAGAAGTGGGAGCCAGGGTCCAGTCAGCCCTTGGTGCTGAGCAAGAATGGAGAGACCTCCTTGCCTGTCACAGTAGGTTTCCTACTCCACAGACCTGCCCAGTGTGCTATTCTCGCTAAGAATTGGGAAGTCGCCGCTGTGGAGATAGATGCCCTGCCCTCCACGTGTTCAAAGTTCAAGAAGCAGAGCATGATGAGGTCAGAGTTCTTCTGTCCGGTGACCGTGGGGTGTCTGGTCTCAGGCTCCGGTGAACGGAGATAGCAAACAGCGGGGGCTGGAGCTGTAACCTCGACTGAGTTAAGCCACACATGAATGAGAGACAAGGAGCAGTGGTTGAAGTAGTCTCGGCAACCCTCCTCTGGGGACCCCACCTTCCTGGGCACTGGTGAGATTCGGAACAGAGAAGCACAAAAGAGCGTGCCCCCCCAAGCAACTTAGTGAGGAGAAGGAACCAAGCACTTCCAACAGCCACTGGGTGGGAAAACATAGCCAAGAAACTTTAGAAAAACTAGAAGTAACCTTCATATTCCTCACTGACATTAAAAAAATGAACTTACTTTAAAAATGAATTTATAATGAGACCAATGACCCAATAGAAAATGTGCAAAGAAGCCGGGCGGTGGTGGCGCACGCCTTTAATCCCAGCACTCGGGAGGCAGAGCCAGGCGGATCTCTGTGAGTTCGAGGCCAGCCTGGACTACCAAGTGAGTTCCAGGAAAAGGCGCAAAGCTACACAGAGAAACCCTGTCTCGAAAAACCAAAAAAAAAAAAAAAAGAAAATGTGCAAAGAACATAAACAGTCTGTTTTCTTTTTTTAAAGATATACAAAAAGACAATGTGAAATAATACCACATGCTAAATGAAAGATGTAACAAAGACACATATTATACATGCCTGTTCCCATGAGGTTCTTCCTGCCTTCCTTTTTTTTTTTTTTAAGAGTCTCATACGGCCCAGACTAGTCTTAAACTTGATATACAGTCCAAGGTGCCCTTAAACTCATGATCCTACTGCCTCCACATCCCAAGTGCTGGGATTACAGACATATGTCATTATGCCTGGCTATATGGAATTCTAATAAAAGCAAAGCCAGGGGCTGTAGATTGCACCAGTGGTTAGAAGCATTTGCTGCCCTTCCAGAGGACCTCAGCTCCCAGAACCCAGGTTGGGCAGCTTACACCTTCCTTTAACTCCTGCTTCAGGAAATCCAACCTCCTTTTCTGAACTCTGTGGGCACTTGAAAACACATGGCACACAAACAAAAATTAATTAATTAATTAATTAATTAAATTTAATATGATTAAGTAAAAAAAGCAAAGCTAGAGGGATGGAGAGCTGATGGGTTGATGCCAGGTGTGGAGGAGGGGTTTTTTTTGGAATGTAGATGTTCCTTCGCATGATTGTGATAGTTACATAACTACGTATTTTTTAAGTATTTGAAACTTATCAAAATATACACTTAAAACTGGTGAATTCTGTTGTGTGTAAACTATCTCGATTGTACAGCCCAATGAGGCAGTCACATAAAAGGTCCAAGGAAAACTTTGAGTTCAATGCCTTTCTTTTCTGTTTTATAAATGAAGGAACTGACACCCAGAGAGGGGTTTTTATTATTCAAAATCCCACATCCCTGCTCACAGACCTACTCCTGCCTCCTTCCTCCCTCCTTCCTCCCTGCCTGCTTGCCTTCTTTCCTTTTCTCCCTCCCGCTTCACCACTCTCCTCCTTCTTTCTCTCCCTGACTCCCTCCTTTCCCCCCCTTCCCTTTTTCCCTCCTGACCTCCCTTTCTCCTCCCCGCCCCCTTCTTTCCTTCCTTCCAAAGAAGCTAGACCTAGGCCAACACACAGAGTCTCACACTGACTCCACTTCACGTCTGCAGTCTTTGTCTATAGTATCTCATTAACTTCTTCCTTGGATGAGACCACATCAAGTACAGCAGGTGACAAGAGATCTTTCCTTTTTTCTTGTGAGACAGGGTTGCTCTGTGTAATAGTCCTGGCTGTCCTGGCATCTGCTTTGTAGACTAGGCTGGCCTTGATCTTGGAGAGATCTGCCTGCCTCTGCCTCCCAAGTGCTAGGATTAAAGACTTGTGCCACCACTGCCTAGCCAACAAGAAATCTTTTCATTCTTCCTGTTCTGCTTCCTGGCCAGCACATTTAACCTGTAAATTGTGTTATACATACAATTCACAGGCATCCTAACCCAATTTGCATATATTCAGTAATTTCATCTGAGCACATTCTCCTTGTATTCAGGAGGCAGAAGCAGGAGGAGCTATTAACAGACTTATTGCAAAGAAATGGTTGGTACAGTTGTGTGGGCTGACGAGGCAGAACAGAACATCAGGAAAAGCATGCCAGAACTCTCTGGAAAAGTCAAGACCATGGTGGATTTCTCTTTCTCCCCAAGGAAGCCGTAGTCTAAGAATTAATGCTCTGTAAATATTGACAAAGGAAGGCATCCATGGTATGACAGCAGACATAAAATGGACAGAGGAAGATATCCATGGTGATGCTGGATATAAAAGACATAGAGGAAGACACCCATGGTGACACCAGATGTAAAATAGAACAGTTGGAGAGATGGCTCAGCCATTAAGAGCCCTGACTGTTCTTCCGGAGGATTCCCAGCACCCACATAGTGGCTCCTAACTGTCTGTAACAGTTCCAGCTGTTATGATGCCCTCTTCTGGCACTAGCCATGAATGTGGTGCACAGACATACATGTAGGCAAAACACATAAAGTAAAAATAATTTTAAAAATAAAAATAAACAAGCCACATGGTAGTGGTGCACACCTTTAATCCCAGCACTCAGGAGGCAGAGGCAGTCTGATCTCTGAGTTCCAGGCCAGCCTGGTCTACAGAGTGAGTTCCAGGACAGCCAAGGCTGTTACACAGTGGAACCCTGTCTCAAAAATTTAGATAGATAGATAGATAGATAGATAGATAGATAGATAGATAGATAGATAGATAAAATAGACAAAGACAGCTATGGTGTGACACCAGATGTAAAACAGAGGAAGACAGTCAGTGTGACACTAGTTGTAAAAAGTTGCAATTTTGATGCCATGTGAGATTCTAGACATTTGCTAAGACCGTAACGTTTTGGGGACCTATTTTTGCTAACATGATTCTTTGGCCTCTGAGAAAGGTCTGACAGTGTCTGATTTATACTCCATGTCTGCAAGCCTGACAGCTACACCATCCCCACCATCACCTGTTCTCTCCAATGGAAATATCCTCCTTTGTTCTCCAGGTCACCACTACAGCTGTGCAGGATCTACCTCTCAATTGCAGTTATAGATTCCTTGAAAACTAGGACCAGATGCCAGGTCACTACCAAATGAGCTGAGGCAGAGCTGGTGAGACTGTGAGCCCTTACAGTGGGCCAAAAATACCTGACTCATAGAGTCACATTCCATCCACGATGAAGGCACCAGCCAGCTTTGTCAGAGTGTCTTTAAAGACAGTGAGTAACAAACAGCACATTTGAGCTTTTACAAGATGAAATCTCAGGGGGCAGAGGCCCCTCAATCAGAGAGATTCGGTGTCTATGTGAACCTTATGCTATGTAAGGATATAATTTATTCTCCCAAAGCTTTCTGTGTTAGAGTCTTGATCTCCATTGTGATGTTATTGAGAGAGGTAATGCCTAGTGAATGGTGGTTAGATAATTGGGCCACCACTCTTGGAAGGAATGGTGTTCTCACAAGACTGGGTGAGTTCTGCAGAAGAAGAATGACATAAAAAAAAGAGTTTGGCCCCCACCCTAGTTCTTTCATTCTCTCGTGCATGTGTCCCTTAAGAAAACACACATTTTCCTTTCCATCTCTCTAACATAGCCAGGAAACCCTTCCTATGACTACTAGACATTTATCCTTCAACTGTAAGCCCAAGTCAATGTCTTCTCTATATACATTATCCAGCCTCAAGTATTTTATTATAGTAACAAAAAATAAACTAGAGTATCTCACCACTTAGGGATCCCCAAAATAAGAAAATTACCTGGGATGTTAGTTCAATAGAAAAAAAATGATCCAAAGGAAATATTGATCACTATCTACTGCTTCATTGGATTGTAAGCCACCCAGCACAGGAGTATATCAGTATAGGTCATCCTGAGACCTGACATAGGAGAGACTCAACAAGGATTTTCAAAATGAAAGAACAGAAAACCACCACTTCCTGCATCCATACAGTGAGTATCTATCATCCCAAGCTCCCTGCTCTTTCCGTCTCAACACGTTACACTTTCTCCCTACCAGGAACATGTGGAGGCTACTAGAAAAGGAAGAGTCCAGTCCCATAGATCTAACCAAGGCACTAGATGTCAGAGCCAAGTCTGTCACCTGCGTTATTCTGGCCTCCTTCCCCAAGTGAGCACCAAGCAAATCAAATCTGAACTACTCAAGACCCTCTGCCTCAAAGCCAACACCTTTTCTCCAGTGGAATTGGAATATTTTATAAGAAAGAAGGGTAGGAAGAGTGGGAAGAGGAGGAAGTGGGAGAGGAGAAAGGATGAGGGGGAGGAAGGGAGGAGAAGAAGAGGAAACTGTGGTAGAGGAGGAGGGGAGAGAAGGGATGGGAGAAGAGGAAGAAGGAAAGAATGAAGAGAGGAAGAAGAGGAATGAGAAAAAATTGCTGTATTCAGCTGTAGTATTTGTGTGGCTTTACGTTGACTGATGACTCATTTCTGAAGGATATATACATCTTCAAGAGAGAAACTATGAAGTGTCTGGTTTATACACCACTGTTATTCCATCTCATTTTTCATAGTCTTATGAGGTCATCATCACTCATTATTTTATAATAGATGAAGCCAAGGCTTGAAAAGAGCACAACTCTGGTCTTAAGTTTCTGCTTGCATTTCAGTCTTCATGAGTTGAATGGTAAACTGGGCCAAATGATAATGAAAGTTGTTCCTTGTATTGACTGGTTCATTATTTTTCCAGCAAGGGTGGATGAGAAAGCTCTACAGGTGGAAGGAGAGATCTGACTTCTATCTGATCTCTACATGTGTGCTATGGCACTAGAACACACACATGCACACACACACACACTGCAATAATAATAACAAATAATAATAATAATAATTGTTATCATCATCATCTCCTCTTGCAGGAAAAGCAGAACTAAGTTACATATCCATCTCTCCACAGAAGCATTCAAGGCTAGAGATTTTGTTTCACACACTGGGTCTTATCTGTGATAGACACACACTAAATTAGCATTACATGTGACATCTCTTAGGCTAAGAGAGGAACTGTTGCCAAGGTGGCTACAGTTTCCTGAGATCCTGGGACACGACCCCAGAACTCAACAGGTCTGAAGTGGATTCAGGAAACCCTTGGTCCCAGGACATATAAATCGTGTGCCTTTCTCATGTCCTTTGTAAGCTTTGAAATGTTCCCAGGGAGCTTGGACTCCCTGTTGCTTCTTCCTGTGTCTGCAGAGTGTGTACACATGTTTGTGTGTGTTCACACATGTAAATGTAAATGTACAGGTGAAAGTTGATGTCAGTCTGTTCCTCAGTTACTCTCTCCACCTTTTGTTTTGTTTTGTTTTGTTTTTCAAGACAGGATGTCTCTATGGAACAGCCCTAGCTGTCCTGGAACTCACTATGTAGGCCAGGCTGGCCTCGAACTCACAGAGATCCACCTGCCTCTGCCTCCCAAGTGCTGGGATTAAAGGTTGTGCTACCACCACCCAGCCCTCCACCTTATTTTTTAAGAGAGTCTCTTGCTGAGCCTGGAGCTCAGTGATTAGGATAGATAGGATGGCCAGCAAACTCTAGGAATCCTCGTCTGAATCTCTAGCACTGGTATTACAGGCACATTACTGGCACCTTAACCTGCTGAGATATCTTGCTGACTTTCTTTTTGCTCCCTGGATGTGACCTTCCTTGAATGGAGGTACTAAATGTCACACAGCAGCAACATTTCATGTGGAACTCCTTTAGAATCTAGGAATGTGTATGGGGGTGGGAGGGCTGTGCAGAAGCATGGGTACCTTGTGAAACACAGAGGCCTTCCTTATCCCAGTATACATGCTAATCAGCCTGAGAATACCCACCTGTGTGATCCTTGCTCCCTAGACAGAAAACCTAGGGTGCTGGCCAAGGAGACACTGAGGCAGAACAGCCAGTCTCCAAGGCTCACTGCATCACCATGTGGCCGGGTCACAAAACCAGGATACCTCCTTCTGCTGTCATCTGAAGGAGGGGGGCAACATCTGGGCAGAGGATTTTATGAACAGGATGCATTTTTTTAAAAAACAATTGTTACTTCTAAGGCAGACAAATGCAGAGAGAAGCTTAGCAGCCTGAGCTCGCACTGGGCTTGGCGCACACCCCTCTTCTGTCTATACCCTTGGCAATCTAGGACCCCAGTCTGTGCATGCTGTGCACAGACACCTCTCTCCTAATAAGGCACCTAGCAACCAAGCACCCCACCTACTGCATGTACTCCCTGCTCCAAACAATGGAATAAGTTTCTCTTCCCCTTGCAAACAATTTCTATCCAGTTATAGCTGAAACTGGATAGTAAAGGGCCACCAATCCAGCCTGAACTGGTTTTGGGTATGTGTGCAGTAAAACAAACTGTGTGCTCCAGTGAGCTTTCAGGGAGAATTTTCTATTTACTATCTATGCATATGTATAATTGGATATGTATACAATTAAAGTCAGATGCATTGTGGGAAGGAACATTCACAGTCAAGATTATGTGACTCAAATCTATCAATCAAAATAGAAAACTATCCCCTGGACATTGTGGCACATGCCTGTTGTGGGATAATCTTTTTGTACACTATAAAGATGTGTCTCTGCTTAAGGCACCTTCTGATTGGTTTAATAAAGAGCTGAATGGCCAATAGCTAGGTAGGAGAGGTTAAGCAGGCTTCTGGGCAGAGAGAGGAACTCAGGATTAATCTAGGCATGTGAGAGACACTGTTGAGACACAGAGGGAGTCAGACATTCAGAATGGAAGGAAGGTAAAAAGCAACGTGGCAGAGCATAGATTAATAGAAACAGGTTAATTTAAGTTATGAGCTAGGTTGGAACAAGCCTAAGCTAAAGGCCAAGCTTTCACAAGTAATAATAAGTCTCTGTGTCATTATTTGTGGCTAGCAGCCCAAAGCAAGTCCAATGAGAAAGCTTACTACACATGCCTTTAGTCCTACCCCTAGAAAGGCAGAGGCAGGCAGACTCTGAGTTCTAGGCTAACCAGGGAGATACAGCAAAACCCTGTCTCAAAAACAAAGAGCAGAGTCAGGGCTGCAGACCATTAATCTCAGCAGTTGGAAAGCAGAAACAGGCAGCTCTTTATAAATTTGAGGCCAGCCTGGTCTACATAGTGAGTCCCAGGCCTGCCCAAGCTCTAACAGAAAGACCTTGTGGTTTTGGCACACACATGAGAGACGGAGGCAGGGGATCTCTGAGTTTGAGGCCAGCTTGGTCTACTGAGCAAGTTCCAGGATTCCTGTTGCTATACAAAGAAACCATGACTCATAAAACCAGAAAGAAAAAACGCCCCTAGTAGAGAGAACTACTCAAATTATACACTTTAGTAACCAGCCTCTCATTCCTTGAGACCCCATTAAAATAAAATAAAACAACCTGAGTTTGATCCCTGGGACCCAAATGGTAGAAGGAGAAGACCAACTCCCACAGGTTGCCCTCTGACTTCTACATGCATGCCATGGCACATGCCTATGTGCACTCATAGAAACACAGAATAAATGAGTGAAATTATCTATAACTAAACAAATGAATAAATGGCACCAAGAACCTGGAAACACCCAGCCCAGACTTTGGTCACTGGTGATGCTTGTGTGGGTCAGACTATGTATTATATACTGAGCTCTTCCTATGCTTTTCAGCTGGCATCTTAGCAGTGAGCCCCAGGAAACAATAGCTTCCTTATTCAGAAAGAGATCGGTTCTTCAAAGACATGGCTTCTTTGTGAGAGCATGTAGACTTTAGGATGAAATTCAGTTGCACTTACTTAAACCACAGTCATGGGTCTGAAACCTATTTAGTGAGGCAACAGCTGTTGCTGTGGGAAACTTGGGGAGGGACTAGGAGACTGTGAAGTCAGTAACTTAGCAAAACTTCCAAAGCCTATTGTGGGGAGAGTTTCTTGGTTTGGGTTTTTGAGGGAATCCTGGAGAGAACTTGAGATGCTCGACTACATGGTTCTAGTTCTTTTTTGTGATCTCAAATATATTTGTCTATTTATATAACATATATAAAATGTTTTATGTATTGGGTTTTGGAACTGATGAATAAATGAACCCCACTTTTTTAGTACCTGAAATTGTCACTTAAGTGTGGTACCTAATTAGGCTTATAAGCCTGACCTTGAATCCATCCTAGGGAAGGTGCAGGGCTTTTGTCTCCTAGCCACACCCAGGGGACACAAGGCGAAATGACCTCCTGAAGTCTGGTGGGGCAGGAAAGTTCAGATATCAGCCCAGACTGGGCAGCATACCTTCTGCATGGCTCATCTGTCTTTCCTCCTTCCAGGGTGACACCAGATGAGCTGGCATCTGCATCAGAGTCAAGAGACTGGCCCAGGGGAGTCTTGAAGCTTCACTTCCTCTGGCCCCAGTAATCACATTCTGCTTTCCCAGGTGCCCTGGGACTCCCAGAGTTGAGTTTGCCAGTGATGGGGGCCAGAAAGGTAGACAGCAAAAGCCCGAAAGCTCAGCTTCCTTTTTAAAGGCCATGCTGGCCTGTCTTTCACTTAAGTTACTTCTTCACTTTAGAAAGGGACCTGACATATTACCAATCTATAGTACCTGTATCTCTTAGGAACTTTTTAAAAAGCAAATTCTAGAGGCTAGGGAGATTAATTCAATGGGTAAAGTGTTTGCTGTTCAAGCATAAGGAGCTGAGTTCAGATCTCCAGCACCTACATAAAAGCCAGACACAGGAGTACGAGGCTGTAAACCCAGGGTTGGGTGGGGAAAAGAGGCTGAGACAGGCAGATCCCTAGAGCTGGATGACTAACAAGTCTAGCCAAACTGGTGATCTCTAGGTTCAGTAAATAATAATAATAGTAATAATAATAACAGTAATAATAATAACAATGTGGAGAGTGACTTAAGACCTCTGGCTTCCATGTGCATACATTTGTGCACACACATCCATGCACAAGCATCTGTGGGCACACATATACACACATGCAAAATTCTAGAGCTCTGTTCCAAATCTACTGAACAAAAAGATCCAGGGGTGGGTTTCAACTTTCTGCTTTCCCAAGCCCTCCAGGAAGTTTGAGAACTATCTCAGAGTTGTTACAAGAATGACGGCAGGAGCATGTGTGAAGTGCTCAGAATCGTGCCTGAAGCTTCAGGGTTGCTCAGCCATGATACCCCCTGACTCAGCACTACCACAGCTTGCTCTAGCAATGCTTTCATTGCCGTAGTGCTAGGTTCTCACACATGGTGACGTTCTTCCCCTGAAACAACCCAGGTCAGGTGTGTGTGCACCTGACTGTCACAGTACAAAGATCTTCACTGTCTTTACCATGAACCATAACGAGACACATGAAATCGGGGGGCGGAGGGGAGCAAGTCCTTGCATGAGTAAAGGAAGAAATTATTAATTGGGTCTAGTGTAATGGAGAGATTCCCCTAGCCTGAACCGGAAACACTGCAGAAAAAGGCTGGGTTGAAGCAATGCTTTCATAGGCAGAGTTCATGAGATGGATGGCTGTGGAAAGAGGAAAGGTCTTAGTAAAAATTCTTGTGTAGGGAGTCTTGAAACTTACTTAAAACCCTGGGCAAAAGGCCGGATGTGAGATGGATCACTGGGTATCAGCACTTATTACCAAGCCCAGTGAACTAAGTTTAATTGCCAGAACACACATGATAGAACAAGAGACCAACTCCTGCAGTTGTCCTCTGACTTCTACATGCATACCATGGCTTATGTGCATATAGGTACACACACGTGTCCATGCACATACACACTTAAAATGTTTTTTTTTTAATTTTTTTCTAACAGTAGGTCAAACATTGCAAGGGAAAGTTGAAGCAGAAAATGTTTGTAGGTGGGGTTGGGGATTTAGCTCAGTGGTAGAGCGCTGGCCTAGCAAGCGCAAGGCCCTGGGTTCGGTCCTCAGCTCCGGGAAAAAAAAAAATAAAGAAAGGAAGGAAGGAAGGAAGGAAGGAAGGAAGGAAGAGAGAGAGAGAGAGAGAGAGAGAGAGAGAGAGAGAGAGAGAGAGAGAGAGAGAGAGAGAGAGAAAGAAAGAAAGAAAGAAAGAAAGAAAGAAAGAAAGAAAGAAAGAAAGAAAGAAAGAAAGAAAGAAAGAAAATGTTTGTAGGAAGGCACATGAGGCACAGAATTGACACTTAGATGGAACAAAGAAATGACAGTATGGGAAGTTCCTAGTTAGGACAGCTTCAACTTTTTACTTTGTTGTTGTTGTTTTGGTTTGGTTTGGTTTTGGTTTTTTGAGACAGGGTTTCTTTATGTAGCCTTGGCTGTCCCAGAACTAGCTCTGTAGACCAGGCTGACCTCGAGATCACTCAGATCTGCCTGTCTCTGCCTTCCAAGTGCTGGGGTTAGAGGCATGAGCTACCACCACCCAGCATGAACAGCCCCAACTAATAGGGAGCACAGAGTGTTCTACAGACTTGTTGAGAAACTGACCCTAGGGCTGGGATTATAGTTTAGTAGAGTGCTTGCCTAGCATTCATGAAGCCTAGGGCTGAATGCCTAAACCACATAAACCAGACATGATGGCAAACACCTATCTTTCCAGCATTTGGTGGTAGAGGCAGGAAGATCAGTTCTGCTATATGTGGACAGCTTGGGGTACAAGAGGCCCTGTCAATGAAGGAAGGGAGGGAGGGAAAGAGAGAAGAAGGGAGGGTACTTTTACTTAGGCTACAAGTGACAGAATGAATTGCCAAAGATATGAAATGTTAATTCCTGCAATCAGAAACTTCTCTTCTACAGCAAAGTCTTTGCAAATGTTGTTAAGGATCTTGGGAAGGAAGGATTGTCCCTGAATGATTACCTGTTTGAGTCCCAAAGGCAGACACTGTGTCTGTGGAGAACAAAGACAGAGAAAGATAGGACACATATAGAAGAAAACAGTGTTATCACAGAGATTAGAGTGGTGCTCTGTCAGCCAAAGGAGCAGCAGGGGCTGCTGACACCTCGTTTTCAGCCCAGTGAGGACAACTTCAGACTCCTGACCTCCATTTCTGTGAGATAATAAATACAGTTCCGGTCTGCACAGTGTGTGGAGGGATGGGGGGTGGGGGGGGGGGGACAACTACATATTGTTTCTTTCATTCTCTATTTCTTTTATATCCCAAGCTGGCCTTGAGCTTAATGTGTAGCAAAGGAAGACACTGAATACCTCATCCTCCTGCCTCCAGTCCTGAGAGCTGAGATTCCAGGCATGTACCACTATGCCAGTTTATGCAGTACTAAGATCAAACCCAGGGCTCCAAGCATGCTTGCTAGACAAGCACTCTACCAACTGAGCTACATCCCCAGTTTGGATAGTGTTTTTAAAGAATAATCCTCGGCTTCATGAATTTTAAAAATTTGGAAGGGTAGTTACATTGGAGATCAATATAAAGTGGCATCACTGTCTTGAATACCACTGCATTAAACATGTCAAGAAAATAGGAGTTGGGAAGTTCAGCCAACTGTATTTTATCAAAAAATGGAGCTAAGGCTCAGCCACATGACTAAAACATGTCTGTTTTAATAATTAGCATTCATCAAGATTTAGTGGGTGTCTCCCATATTCAATATTCTTTGGCTTAAGTTAGATTTGGAGGCCATAAAAGGACCTGATGCTTTCTTCAGAGTAACCATATCACACACCAAAAGGCAAGGGGATGCCATTCTCTCGGGCACTTCTGCTTGACCTGTTGCCAATCTGTTGCTCAAGGTGTAGAGCTTAAAGCAGAGGCAGGTTTTTCCCGCCCAGTGCAATCTTGTGAGCTGTGGCCCAAGGGCAGCTGTAAAACCCACGTGTTAAAATAACTTAGATTGCTTGTGATAGACTGAGTAAACAAACATACAATGGAATAACTAAGTAGCATAGAACTCTGACCCAAAGAAGAAAAGAAACCATTGCCTAGGTGAATAGCTCTGAATCTCAAAACTTACTCAATAGCTGATGACTTCATTTTTTTCCCTCTACTTCCCACCCCAGATGAACCAGACAACACCAGGTATGTTCTCCAAATCCAAGTCCCCAAGTCAACCACAAGGATGTTCCATTTCTGGTCACTCCTCCCCCAGCATCCAAGTGACAGCCTCCAATTAGTCAGGGCATACCCAACTGGGTCCCCACCCTCACCCCAAAGCACCATCTTCTCTTCCTTTGCATTGTCTCCTTGTTATATAGCAAGTTCTAAATCTGCTCCCCACCCCAGCTAGAGGTGGTGGGTACTTATTCCCATCCATGAATGACTGTTTTGAAAACTGATTATTGCCATCAGAAAGAGCTTTAAAAAAAAAAAATCCCTGAGATAGGGTTTCTCTGTAGCATTGGTTGCCCTGGAACTCACTCTGTAGACCAGCCTGGCCATGAACTCTTAGAGATCCACCTGCTTCTGCCTCCCAAGTGCTGGGATGAAAGGCATGTACCACTACCATCCAGCTACTTAAAAAAATAAATAAATAAAAAAGAAAACTGTGATTAATTTGGGTTTAGGAGGTACTTTTTTTTAATCAGCTGAGACCTTCTAGAACAGCCTCTCTAGCAGTCAAAGGATGTCAATAAAAATTTCAATAAATTGGCTGGTCATGATGACGCACGCCTTTAACCCCAGCCAGCACTCAGGAGGCAAAGGGAGGCAGATCTCTGAATCTGAGGCCAACTTGGTCTACTGAGCTAGTTCCAGGACAGCCAGGGCTACACAGAGAAACAGTCTTGAAAAACAAAACCAAACCAAACAAATACACAACACTTGTTTGAATCCTGGTCTGGTGGCTCCATCCTAGAATCCCAGCTACTCAAGAGGCTGAGGCAGGAGGATCACAAGTTCAAAGCCAGCCTGGGCAACACAGAGAGACCATTTCAAAATAAAAGAGGTGGCATGAAAATGTAACTTAGTAGTCTTGCCCAAGACCATGTTCCATCAACAACAGAATTTATTCCAGCTGAATTCATTGGCACATACTTGTAACTCCAGCAGTCCAAAGGTTGAAGCAGGAAGATTTTCAGACTGAGGTCAAGTTGGACTACATATAGTAAGACTCTCTCAAAAAACAAACAAACCAGCCGGGCGGTGGTGGCACATGCCTTTAATCTCAGCACTCCGGAGGCAGAGCTAGGCGGATCTCTGTGAGTTTGAGGCCAGCCTGGTCTACAGAGCCAGATCCAGGAAAGGCGCAAAGCTACACAGAGAAACCCTGTCTCGAAAAACCAAAAAAAAAAAAAATTGCCTGTTTCTAGAAAGCCTGGCCTTTTCTCTTGGTTGTTTTTAAATTGAGACACAAAATATATCTATCTCCTTCAATTTAGTTTTTCACTAAGCGTTTACCCATAAGCACAGTAAGTCCATTTGTGTGTGTGTATGCTTGTAGAAGCCAGGAGAGGGCATCATTCCCCCCTGGGACTCAGAGTTACAGGTAGTTATGAACCACAGTTTGGGTCCTGGGAACGGATTCAGATTCCTCCGGAAAAGCTGAGGCATCACGTCATTCTTGTTTAAAAAACAAAACTAGAAAAGGACCATGGGGAAAACAAGAAATGTTTATTTTCCTAATTTTTTTCTGAAACGAATATGCTTTTTGTTGTTGTTTATGAAATAGGTCTCACTATGTAGCCTTGGCTGGACCTCACTATGTAGACTAGGCTGACCTCAAAATCATAAAGATCCACTTGGTTCTGCCTCCAGAGTGCTGGAATTTGCCACCAGGGCCAGCATGAATATGCTTTTTTAAAAGTTTTTTAAAGACACCTTTTAAAAACTCATTTTTTGTATATGTGCATGTGCCAAAACCCCTATGGAGGCCAGAGGACAACTTTAGGGAGTCAGATCTCTTTTTTCCACCATATAGATCTCTGAGATTCAATTCAGGTTCTTAGGCTTGGCTTCAGGCAACCATAATACTGAGCAATCTCACCAAGCCCTGAATATGACTTTTAAAATTTTTTCTTGGTTTTGTTTTTGGTTTGTTTTTGTTTTTCAACACAGGGTCTCTCTGTGTATCCCTGCCTGCTGTGGAACTCACTCTATAGACTAGGCTGGCCTTGAACTCAGAGATCCCCCTGTTTCTGTCTCCCAAGTACTAGGATTAAAGGTGTGCATCACCATTGCCTGGCAAAATTATTTTTTTTAAATACTATTTTAGCCAGGTGATGGTGTGCACGCCTTTAATCCCAGCACCTGGGGCCAGAGGCAGGCAGGTCTTTGTGAGTTCAAGGCCAGCCTGGTCTGCAAAGAAAGTTCCAGGACAGCCAGAGCTGTTACACAGAGAAACCCTATCTTGAAAAAAACCAAATAAATAAATAAAAATAGAAATACTATGTTAAAGTTCATTATAAAAGACATTGCAAATAAAAAAAATCACATATTGAAATTAACTCAATGAAAGATTATACAACTCAATGAACTTCAAAACAGAATAGCCAATAGAAAAAGTTCTTATCTGACTAAAAAAATTACACTTTTCTGAATTATTGTCCTTCAATCCTTACTTATATCTGTATTTTTTTCCTCTATCCAAGAATTTCTTCAAGCTATACAACTACAACCTTCATATTAAATATACTCTTGACTGAGGGGAGGCTGGGAGAAACTGAAGTGGATAGCATCAAAATTTCTTGAGGGTGTTGGGGGGGTGTAATGTTTCATACCTTTAATCCCAATATTTGAGAAGCAGTCAGGAGTATCTCTGT
Organism: Peromyscus californicus insignis; assembly: GCF_007827085.1. Classification (NCBI taxonomy): domain Eukaryota; kingdom Metazoa; phylum Chordata; class Mammalia; order Rodentia; family Cricetidae; genus Peromyscus; species Peromyscus californicus. Next base: position 657,998 of record NW_026294606.1, read on the forward strand.
GAGTTCAAATCCAGCCTAGTCTACATAGTGAAACGTTATAAACCCTATCTAAAACAAATATATATATACATTTCCATCGAATTTATCAAATTCCAGAAGAAGCATTTTAAGATGAAGAAAAACAATTCATAACGCAGAGTAGAAGGAAGGAAAAACAGCTTTCATCGTTCTCAACTCCTTTTCTTTTTTTTAAAAGCCACCACCCAACACCCCCCCCCCCACACACACACACACACACCCACGCGCCAGCCACGTGAATAATTTCTAGCAGGCTTGAAAGAAAGGCTCCTAAGGAACAATCCGTGACTAGGTAAGGCAGGAAGTGCGGCATTAGGAGGAGCTACGTGCTGACCATAGCTTCATCGTATTGGATTTATTTTTCCCATCTCTAGATTTTTCTAACTTCTATGGAAGCCCGCCTGCCTTCTTCCACTTAAGACCCAGCTTTGTTGTGGGCTAAAAAAAGCTCTCCACCCCGCAGATTTTAATCTAAAACTCTTAAGACTGAAAAAAGGAGGGCTGGGTGGATATTCCGCAGCAGACCTTTGTTCCTGAGCCTATCTTACTGGACCAAGGCACCACACGGACACCCACCCTCCAGGGAGGAGCTCTTCCTCGGCCCCTGGCGATCACCCAGCAGGACAGGTTAGGACCCGCGGCGTCACGCGCCTGGAGTCCCGCAGGCTCCGCCCCGAGGCAGGCACAGCCAATGATGGTGCGGGGGCGGGCCCTGCCGGGGCCGCAGCCTGGGAGGCTTTAAAGCCAGAGCCCAGGGCTGCTCCGCCAGATTTTCGGACCTCGGCGACCTCCAAGGAGCTGAGTCTGCGGAGTACTTGTAAGTATCTGGCCGCTCCAGGTGAGTGACCCCAGCGGGCCTAAACGCTGCGCGAGCGGGTATAGGGAGGAAAATGGAGCGTCTGGGGACCACAGCATCTGCAACCGGTTCTGGGGACGTCAGGGTAGGGGTGGTCCCTCGGCCTCCCCGGAGGGACGGGCCCGTGTTGCCGAGCGGGGTCGTCGTGAGGCCGCGAGACTCCGGGCCTGACGGGACCCGAAGGGGCAGCAGGACCCCTTCAAGCCGGTCACGGGCCCAGGGCTCCCTGTGCCGCCATAACACCCGTGGGCGGTGGCTACGAAGGCAGAGCGGACGTCAAGCCCCCGGCCCGGCCCAGCCTGGACCCTAACCCGAACCAGGATCACCCAGGGAGGTATCGCCTTGAGGCTTCAGTTCTGGAAAGTCAGTTCTCCAGCTGTGCATTACTTAAAGTGTGAGATGGCACCCTACCTCTAGGGACTCCTGTATCCCCATTTGAAGTCACAAAATACTGTCAGTAAATAACCTGGACCAAGTTGCCCTCTTAAGTTTTTGAGGAGACTCAAGACTATTATGGTACTGTAATGGAAAAGAGTTTATCCCAGTTCCTATGCCACTTACTTGGCAGTTTTCATTTCAACAGCTGAATCGAATAACTTTCAAAGATTAATTCCTGGCTTGTTTTTCTCCACTCAACGCCCACACTTATTAACATGTGGAAAGACATTTCTGCTCTGTTAAGGTGATTTTAACTATTTTAAATAAACTGGTTTGCTGCTGGGCTGGTGGCTCATGACTAAATTCCCAGCACTTGAGAGATGGGGCCAAATAAGAGTTCAAAGCCAGCCTGAACTACATGAGACCCTGTCTATAAAAGAAAAAGACTTTGTTGGATTCTCATTTCCTCTTCTTTTCCTTCCCTAGGTATTTGAACCATGAATCTTTTACTCCTCCTGGCTCTCCTGTGCTTGGGAACAGCCTTAGGCATTCCAAAATTTAATCAAACATTTGATGCACAGTGGCACCAGTGGAAGTCCACACACAGAAGGCTGTATGGCACGGTTTGTAACATTCACAGCGTCGGAGAGAATGGTCCTCCTTGCTCTGGGAAGTTTATAGCCAGAGTAGTCTCTAGAAGCGGGCTTTTAGCAGGAACAGTCCAATCACATACCCATTGCGAACAGAATAGAGCACAGATATCTCTGTTGTGTGCTTTGGGGAGGAGGAATGCTTTCCAGAGTGTACAGCTACCCCTGTTACAGTAGGTCCACTTGGTCAGGAGGATTGGATTTTTTAAAGGCTTTTTTATTTTAATATGTATATGTATATATGTGTGTATGAGTGTTTTGCTTGCATTTATGTCTGTGTATCATGTGTATCCTTGAACTAGAGTTATGAACGCTTGTGATCTATAAGTGATGCTGAGAATTGAACCTGGGTCCTCCACGAGAACAAGGGGTTTTAACCACTGAGCCATCTCTTCAGGGCCCTAGCCAACCCCCTTTTGGGGGGAGACAGGGTCTCACTATTAACTCTTACTGTCCTGAAACTCACTGGAGACCAGCCTCGAACTCAGAGATTCACTTGCCTCTGCCTCCCCAGTGCTGAGAGTAAAGACATGTGTCAGCATACCTGGATTTTTAACAAAAATAAAAACTGCCAGTTCCATGTTTGCTTCTAGAATGAGGAAGAATGGAGGAGAGCAGTGTGGGAGAAGAATATGAAAATGATCCAGCTGCACAATGGGGAATACAGTGAGGGGAAGCATGGCTTCACCATGGAGATGAATGCCTTTGGTGACATGGTGAGTGTGACATGATGCAGACTCTCTGTACCTTCTCCATTTTCTTTTTACAAAGCTATCTCACCTTTTCAACTTTTTGTTTGCATTTCTTGAAAGACCAATGAGGAGTTCCGGCAGTTGGTGAATGGCTATAAGCACCAGAAGCACAGGAAGGGGAAGGTATTTCAGGAGCCTCTGCTGCTTCAGGTCCCCAAGTCTGTGGACTGGAGAGATAAAGGTTGTGTGACTCCCATAAAGAATCAGGTATGAGGGCTAGGAGAAGTCTCAGTTGTACGAGCATGAGCATGAGGACCTGAGGTTGATCCCCAGAGTCCGCACTTGGAAGAGAAAGTCAATGTGGTAGCTCTTATAATGCCAGTGAGCAGGAGGCAAGACAGACAGATAGGTTCCCAGGGCTTACTGGCCCACCAGCCTGGTCAAATCAATGAGTTCCAGCTAAATAAAATAAAGACAGCCTGTCTCAGAAAACAAGGTAGATAGTGACTGAGGCAGTACCCAGGGTTGGCCTCTGGCATACATACATACCTACCCCTTCCCCCTAAAGTATCAGGTGTGACCATGCCTGGTTCATACCTTCTGCATAAAGGCCATGGAGGAATTGGGAGTTTGCTTTGCTATAATGCAGTGTGATATGCAAGTTCTTTATTATTATTCCTTGGAGGTTTTATACACTCAGCCCCTGACATCCCCTTGTCAACCATACCAACACCAACACCCCCAACGAGTCCCCATCCCACCCTCAAGTCTTTTTGTTCTGTAGCCCATGGAGTTTAACCAAGGCCACCCAGCCTGCCATGCACAGGGTGTGACATAGCTGTCCACCCACTAGAGCATGGACCACTCTGACGTCACTGAAGATGATTTCCCTCCCCCAGTAGCCATCACCTGCCAGTAGCTCCTGAGAGGGGCCCGGCCCTGTTAGACCCTCTCTCTCTTCTCTATGCGTTAGCCTTGACCCCACGCAGTATTCTGATCTGTTTCTTGGTGTACTACACCTTTGGAGCATGAATGAAACAGGGTCTCACTATAGAGTCCAGCCTGGCCTTGAACTCAGAATCCTCTTGCCTTAATCTCCCAGGTGGATTTCAGGCATATATTGCCACACCCAGCTTCCTGTTTACTATTTTTAAGGCATGCATATGTAAAAGCTGTTGGCTGTCTTTGTCTTGTAAAACCACTGACCTCTTTCTCTTTTCAGGGCCAATGTGGTTCTTGTTGGGCTTTTAGCGCCACTGGGGCTCTAGAAGGACAGATGTGCCTTAAGATTGGCATACTCACCTCACTGAGTGAGCAGAACCTTGTGGACTGTTCTCAGGCTGAAGGCAATCAGGGCTGCAATGGTGGCCTGATGGATTATGCCTTCCAGTATGTTCTTAACAACAAAGGTCTGGATTCAGAGGAGTCCTATCCCTATGAAGGAAAGGTAATTGATTTATTTCATCTTTGTTTTCAGAAAAGGAAACATTACCAGACCGATTTTTAGAGTTTGTTCTTTGTGGGTGACTAACTAACAGCGTTCTGTTTCGGGGATGGTTGAGTACTGACCTGACATTGTGAGCTGCACACCACAGTGTTTTGTTTCTAGAACTCGTGTTCTAAAAAGTAAACAGTTAATGATCAAGTCTCTCCTTTAACTTTCAAAGGATGGAACCTGTAAGTACAGACCTGAGTTTTCTGCAGCTAATGACACAGGCTACGTGGATATCCCTCAGCTGGAGAAGGCCCTTATGAAGGCTGTGGCACTTGTGGGGCCTATTGCTGTCGCTATAGATGCCAGCCATCCGTCTTTCCAGTTCTACAGTAAAGGTAATTGTTAGAATTAGTGCCACCCTGCCTTTGTGATGAGTTTTGCTTCCTAAGACTGTTGGAATTTTGAGTCTGCATTTAATGGGCAGATGTTTCTATTTGACTGGTTAGGCATTTTCAAGGTTTCTCTTATTTAATTATGTTGGGGGTGTGCATGTAAGTGCAAGTACCCTCAGAGTCCTGAAGCGTCAGATCCCCTGGATCTGGACTAAGAGGCAATTAATTGTAAGCCACCTAATATGGGTACTAGGTTCCCTACAGAGCATGGAATACCTTTAACTGCTGAGCCATCTCTCCAGCACCCTCTTGGGGGATGAATGTGTCTGTGCTATGAATGCATATGGGGTTAGAGGACAACTTGCAGGAGTCAGTTCTTTTTACTGTGTGTGGCCTCAGAATCAAACTCAGGCCCTGAGCCTTCTTTTTTTTGTTTTGTTTTGTTTTGTTTGTTTTTTTTCGAGACAGGGTTTCTCTGTGTAGCTTTGCGCCTTTCCTGGAACTCACTTTGTAGACCAGGCTGGCCTCGAACTCAGAGATCCAAACTCACAGAGATCCACCTGCCTCTGCCTCCCAAGTGCTGGGATTAAAGGTGTGAGCCACCACCGCCCGACTCAGCCCTGAGCCTTCTTAACAAGCACCTTTACTGATTGAGCCGTTTTACCATCTGAATATTTCTTTGAATATTGTGAATTGCTTCTATAGATAGAACCTAATTTACCTAACTTTCTCCAGAAGACTTCTTACTGCTATAATTAGGACTTTAAGGGGCCTGTTGTTCAGTTGTAGCGGGGAGGGGAGAGAAAGCTTGCTCATTGATAAGCTTTGTCTTTATTTTAGATTTAAGAGTAGCAGGGGTTATGGTAATTGGTATGCTAGTAGATAAGCATACCAATACCAATGTTAAGACCAAGATATCTAACACAAGATATGTGGTTCTCAAAATTTCTTCCCATGCTGGGATTAGAGTGGGATAGTTGTTTGGCATTAAAGGTTTTTTTTTTTTTTTCTTATCTTTGAGAAACACATTTTTTTAATCTTTTTTTTCCTTTTTTATTTTACATACTAACCAGTTTTCCCTCCCTCCTCTCCTCCCATTTTCTTCCCTCACCTCCCTTCTTACCCCCACATCCACTCCTCCTCCCTCTCCATTCAGATGGGGTAAAGTCTCCCTTGGGAATCCACAAAGCATATCAAGTTGTAGCAGGACCAAGCTTCCCCCTGCATCAAGGCTGCACAGGACATCCCAACATGGGGAATAGGTTCTAAAGAGCCAGCTCATACATCAGGGACTAGATGGAAAATGGATCCTGTCACCATAGGCTTTAAAACAATAGAATTTTTTTAATTGAGATAAGAATGTAGTTCAGTCAATAGTGTTTCCTAGCATTCTTGAAGCCCTGGTTTAGTCCCAGCACCACATGAGCCAGGTGTTGTAGTTCATTTATGTAATCCCAGCACTCAGGAGGCAGAGGCAGGAAAATCAAGCAATCAAGTGTAGCTAGAGTTTTCCTGCCTGGCCCACAGTCAGGACAAATCTCTCTCAGCCGCCAGTTTCACAGGCGTTCAGCTCCAACCAAGTAAACACACAAAGACTTACATTGCTTACAAACTGTATGGCCGTGGCAGGCTTCTTGTCTATTTCTTCTATCTTAAATTAACCCATTTCTATTAGTCTAGACCTTGCCACATGATTCGTGGCTTACCGGTATCTTAACATCTTCTCATGGCGGTGGCTGGCAACGTCTATCTGACTCAGCCTTCCACTTCCCAGAATTCTCCTCTCTGCTTGTCCCACCTATACTTCCTGCCTGGCCACTGGCCAATCAGTGCTTTATTTATTAACCTATCAGAGCAACACATTTGACATACAGAACATCCCACAGCAATCAAGCCCATCCTTGGCTATATAGCAAGTTGGAGAGCAGCTTGGACTCAGTATTTGAGATGGGATTTTATTATTGTCACCCTGGCTGGCCTAGAACTCTTCATGTAGACCAGGCTGGCCTCAAAGACCTGTCTCTGCTATGCTGGGAGTAAGGCATGCACCACCTTACCCAGCATCACCACTACCATTTTTTAACTAGTGTCTTCTACAGAATTTGGGATCTGTGACATTGTGGGGGACAGGGTGGGTCACTGTCCTATGGTGATTGGAACCTCTCACTCAGTGTTCATTTAACTGCCAGGCATTTACTATGAACCGAATTGCAGCAGCAAGGAGCTTGACCACGGGGTTCTGGTGATTGGCTATGGATTTGAAGGAACAGATTCAAATAAGAATAGATTTTGGATTGCCAAGAACAGGTAAAAGATTCTAAATGTTTTATTTTAAATTGAAAAGAGAGTTCTTAGGGGGGTGGGGAATCAATATTTCGATGCCAGTCAAATTTTAAAATCCTGGAAGTCTTTCTCACATTTAGAGTGAAGGATTTGTGTTTAAGATTCTGAACTAAGCTTGTTGGGGAGATTCATACTTACTTGTAATATTGAATTTCCAAATTTGGCCCCAAAATTAAAATAAGGCTGTGAGACCTGTGTGATTTCAGCCTGCTTTTCTTTTTCTAGTTTTCAGCAAGAGATGGCCAGCAGAAACCTTAGCACATGTGTTATCTACATTTTGTTCTCAGCTCTCAGCAGCCTTAAAGCCTGTCAGAATTAAGTCTCACAGCTAGTTATTTTTCATTGAGATATAGCATAACATTGAATGTGGAGACACAGCATTCTATTAAAATCCTAGTTTGCCTCATTTTCCTTTTAAAAGTTAAGAGGGTACTAAGGATGTAACCCAGTTGGCAAAATGCTTGCCTAGAATATGCAGAAGCCTGGGTTCAGTCTCCAGCACCACGTAAAACCTAGTGTGGTGGGTGTGCCTGTATCCCAACACTGATGGAGGAAGGAGATCCAACAATTCAAGGGCATCCTCTTTTAGAGAATTAATGAGGCTAACCTTGGCTACACAGAACCCTGTCTCAAAATAAGTGAGGGGCTGAGGCAATGACTGTATGGATAAAGTACTTGCCGCTGGGTCATGAGGACCTGTGTTTGGCTCCCCAGCACCCACATATAAGCCATCTACTATAACACTGTACCCCCAGTGCTGGGTGGTTGGGGGGATGTCAGTTCCAGGTTCAGTGAGAGATCCTGTCTCAAAAAAGTAAAAGACTGCTAGAGGAAAGCACCGCATCTACCTGTAGCTTCCACAGTTAGAGTGACAGGAGTGAGTGCCCTGTATAGTTTACGTGGAGATCTTGGAGCACTCAGAGCTAACTAAGTGTTAATTATTAATCACTCTATTTCCTTGAATCTCTTTCAGCTGGGGTCCTGATTGGGGCATGGAAGGCTTCTTCCATATAGCCAAAGACAGGAACAACCACTGTGGAATTGCCACTGCTGCCAGCTATCCTACCGTGAAATGATGGAAAGTGGTAATTAAAGACTCACGGACACTACGGAATTTAATCTTAAAATTGACCAAACCCTTATTGACACCGTAGTACTTGAATCATTGAAGATCCAAGTCATGATTTGAATTCTGTGACATTTTTACATGGTTAAATGTTACCACTACTTAAACTACTCTTATAAACAGCTTTATAATATTGAACACTCATTGCTTAATTCCAAGTCTGGAATATTTGTTTTATAAAGGATGTATAAAGCTTTCTTTAGCTTTTGAAAATAAATTTTAGTTCAGTGTGTATAGGTGGGACTTCTTTTTGTAATGTGTTGAGAAATGTTTGGGACTAAAGACTGGCTCAGGGTGTCATTGTACAGTATGAAAAGGCTAACAGGTGCTGCTGAGGCCTTCTGGTTTTAAGGATACATAGATTTTTTTCCATCAGCTTCCCATCAGGTATATGTATTTGAATCTAGCTTATGGGATAATTGGGTTTTGGAGGTTTTAGGGGGTTTGGGTGTGTGTGTGTGTGTGTGTGTGTGTGTGTGTGTGTGTGTGTGTGTGTGTGTGTGTGTTAGATGCGATACATGTTAGAGGTCAGAGAACAACTTGGAGGAGTCCATTCTTTCCTTCTACAGTGTTGGTTTTAGGGATTAAAATCAGGTTGTCAGGCTGGCTACTTTTAACACAGCCATCTTGCCAGCCCCACTAGTTTTAAGTGGCATATAATTACATGTGTTTATGAAATACAATATAATGTTTTGATACATGTATAATATGAAATGATTAGATAGGGCTCATACGCTCACCTCATTTTATCACTTAACGTTTTTTTAACTGTTTTTAAAGTACACAGTATATTACTGTTAGAGACAGTCTTATTATGTAGCCTAAACTGGTCTTAAACCCATGATCCCCTCCTTCAGCCTTCTAAGGCTAAAGTAACAAGCATGTGTTGTTATACTCAGTCTCAAGTCTTGTATCTGGCAAAACTTAACAAATTCAGAAGAATAAGAGCAAATTGTTCTACACAGTGGTTCTCAAACTCCCTAATGTTGTGACTCTTTTAATATAGTTCCTCATGTTGTGGTGACCTCCAACCATAAAATTTTGTTCATTGCTACTTCATAAGTATAATTTTGATACTGTTATGAGTCATAATGTAAATGTTTTTGGAGACAGGTTTGCCAAAGGAGTCTTGAACCACAGACTGTTCTAGAGAGTGAGCAGACATGCAGATGCAGATGTGTAGGTTTTCCATGTTAGGAGGTTGCTGACTAGAAGGGGGTTAGGTGTGATGAAGCTCTGAGGTGCTGGAGAAGCTCCTTACATTACAGATGAAGACCACAATACTGCAAAGACCAGACATGGTGAGTTGCCAGGATACTGGGCTTTGTCATGTCACCCCAGCTGATAGCCACCTCATGCTACCCAGGATTGGCAACAATACATTGAACAGTTGTGATTAACATATCTCAGGTTTTGGTAACATGGAGAAGTGTGTTCAAGGTCCATGCGAAATCAGCTGAGACCACAAAAGTTGCTCTCGGGCTTTGGAAGATGACTGAGAAACCATGAGGGAAGGACAGGCCAGAAGTCTCTAGGCCAAATAAGCGTCAGTAACCTAATCCCTGACTTAAAATAAACTTGGAAGGGAATAAAATAGACTGACATAGTCACACAGCCAGAAAGTGTGACTAAAACAGTATTTTATTTTTGTGGTGTAGTTGTTGCTTGGTTTGCTTGTTTTTTAAGACAGGGTCTCTCTATAGCCCTGGCTGTCCTGGAGCTCTTTAGACCAGGCTGGCCACAAAGTCAGAAATACACATACCTCTGCCTTCCAGTTGCTGGGGTTAAAGACATACACCAGGACACCCAGCAGTATTTTCTTGTTTAAAAGATAGTGAAAATATCCCTACATTCTGGGAGCCAAATGTTTGTGCAAGTGTAAAATGTATAAGACCTACGTCTGTCCTCGGTCAAATAAGGAAATGCAGGTGATAACATGGTGAAATACTTACCAAAGCCATAAGCTATTGTGAAGGAAATGGGTGCTGAGGAACAGGCATGAGATACTGTGAGGTGACCTTAGTTCACAGCCATCTACCAGACTGCATTTTCTAAAAAAGAGTTTCTGTTCATTCTTTTTTTGAGACAAGGTCTCTCTCTATATAACCCAGAACTCTTAAGTAGACTTGTCTGGCCTCAGATTCAGAGGTCTGCCTGCCTCTGCCTACCTGGTGCTGAAATTAAAGACATGATGTGTCACAAATGCCCAATGCTTAATTTTCTTTAATTTTTTTATTATACATTTATTTTGAGGGGGGGAGATATGTGTGTGTTCACATACATTTGTGCATGTGGAGGTTGGAAGACAAGGTATGGGAGTCACTTCTCTCCTACCATATAGGTGCCAAGGATTAAAATCAGATTATTATGCTCAGCAACAAGTCCTTTACCCTCAGAATCAATGGGGCATGAAATCTGCTGAGCTGTGTAACACGAATTTTAGTTGCTCTTAATAAAAACCCAGAGTCAGATATAGGGGTAAATGCTGAAAGATCAGAGAAGTAAAGGAGCCAGCCAAGGTCACCTCTTACCTCCACGATGACTTGGACTGAGAAAGAGCTGAGCTGTCTCCATCCTTATCACTTACTCTCTCTGCCCAGCCATATCACACTGCCTGTCTGTTGTCTATACAGACCTCTATGCTTAGCTAATGGTTAGCTACACTTTCTGATCTTCAGGCAAGCTTTAGTTGTTAGAGGACAAACAAAATATCACATTTCCCTCTTTTTGTCTAAAATTTAAAAAGGTTATAACTAATAAGAAAAAACTATATGCAGTAAGTACAATAACTATATACAATATATACAGGCAATAACTACATCAACAATGCCTTAGTCCATAAACATTTGACAAATTCAGAGAAAATACTCCATTGTCTATGCTATTTTGGTGAGTCCAGAAGGTTTTACCTACTTTCTAGTCTAACTTGCATTACCAAACTATCTTTAACGTCTCTCAGTGCTATACACTTTACACCCTTTTAATGAGTTTCTTTTCTGAGTCTGCTAACAAAAGGAAACTATAACTATAACGTCTTCAACTCCATCATAGACCAGAGAAGGAAATATTACCTGAGTAACCAGGAAGTACAAGCAGGTGACTTCCAAAAAAAATGAGATGACAGAAAAGGCTGGCTGCCTGGACAGTCAACCAAGTTTCCTCTGTAATGCTGGGGCATCAATCTTCAGCCTACAGGCCTAGAATATAAGACAGACTGGTATGAAACAGAATTTTTGAAGGACTGTCCTGCCTTGTCTTGGCAAGATTTGGCAGTCACTTGTGTCATGCTTGTCCAATTTGGACAGCATACTGTCAGCAGTTGAGACCAGCACTTTCCTGCCCAGTGGCTAACTTTTGCTACAAAGAAAGTGAATTCCTTGGGGAGTTCCTTTGCTCATCTTTTCTGAAGTAGATTGGTGCTGCCAGGAGCAGACATGTCTCATTGTCATGAAAAAAAGAACCAATGTTATTAAAACATCTTAGATACCATAGTTTGTAGATCTCTGAAGTGTTTGAAGATGACTTGTCTATTAAAAATATATCTCTGACCTTGAAAACATACCTAATATGACTACAAGTTCGATTGTATGTTACTGATTACTAACCTGCATTTCCTAATTCTAAATAGTTGGTAATAATAACTTTCAAGGACTATTAAATGAGCTGTATAGGTACAATACCTTGAACAAAACTAGAAATGTGTATACAGTATGTTCTAACAAAAATGACCTTAAATTTGTATCAGTAAACAAAGATCTATATCAATGTAAAATATTTAAGACTATTACTTGCTCTTTTGGTTTAAAAGTAGATTCAGTAATCTACCTTTTTATCCTATTTCTATATCACCCCCTTTTTCTTTTCAGTTAGATTCAATAATCTGCCTTTATATCCTTTCATATCTATATCCCCCTTTTTTCTTTTCAAAACAAGAACCCTGAATCTGAACTCCTTGGTACAACTTTTTTCCTGACTATTACCAATAATAACTTGTAACCAACCACCCTAAACAATGACAACTATCCATAACCCACTGAATAATCAAAAACCACCCTCCCTACCTCTTGGGAATGTGGGCATTGTGTTCTTAAAATTACTTCCTGCTGTCTGGGGACAACATCTTTAGGGGATCCTGAAAAGAAAAATTGGGGTTAATTGTCCGGTCCTAGGAGAGGTAGCTGTATCATTTGTTATCCAGTCTCTGCATAATGCCAAAGTGCAGGGCTTGTCTCAAGTACTGGCTAGAGTAGTCTGTGAGGCTAGATCATCTCATCTCAGAATTGTCCTGAGCAGTTTGTAGTCCAAAGCTGATCTTTAGGGAGTGTTTGTCAGCTTAGTGGCGATATCATAGTGCAGGTGGAATCATCGTTGTAGGGCCCCATTCTCCTTTTGGAGACTTAAAAGATTGCTATTAGTCATGGTCATGGTTCACTGCAGAAAAACATTTTAAATGCCCTATGCAGCAGATCTTGAAGAGGTTGAAGGACCATAATTTGTAACATACATTCAGAGTATAAAAATTTAATTCCTAGATAACTGATAGGAGACTCAAACAAGATCATGTACAGGAAGCTAGATAAAACTTTTTTTCTAGAATTAGTACTCTATATGATCATTAATATCATGACAAAAGTTAAAGTATATAAATCTTCTAAATTTTGAGATAATATTTATACATTCAAAGTATTAAAGAGTCAAAATCAAACCAAACAATTATGAAATTAGTGGCAATAGAATAGTCCCTAAATTTTAGTTTTTCTTCTGACCCATACCAGGTGGTTCTTTTTTTTTTTTTTTTTTTTTTTTTTTTCCCTCTCGAGACAGGGTTTCTCTGTGTAGCTTTGCGCCTTTCCTGGAACTCACTTGGTAGCCCAGGCTGGCCTCGACTCACAGAGATCCGCCTGGCTCTGCCTCCTGAGTGCTGGGATTAAATGCGTGTGCCACCACCACCCGGCCCAGGTGGCTCTTCTGACATGAGAAAGAAATTTTTGGATTTTACTTTAACAAGCATGCTTAGGTTTAGAGAAGGAGAGAGCTACACTCCAGCTCCAAAGATGGCTTTAATTTTCAATCGGATTAGTACTACAAAAAGATCATTTATTTGTGTTTTGTGTCTGTAGAGAACAGCAGAAAAAAAAAACAGGAAGATTTATGAAATTTTAATCATGTTGGTGATATGATATATCAATAGGCCAATTTACTCTTTTTCTTGGGACATTTTTTGTTTCTGGATGATTTGTCCTTTTTCTTCACATGTCTCATTTGTTCAGTGGTCTTCAGATTCCTTAGTTGGATGCCTTCATTCTCCTGAAAAGACAAAAACAAACCCTGCCCTAACCCTAACTTTGGGGAGATTCCCTTTTGTCAAGTTATAGCTGATCAAATGAAAAGCTTTTGTTAGTTTTAAAAGTTTTAAAGTTAGTTTAGATTGAATTACCATGCTGGTTGATGAACTGTCACATCTTCTAATCAAGAGGTCTTCCTTGTTCAAATCTAATCTTTATCAATTTTGATGGCATCCATAGCTTTTATTCTGTGGAAACAAAAGCAAAGCTTTATCCCCATGTAACATATATCCTGGTTTCCATTCTGAGGTCAGCACATATTTAAAGTATACAGGCTGATTTAACTCTGTAGTTTTTTCTATTATCCAACGTCTCTCTGCAGCTATTGTTCCTTTCTCATTGACTTTTAGAAAATTTAAAGTTAATAAAGCATTATTCAATCTATCTCTGGGGTCTTTATTACCCCTTTCTGTTTATTTAGCATATCCTTTAGAGTTCAATTTGATCTTTCAATAACTGTTTGCCCTTTAGGATGGTGTGGTATACCTATAATATGCTTTATATTGTAATAAGCCAAAAACTGTTTCATTTTACTAGAGACATATGATGGAGCATTGTCTTACTTTGTACAGGTATCCCCATGATGGCCATGACTTCTAATAGATGTGTAATTACAGAATCAGCCTTTTTGGAGCTCAAAGCAGTTGCCCATTAAAATCCTGAATAGGTATCAGTGATGTGGTGTACATATTTTAATTTTCCAAATTCTATAAAATGAAACACATTCATCTGCCAGATTTCATCCCTTTGAGTACCTTTTGGGCTACATCCTGCAGGTAGTGGAGTGTTGTTGTATAAAAAGAACAAGTAAGGGGTTGGGGATTTAGATCAGTGGTAGAGCGCTTGCCTAGCAAGTGCAAGGCCCTGGCTGGGTTCAGTCCTCAGCTCCAGGGGGAAAAAAAAAAAGAAATGTTGGCTCATGCCTTTAAATCCCAGCACTTGGGAGGCAGAGCCAGGTGAATATCTAAGTTCAAGGCCAGCCTGGTCTGCAGAGTGAGATCCAGGACAGGCACCAAAGCCACACAGAGAAACCCTGTCCCAAAAAATAAACAAACAAAAACAAAATTAAAAAAAAAAACAAATAGGACATTTCCTTGTAATTTCCTTGGCTTGTTGCCAAGTGATCTAAAAATCCTTTTTTGAACCCATACTATTGACATGTTTTTCTATGAAATCTGAGGCCTCCAACACATTTCCTATCAATAGTTGATCAATTTCTTCATTACCTTATGCTAGAGAGCCTATCAGAACCATATGGTATCTGATATGTGTTGTATACGGGATGATTTCTATTTCTGATTATTTCTTGTAGCTAAATAACAAAGTTAATTCTGACTCATCAGGAATAAATTCAGCACTTTCAATGTGTAAAACAACTTTCTGCATACTGAGAGTCAGTAAATATGTTAAGGGGGTCTGTAAAATCCATTAATACCATTAGAATAGCATATAATTATGACCTTTGGACACAATCATAAGGGCTTTGAGCCACTTAAATTTCCTGATTTATAACCTGCCTTTCCTGATTTGTTTGCATCAGAATAGAAAGTAGGGGCTCCAGATATTGATGTTTCCTGTACAATGTGAGGAAGAATTCAGTTAGTTCTCTTTATAAATTTGATTCACTTTCTGCCCATAATTTGTCAATTTCATCATTACTTTTAAAAAAAGGTACTAAAATTACTGCTAGGTCTATTCCTGCTAATTGATGAAGTCTCAATTTTCTTTTGAGAACCAACTCAGAGACCTGTTCCACATAAGTTTTTAATTTTTTACTCTGTTTATGTGATAAAAAGATCCATTCTAAGATAATATCTTCCCTCTGAATTAATATTCTGTAGGAGAATGCATAGAGTGTAAGATAACCAGAATGAAATCAAGCTCTGGATCCAAACTATCCACATGTGCATCCTGTAATTTCTTTTCCACCAAAGCCAGTTCTCTCAGGTTCAGCTGATAATTCTCTTGGACTATTTAATTCCTTGTCACCTTTTAAGGTTAGAAACAAATTACTCAGTTCTTGATTTTTTTACTCCAATAGTGGGCCATAGATACCAATGTCTCCCAGCAATCTTTCAAAGTCATTAAGATGTAGTAGAATATTATTTTAAGGTGTGTTATTTCTGTTTATGTTCATTTGTTTAACTGTGAAGCTGTGTTACTGTGCCTGTGTAAAACACTTGATGGTTAATAAAGAACTGGCCAATAACAAGGCAGGATAGAAATAGGCGGGGCTGTCAGGTAGAGAGTATAAACAGCAGGAGAAATCTGGGAAGAGGAATCTAAGATCTAGGAGCCAGAGAAGGAAAAGGACTCCAAGGGCCAGCCACCTAGCCACACAGCAAGCCATGGAGTAAGAGTAAGATACAGAAGAGACCATGAAAGCCCAAAGGCAAAAGATAGATGGAATAATTCAAGTTAAGGAAAGCAGGCTAGAAACTAAGCCAAGCTAAGCCAGGCATTCATAAGTAATAATAAGCCTCCATGTATGATTTATTTGGAAGCTGGGTGGCAGGCCCCCCAGAAGAGAGCAAAAACCTCCAACAACATTAATAGTCTGCACTTGATCTCTCCTAGTTTGCATCTTTTGGGGTTGAATTTTTTTGTATCCTAAGTAATTAATACAATCTCCTCTTCATATTTTTTGGAGCAAATTGTAATCTCCAACAAGGCAAATTTTTTTCTACTCCTTCAGACATTCTTTCTAAAGTATCTACATTTGTGTCAGCTAGCAAAATGTCATCCATATAACAGTAAACTATATATTGATGAAATTGTTTACTTATCGTTTCCAACAGCTGATATACAAAATAGTGACACAGGATGGGGCTATTTAACATTGTTTATGGGAGAACCCTCCATTGATATCTCTTAACAGGCTGAGAATTATTAGACATAGGCACTGTAAGGGCAAAATTTTCTCTGTCTTTTTCTTGCAATGTTATAGTGAAGAAACAATCTTTTAAATCAATAACTATAAGAGGCCATCCTTTAGGTAACAGAGAGGGCAAAGGAATTCCATACTGTAGAGAGCCCATTGGCTGAATCACTTTATTAAAAGCTCTTAGGTCTGTTACCATTCTCCACTTACCAGATTTCTTTTTAATAACAAATACAGGAGAATTCCAAGGGCTGGTTGATTCTTCAATATGCTGAGTATTTAGCTGCTCCTGTACCAGCTGTTCTAAGACCTGTAGTTTCTCTGTTGTTAAAGGCCATTGTTCAACCCATACAGTTTTGTCAACCATGTTAAAGGTAGGGCTGTTGGTGCCTTTGAAAGATCAGCAGCTATTGTGCCCTGTTCTTTTACAACCTGAATGGTCAGTAATTGTTCTTTATAATACCTTCTAATATTTTCCCCAAAATATATGTTAATTTATGGTTTGTTTCTGAGATTGGAGGAATGTTAATCTGAGTATTCCATTGCTGTAACAAATCACATCCCCATAAATTCATTGCTATATTAGCCACATGAGGCTTTAATTTTCCTCTCTGTTCTTTTGGCCCTATACATTCAAACCATCTTCTGCTCTGTTTTACCTGAGATGACATTCCAATCCCTAAAAGCTGAGAAAAGGCCAATTTGAATGCCAAGATTCTGGTGCAATTATTGTTACATCTGCACCTATGTCTATAAGACCTTCAATGATGTCATTTATTCATATTTTTAATTTTAGTCTTTGTTCTTTTATAGAAGTTTGCCAAAGTATTTGCTTTACAGTTTCTCCTGAATTTTTTTTTCTAAAGCTCTTCTATCATCCAGAGCAGTATGGTTTTTTACAATAGGCATTAGGTTCTTTAATTGCTCTGGGAAGGAGTTTCCTCCATGATGACAGGAAATAACTGAACTGAATTTGACATGGGGGCCTGTGAGAGGCCCCTCAAGGTGTTTCCCAATGGCAAAGGGTTACCTTGAGTGTCCCTTGTTGATCTACATTCACTAGTCCACTGTCTCTGCATACTTCAGAAGGGAGGTTTGTTCTGTTTGGATTATTCTTAGAAAAAGCATTGTTCTTAGGAATGCCTTTTTACAATCTTTTTTTTTTTGTGTGGTGACCTTGTTTGCCACAATTGAAACACTTGACATTTCAATTTTTATGAGATTCAATATTGACCGTATCTCGGATCTATTGTGCTAAGGATGCTAATCTTGCCTTTAACAGCCTAATTACCCTTTTGCATTGTGCATTAGCATTATCAAAAGCCAGAGATTCAATTATTATTTGCCTAGCTTCTGAATTTGGTATCATTCTAGTTACTGCTGAAATCAGTCTTTGTAAGAAATCAGTAAAGGTTTCTTTTGGACCCTGTATAACTTAGTAAATAACTCAGTTTTCTTTCCTACTTCTTCAATTCTGTCCCAAGTATTCAAGGCTGCCACATGGCATAAAGCCAGGGTGTAGTCATCATATAGTGATTGGCTTTCTACATTAGCGTAATCTCCCTCTCCAAGAAGTTGGTTGTAGGCAGAAGTTTCTGTTCTGCTGACAACTCCCAAATACCTAGCAGCCACTTCCCAAATTACCACAGAGAAGCTTATATTAATTATAACTGCTCAGCCATTAGCTCAGGCTTATTACTGACTAGATCTTGCACTTAAATTAACCCATAATTCTTATGTATGTTCAGCCATGAAGCTCGGTACCTTTTCTCAGTCTGGCATGCTCATCTTGCTTCCTCTGTGTCTGACTGACGACTCCTCACTCCACCCTTCCTTTTCCCAGCATTCTCTTAGTCTGCTCGCCCTGCCTATACTTCCTACCTGGCTACTGGTCAACCAGCATTTTATTAAACCAATGCAAGAGACAATTTTTTACAGTGTACAAGAGCATTATCCCACAGCAGTTGATCTTGGGAGATTTTTATACCTCTAGCTCTACTTCACTGTTCAATGGTCCTAGTCTCATCTTTCCACCAGGTCCTCCACTGTAATTGAGGACCAGGCTCGAAGACTGCTATAACCAAGTCTCTCCAGTCTTGAGAGATAATTCTATTACAAGTTCACCATGAGTTCAACAACTGCTTCAAAAAAGGTGAATGCATGCCGTAGAGACTATCACTTCCTTGAGTTTCCTTAAATCTAATATTTCCATAGGAATCCATTCAGCTCTTACACAGCCTTGAGGATATCTATCATTTGGTAATTTCTTTAAAGTTACTGGGTAAATTTAAGTTGGTTATTTGAAAAACCGTAGGCTGTTCTTTAACCTTATAATGCAAAGTTGAGATTGGTTCTCCTTTAAGTTCCTCTATCTGGGTCTGACTATCTCTATGATCTGTTTTAATAAGTTTTTCTAGAACTTTTATTTTAGTAGTCATATTAATCAACTTTTTTAGTGTTTATAATGTTTATAATTGACATTACATAAATTATCCTCTTATTTAATTGTTCCATTTTCAAATTGTCCACCATATTATCATATAGAGACCCAACTCCCTCCATTGTAATAGTCTTTCCCATTTTTAAATGTGGGATAAAAACTCTCCTTTAACTAATTCCCCCCTTTAAGAATTCCCAATTGTCTCACCAAATCTGCCAATGATGACGATGAAGATGTGAGGCTGACTTCTTCTGCATAGAACAGTAGAAGCCCAAGCATGCTACCTAGTTTGGCAGCAGCCCTAGGAGGGGGCCCAGGGAAACCCCACAACCCACCAGAAGAGGAAACCCACTGTCTGGAAAATGCACACAGGAGATCTTAGGGAAGAAACACCTGTGGTGAGAGCTGCCTAAAAGTCAGAGCTGGCTGGCAGTGAGAAGCTAACTCTGGCAGCATTCAGAACCGAAGGCCTGTGGAGTTTGCTGCAGAGAGGTTGCAACAGAAAAATCCCAAACTCACTCAGAGGGCTTGCGGAAAAGAATGGAAAATCTGGCTGGCAGGGTAGTGACTCTGGCATGCCGCTCAGGCCTGTGTGGGTGGCTACAAAGCCATAGGCAAGCAGCTTTTTCATATATTTGTGCCCCACAAGTTGGAAGTCAGATGTAGCAAAAATTTTAATTGCTCTTAAGAATAAAAACCCAGAGTCAGATATAGGGGTAAATGCTGAAAGATCAGAGAAGTAAAGGAGCCAGCCAAGGTCACCACTTACCTCCACGATGACTCAGACTGAGAAAGAGCTGAGCTGTCTCCATCCTTCCTTATCACTTACTCTCTCTGCCCAGCCATATCACTGCCTGTCTGTTGTCTATACAGTCCTCCAGACCTCTATGGTTAGCTAATGGCTAGCTCTACCCTCTGATCTTCAGGAAAGCTTTATTTGTTACAGCACAAACAAAATATCACTACAGAGCTGTCTTCCTGGGTCAGAAACAGATTTCTTTACCCAGCTCTTCACAGCAGTATAATTCAACATTAATCATAGACTGCTGAACCAACCCTAGGCTTTAAGCACTAAGTTGGATGAGTATGTGGCAACTTATTTAAACACAATTTCAAGACTGTTTGAGCAGAGCCCTCAGATGTCTTGAAATATAATGATTCATGAAGGTTTTGTCACTTTCAAAAATGACAGGCCACGTTTCTCATCTGAAAACTTTTTTAAAAGGTTGGTGTGTGTGTGTACATTTGCCATGTATGTACAGACCTGTGAAGACTAGAAGAGGGCATCCTATTCCCTGTAGCTGAACTTAGAGGCTATTGTGAGCAATCTGATATGGGTGCTGGGAACCACACTCAGTTCCTCTGGAAGAGCAGCAAGTGATCTTAACCTCTGAGCCTGCCTTAGTTAGGGTATCTGTTGTTGTGAATAGATACCATGACCAAAGAAAACATTTAGTTGTAGTGGTTCACTTACAGTCCAGAGTTTCAGTTCATTATCATTGTTGCAACATGGTAGTGTGTAGGCAGACATGGTTCTGGAGAAGTAGCTGAGAGTTCTACATCTTGCAGGCAATAGGAAATGAACTAAGACTCTGGGCAGTATCTTGAGCATATAAGAGACCTCAAAGCCCATCCCCACAGTGACACATTTCCTCCAACAAGACCACACCTCCTAATAGTGCCACTCTCTTTGGAGGCCATTTTCTTTCAAGTCACCACAGAGCCCCTTAAACATTTTTCAAAGATACTGATAGGCATGAAAAATCAAGTCAGTAGCACAAACCTATAGTATTGTTTTCTTGACTCTAGCATCTACATATCTTAGTTAAAGTGCAGTGGAAGTATAGAGCGGTGAAAAGTGATGGTGCAAATCAAGATGGCCAGCTCAGGTCACAGGGTAAGCTATGACACAGGCATCTTATTGGAGTAGGCAGGAACCTAGAGTAAACAGGAAACCTCCATAGCACATTCATGTCATGTTTGTGTTTTGCCTGTGGCATTTAAAATTAATTCTTTATTACATTTATTTACTGGGGGTGAGGCATGCATGTTGTGGTAGTTTGAATGAGAATGGACTCCATGTTCTTTTATGTTTGAATGCTTGTTGGTAGAATTGTTTCGGAAGGATTAGGAAGTGTGACTTTGTTGGAGGAGGTGTGTCACTGGTGGTGAGTTTGAGGTTTCAGAAGCTCATGCCATTCCAGTTAGCTCTCTTCTTCATAGTTGTTATCTCAACATGTAAGCTTTTAGCTAATGCTCCATTGCCATATGTGCCTGCCTGCTACCATGCTTCCTGCCATGTCTGAAATTATAAGCAAGCCCCCAATTAACTGCTTGCTTTTATTTTTTATTTTTTTTTATAACATTATTTTTTTATTTCTTTTTTTTTAAGATTTATTTATTTATTATGTATACAGTGTTCTGCCTGCACATATCCCTGCAGGCCAGAAGAGGGCACCAGATCTCATTACAGATGGCTGTGAGCCACCATGTGGTTGCTGGGAATTGAACTCAGGACCTTTGGAAGAGCAAGCAGTGCTCTTAACCTCTGAGCCATCTCTCCAGCCCAACTGCTTGCTTTTATAACTTGCCTTGCTTATGGTGTTTTACAGTGTCAATAAAAATACCTAAGATAGAAGTAAACACTGAAATGTACAAATGTTCCTTATCCTCTATTTTTAAATGAAGCCATTCTCAGAACTGGCCTACTCCCTACATTTTAAGAGTTTTGTAATTCTTGTTTACTCATTGAAATGTCCATTAGACACCTAGGTAACAACTCTGAGCTGCCTCTGGGAACAGAAGAATGAAATGAATAATCATGGTTCCTCCCAAGCCACACACATACAACTTTCATTTCTGTCACCATGGTCACTTGTTTGGATCATACTGTGTGGCTGCAGGGAAAGGCCAACAGGTATCATATTCACTTGAGTATTAAAAATCCTCTCCTGTGAGGTCGCAATTTGTTGAGAATTCTCATAGAATATAATCATCACCTACCTACCCATTTTTTTTCTTTTTGCCCTTAACAGAGAATTAGACCCACATATCTACTGTCTTCTATTTGCTCCTTCCAAGTTTCTGACCAGTCAAACCTTTGGCCACAGACCAGGAAACCGGTATATAGATGTGTCTAGCCATTTCCCTTTCCAAGCAAAATGAATTATCAGGGCTTCCCTCACCCTGTCCTGTAGGGACATTCCAATAGAGTATTGCCACTGTCACTCTGGTGCTGTATGCATAGTGTTCCAAAACCTCTGTGAACAAGACCCAAGTTTTCTCTTAATTATAGTTTTCCATGATACCCTGCTTGTGAATGGAGAGAAAATAACAAAACCAAGTACCGTCAGCATTTAAAACATATTCCTGCATAACTTACTGGTTATCAAGCTCAACCATATGTACCACTTCCATTTGATGATGCAATGCATTTGGTCAAATTTTAGGTCATGGTGGATCAGACAACACCCAGTTTATGGCAAACAATTTGGTTCAAAGGGTAACCAGATGGCACAAGACCCAAAACAGAACTGACCTGGAGAGATAGCATGGTGGGTAAAACCACTTGTTCAGATTCTCCAAAACATTTACAAAATCAGGTAAAGTAGCACATGCCTATAATTCCAAGGCTTCTATAGCAAAATGGCAGGTAGAGATGAGAATCTCCAGAAGCTCCCAGGCTAGTTAGTCTGCCTTACACAGGGGAGAGCATGAGGCCCTGTTTGAAACAATGTGGAAGGCAAAGATTGATATCCAAGGTTGTCCTCTAATCTTGACACATGCACTGCAGGATGTGGACATACACACAAGATAATTATTTGAAGAGGATGACTTCTTTTATGGTCCTAAGACTGCTTTACCACTAGAGCCCTGTCAATACTTTATCCCTGTCTCAGATGTTTCCTTGTGTATCACTGAGGCTTGGAATGTTGGGTCATATTGTCCAAGTGGTAGAACAGCATAGACAGCAGCCTGAAGCTCTTGCAAAGTCTCCTTTCATCTGGCCTCATTCAAAAGCCACAGCCTTAGGGTTATTCAAGACATGGGCCATAATGACAGCTAAATATGTTTTCTTTACAATCCAAAGGGGTCCCAAAAGTGTGCG
Organism: Peromyscus californicus insignis; assembly: GCF_007827085.1. Classification (NCBI taxonomy): domain Eukaryota; kingdom Metazoa; phylum Chordata; class Mammalia; order Rodentia; family Cricetidae; genus Peromyscus; species Peromyscus californicus. The sequence continues at coordinate 680,662 of NW_026294606.1, forward strand.
GTATTTTTTGTGGCTATCAGAGGGGATGGATATAGCAATCTCTTCACTTTGGAAGAGGTATCTCTCAACATATGCACATAACTGGACACAGCACTTTCATTGAGGTGAAAGTCACATGACACAAACACCTCATGAAGATGGTCCTTGCTCACTAGTTCCAATCGGTATAATGTCATCAAGAGTCACAGACCAGTGTGTCTTTCGGAAGGGAGATGCAATTAAGAGCCCCGATGACTAAATTATGACAGTGCTGGAAAATGGACACATCCCTGAGGTAGATCCATAAAGGTGAAGCCAGCTTTGCCAAGACCAATGACTCAACAGGATTCTTTTCTAAAACCTTATTTTACAAGGGAGTTCATAGATGGACCTTGAAGGAAACTGACTATCTGCAGACACTCTCCATCACCCTGTGCAATATTAGGGTCAGCAAGAAGAGCTTATGTGATAAATGTACTTCAACATTTCAGTTTCCGAATTAGGTGCCTTCTGTCTCAGGTGTTTTTACACCACAGTGACTAAAATGAATGACAGATACAACTGAAGGAAGGAGGGATTCATTTTGGCTCACAGTTTCAGAGTATAGTCCATGGTGGTGGGGGGGCATGGGAGGACAGAACAGTTTGTTGTGGTATTGTATTCCCCCAAATATTGTGCATGCTAATAAACTTATCTGGGGTCAGAGACAGAGCAGCCACAATATTAAACATAAAGTATGTACCTACTCACGAGCATGTGTGGAGGTCAAATTTGTGCTTCAGTTTTCCACCATGTGGGTTCTAGTGTTTGAATTCCCATCATCAGGCTTGCTATTAAGAGCCCTTACTCACTGAGCCATCTCACAAGCCTGTGATTTTTTAACAAAAAGAATCATCAAGATTGTAAACTTCAAGAATGAGAGCACCTAGCTATGAACTGAAGTTCCCAGAAGGAAAGGAGCAGGGGGTGGGGGGTGGGGGGGGTGAGGGCTGCACTTGCATTAAAAATTTTACAAGGCTGAATGACTGGACTTTGAGAATATAGAGAGTTAAAATATTGCAGAACACAAAAAAAGAAGAAAGAAAGAAAAAGAAAAAAGCCAAAGGTAGTGGCACATGCCTTTGATCTAGCACTTGAGAGGCAGAGGCAGGCAGAGCTCTGTGAGTTTGAGGCCAGCCTGGTCTACATAGTACATTCCAGGACATAGTAAGAACCTGTCTTCAAACAAACAAACAAAAAATGTTGCAGACCAGAGCTCAATTATCTTAGATGATTGTTTAGTCCCTTTGAAAGCCATTCATTACCCACATGTGTCTGACCTAACAACTTTGTGACTATCAAAACCAGGAAATGTATTATTCTTCATGAGCCTCTGGCTTTCACCCACACAAAGCTAAGAATACCATTGGATAGCACCCAGAACTTGTAGCAGAAGTTTCCCCACCTTGCTGTAAAACATCCACTTGTGGCTCCATCAATGTATTCAGCAAGTGCTTTGATTTATTACTTTCTTGGTCCTATAACTAATTTTAAAAAAAACTCATGTAACCATATCCATGGTGGAACATGGTATTTGGCAAAAACAAAATCTGTTGCAGGACCATAGTCATTCATATTTGGTTCCAAAATAAACTATCTCTCATTCACTTTGGAATTAAAAATAAAGGGGTTTTTTTGGTGTATATAGCCATTATGTGTTTTTTTTTTCAATATTTATTTGTTTGTTTGTTTGTTTTGGGTTTTTGAGACAGGGTTTCTCTGTGTAGCTTTGGAGCCTGTCCTGGAACTCACTCTGTAGCCCAGGCTGGCCTCGAACTCACAGAGATCCGCCTGCCTCTGCCTCCCAAGTGCTGGGATTAAAGGCGTGTGCCACCATTGCCTGGCTCAATATTTATTTATTGAGGTAAGATTTCATGTAGCCCATGCTAGCCTCGAACTTTCTATATAGTTTAGGATGACTTTGAACTGATCCTCCTGTATATACCTCCCAAATACCAGGATTACAGGCACAGTCCACAATCCCTGGTTTAAGCCATTCCAACAGCTGAATTCAGGACTTTCGGCATACTAGGCAATCTCTCTACCAACTGAGCTCTGTACCCAATCCCACTGAAGATCCAACCTAACTCTTTTGTTCCAGGGAGCCATTTTATGCCTGTAGCTAAGTTAGGTTTTTGTTTACTACAAAACAGGAGTTTCTGTTTCCTGGAGACTGATTCAAAACTCAACTGTAAACCAATCCTTCTGGGTCATCTGTTCTCAGAAATTTCTGTAATCATTGACCCATTGTTCAAAGAGACTTTCCTAACTGCTTTACTTCACTTCTGTAACCATGCCTGCAAAAATCTCATGGTTTTGCCATATAAAAGGAACGTGGGAACTTGACTAAAGGCTGGTCTCATGAATCCCCACTTTAGGAGGAGACAGCCACTGATTCAGTTCTGATGTATAAATGAATAAAGCTTGCTTTAATTTGGCCATAATTTGAGTCAGTGGTCTTTCTCCTCTTGTCTGTGGGATTAACATTTGGAGGCCCAAGCAAAATCAAGGCCCCAATCCAAATTCAGAAATCAGACCCTTCTCTCCAGGCCTCTGGGACTGAAGAGCTGCTCCATGGAGTACACACCTTGGAGATGTTCCAAGGCCTGGGGCATGCCATCAGTTCAGCTGACTGCCTGAGCAACAGCCACATCAAAAGAAACCAGCAAGCACCTATATAGAAGGCCTCTACTGGTGAGTCATAGTTCTTTCTATGATATTTGTTCCTGGTTCTGTAACTCATAGTTCTTTCTATGACACTTGGTTTTATAAGTCATAATTCTTCTATGATGGTTCTGGTTTGGGTTCTATTGGGATTCCATTTGGGGATAATGAAGTGGAGACACATGGACTCCTGTCCAAGGCACTAGTAAGACATCGCACAGCCCACTTGGTTCTTGGCCCCCTGTGTTTTAGTCTGTGTTTTATTTATCTCCTGCCCAGGACACTAGCAATAAGTCATACTGCCTACCTGGTTTTTGGATACTGAGAGGCAAAACAGAAATTGGTCAGACCCAATTAAATGTATGAATAAAGGTGACCACTACATGTTTTGTTTTTGACTGGTATCTTCTGACTACATGAATGTTCTATATTGGTTTTATTTTTTACTGCCTCTGTCTCTTTTTTTGTTTTGTTTTGGTTTTTTTGTTTTTTGTTTTTTTGTTTTTTTCGAGACGGGGTTTCTCTGTGTAGCTTTGCACCTTTCCTGGAACTCACTTGGTAGCCCAGGCTGGCCTCGAACTCATAGAGATCCACCTGGCTCTGCCTCTTGAGTGCTGGGATTAAAGGCGTGCACCAACACTGCCTGGTGCCTCTGTCTCTTGTATGTTCTGTCTTTATTAGTTTCATTTTTTTTCCTCTCTCCATCCCTTGTATGTATTTCTGTGCCCCCATTAATCTTTTCCAGTTATAGGCAGACGTGGGAGCTGGACCAAGCAAGTGAGAGAGAGAAGGAGGAGCAAGCACAACTGTGGCAGTGGACATTCATTGCTAGTACTTCTCTCAGCTCCCCTTGCATTGTCCTTTGCCCATATCCAGGACTACTTCTGAAGCTCTGGCTGCCACCTGCTCTCACACAGCAGGGCTGGGACAATGTAGGCAACCCCCCAGCATGCCACCCTTGATGGCTGTGCACTTGCCCAAGTTCACCACAGTCTGTAGATGCTGCTGCCACTTGCTGTTGCTCTGGTCCATCCCCCCAGTCACTGGATTCAGCTTTTAGATATGGATAACATTGAAATGTTGTTTTTTGTTGTTCTGCTTTATTAAAAAACTATCTCTGGAGTTAAGTATAGCTCCTCACCTATAGAACCAAGCATGTTTGTTTGAAAGTTTCTGTCCTATGTCAGGAGAGCCACCTGATTTTATGGCAGTAATAAACTGTTAAAGGTGATTAAAAATGTAAGTTAATAGTCAGTCACCTTATACATAATCAAATTCTTTAACATGTTCAGAACTATACTTGTAATCATGCTAAGTACAAATGTAATTTATTTATAGAAGTAAGTTTTATTTGGTCATATATATGTGTATATGTTTATATATGTTTCCAAGATCAAGTCTAAAGCAAATAACTGAAAACAAAGTTTATTTAAAATCAGATATATTTAACAGATGCCCCACAAAACTTTTCAGAGATCTGCCAAATGTGGCATTTAAAATGTTTAATGGGGAGGCAAAAGCAGAGGAAGGGACAGGGATGTGAGAGATGAGGCAGCCATGTGTTTCCAGGAGAAGGTAGTACAGAGCCATGTGAGCAATGCAAGGTTAAGAGAAGAAAGGTTATCTGTGATGGATCCTGAAACTACAGTGGTTTGGTTTCCAGAAGTAAAGTAACTTACTTTTCAAAACTTGTCCACATAGTGGATTCAGAGACCTCCTGTAAGCAGTAACTGTGGGCTTCTCATCAGTCACGTGATCTGTTCAGTCATGTGACCCACTCCCCTTTAGAACCTATAAGAAAGGACCCCAACCCTGGAACATGGCCTGAGCTCCCCAGAACCCCCTTCATGTTGCTATCCATAGTGTTAGTTCTTTTGATAAGCCTCTTGTCCAAAAGGACAGCCTCAGTGTCCCACTTAAACCCCACAGACAAAACTTCTCCTAGAGAAGCTGTGGAATTGGCACACAGTCTGGAAAACAAACTAAATAATTATGGTGATATTTTATTTGTGCTGAAATGTGATTTTATTTGTATGTTAATAAATAAAAGTGCCTGGGGGTCAGAGCTAATAACAAGACATTCAGCAGAAGTCTGGCAGTGGTAGCACACGCCCTTAATCCCAATCACATGACAGGCAGAACTCTGTGTGTTCAAGGGCACCATCAGCATGGAGACACAGGCCTTTAATCTCAATACCAACCATAGAGACCTGGAGGTCTGTATAGACAGGCAGTGACAAGGAGGTCATGTGGTTGGGTTTACAACCAATGAGAAGGCAGAACAGAAAGTCAATAAAAAGACAGACACACAGGAAGTAGGTCTCTTTCTGAGGGGAAGAATGACAGTGACAGTGAGGGGGTAAGAAGCCGGTCTTAGTCTTAGCTCTTGGCTGCTGCTCTGACTGCTTGGGCTTTTAACTCTGCATTTGGCTCTGTGTTTCTTATTTAATAAAACTGTTCAGAATTACATCTACAAATAATGAATGGGAGACAATATTTAATGGAAAAAACTTATATGATAGACAGGAATGCCAGTTCTTAGCAGCGACCCTAGAGTCTCCTCAAGACAATGGGGTGCAGACAACTCCACTTGGATTGCAGTAATGCTAACTGCTAGATAAAGAGCTATCCCACTAGGGCCACCCAAACTATGGACAGTGTTGGGTTGACTGCTCTACCCTGCCTCTTAAGATGGGTCAGTTTTTTCAAGTTCATCCACAACAGGAAAATCTCTCAGACCTTCTGGGTCTGGCAGCTGAAGGCCTATGCTGTCCTATATGACAGCCAAATATCTATGATTTCTGTCCCCCAATAAAGCCATCAAAACCACAGGAGCCTAGGGTAACCATTCAGTCCATATAGCAGTAAGTATCTGTCATTTTAATTGTGGCAAAGGCCATTTGGTTTATACTTCCTGCTACAATATATCCTTCTCAAATATATATCTCTTATGCTGTTGACACCTAATTGTAGCTTTATCAGTTTAGCAGCAGCTGCCTAGTCAATGCATTAAAAACCATGTCCTGTTTTTTCTAGAGCTATTGGGTCTCCTGATGAAAGAGATAAACTCACAAAAACAGGTTTTAATATAACTTTTACTATTCCTTTATTTAGAGGAACTTGCTTTGCAATGACTGCTCTCAATAAGCAACCATTTATGTTTTATGATAAATGATTGGATTTTTAAAAAATGTCTGAGGATACGTAAATTTCATAAGTTGTAAATGTCTAAAAACACTTTAAATATAAATGCAATTTATGAAATTCTAAAAACATAATTGAAAATATATAAAAAAATTAAACTTGATCCAGGCAGTGGTAGTACACACCTTTATTCCCAGCAATGGGGAAGTAGAGGTAAGCAGATCTCTGTGAGTTTGAGGCCAACCTGGTCCACAGAGCTAGTTCCAGGATAGCCAAGGCTACACAGAGAAACCCTGTCTTAGAAAAAAAAAAAACTTAAAGATGATACATAATGTCAAGACTTCAAAAATTCAGAATTTTAACATATTAATAAATGGAGTTCTGATACCTAAAAATGCTTGTCATCGCCTGGTGGTGGTGGCACACGCCTTTAATCCCAGAACTCAGGAGGCAGAGACAAGGGGATCTCTGAGTTCAAGGTCAGCATGGTCTACAGAGTAAGTTCCAGGACAGCCAGGTTTACACAGAGAAACCTTGTCTCAGCAAAAAAAAAAAAAAAAAAAAAAAAAAAAATGCTTCTCATCAAGCTGAAAACATCTCTGTCCAATCTATCTAGCTATCTGGACTGGACAAAGAAAAGATTTTTTTTTAAACTCAAAATCATTTTTGGGTCCCCAAGCTTTTACTATGACTCAAAGGTTTGAGTCTACTCCAGTCATTTGCTGATCTCTTCTGTAATTTAGGAAGTTTGTGTAAGCTTCAGGTCCTGTAAGTTCCTTAACCTTAACTTCTGTCACTAGCCTATATCTGTCTTGGCGGATTTCCAGTCAGCAGGTAGACACAATCCAGAAATCATCACAGACTACAAACTGCTCCAAAGGCGATCACACCACGCCAAACACAGGTGGTCTTAAAAAAAAACAGAGAACCCCGTACTTCTTGAAAGCCAATGTGAACCAGTCCAGCCGATGTGATTACTCCCTGATTCTTCAGCTGGGTCAGCAAACCAGATGCTTCTAATGAATGCCCATTACCTGAATCCCCTCCCAACCTTTGACTAACATTCCAGCCTTCCTGGGCCCTGGGCCCTGACAAAAATGCCCTATAACAGCTGAGAAGCAGTTACAGAAGAGAGTACATCACCCCTTATCCTCAACAAAAAGCTGAAATTGTTAGACCCCAAGGAAACCCCCTGGCAAAGGGGACAAAATGGCTACATATAGTGCATATTGGCATACCAAGACTCATGCTGGCCTCCAGGCTCCCTCGTTATCAAAAAGGTATCTGTTAAAACCAAATAGACCAAGATTCATCAACAGGTAGATTCATTAGCTGAAGTAGTTCTATAATATGAAAGAGCACTCAACCTGCTCTCTACAGAACAAAGAGGTTATTGTGTGACTTTAAGAGAAATTTGTTGTTTCTATGCTTAGAAATCTATCACTCAGAAATCATTAGAAATAATTTGGCTATACTTCAAAAAAATCACAGAAGAGAAAAGACCCAAAATGGTGCCAGCACTTCTCGTTTTCCATGTTTATTTTCTCATTTTCAGGTTCTTCTTGGCTGAGAACTGTACTGTCAGCTATTACAGGACCTCCAGTGGTATGAGCCACATGGCAACCATTGCTGCTTGACAAACTTCCAGCACCTTGACTCTTTGGATTACAATTCTCCAGCACCTTTTTAACTTTCATTTTTAATGATTCTCACTGTGTGTTATGGGAGTTCCTTTATGCCTCTTCCTTTGGGAAATTTTGTGCAGATTTGATGAAGGATAAAAATGTATATGTTGGCAGTCTCTTTAAACAAAATAATTATTTGGAAAAAAATTCCCAAAACCATGGAACCATATAGCATGATGACTCTGCACACAGGAATCCCATTATGCCCCCTTGATTACACCAAGAATAGAAACATTAAAAGACTTGCTAACTCGGCACACCTGACCCCAAGGATAGAAGGCATATAATCCATATCCAGAGCCTAAGGCCATTAAGGGCAAGAGTTCAATTAATAAATATAGAGAAATCAGAATGGTACAGTATAATGGAAAAAGAGTAAGACATCAGGACCTTTCCTATTGGGGGCGTATGAGGGGAACAGGCTCATAGAGTAAGACACAAAGGAACGCATGTTAGGAAAGAGTCAGTGCTTACACTGCATCAGGAGGAATGAAAATTGCTCTTACATTGTAATGAAGTATCTGGTCCCTAGAAGAAGTCCTTTTCCCAAGGTCGGGCATTTAGATAAGGGCCTATTCCCTCAAGGGCTTGAGGAAAGTTCCTGCTTGCTAAAGGGAGTCACTCTCCTTATCTCTGGCAGGAGGAACTTGTGGCTCTTCCACTGATGAAAGAGGGTGTGCCTGGTGGTGTTACTGAACCTTAGAGAACAATAGGCATTTAGATACTTGCTGAACTTATTGCTTTTGTCTCAGAAAAAAAATGCTGTGAAAAAGTTGATGGCCGTTTTCACTCCTGAATCATTGAGCCTGACTTCAGTCTTGCCTGTGGCTAAACTATCGTACAATTACAGTATAAAAGGTGCAGCCTTTTTTCAATAAAGTGGCAGCCATCCCGATTCACCCTCAGATCATGTCAGTTTCCTCCTTCCCTTTGCCAACTCTACACCTCCTCTTTGGGACCTGAACCCCCACCAGAGCAGGACTCCAGCACCCAAGCACTTCTGCTCCTGCTGACTACTGTTGGCCCTACATCATTAATGCCTCAACTAGATACATACATTCCTGTCTAGATGTCATTAAGCTGATAGTTATTAAATCCTAATATGAACAGGTACCCGACCCCCACCCCAGAGCCAAGGATTTGGCTCAGGATACAAATCAAGGAGGAAATGTGATGGTAGACATTATGTTTAGAAGTTTAAAATTACTGTGCTTGGGCTGGAGAGTTGGTTCAGCAGTTAAGGGCACTGGCTGCTCTTGCAGAGAACCTCAGTTCAATTCCCAGCACCCACGTGGTGGCTCACAAACACCTGTAACTCCAGTTCCAGGTGATCCAATGCTCTCTTCTGATCTTCATGGGCACTGCATAAACATGGTACACACACACATACACAAGCAAAACATCCATACACAAAATAATAAATAAGCAAATAATAAATGAATAAATAAATAAATAAAATTACTGTGCTTAAGTGAACTATAAAACTGTAAGCCCTGCTTGCCTAAGGACCTATAACTTTCTGGGATGCTGGGGGGTGTTCTTGTAAGTACCTGATCTTCTTTATGTACGATAACAAACCACATATTTTTGCTTCTGTAAGCAAGCTTACTTGCCCCTGACTGCAGGTAGGCAGGATATATGCTTGATTTTATATATAGGTGGGATACATGCCTAAATACATGTAGGCAGGAAGAATATCAGTATGTGTTCTTGCCCCTGATTTCATAAAGGCAGGAAATACATAGCCTTGTGAATTTTGCCTTTATAAACCCATAACTAATGTAATTCAGATCTGCATTTTTTTTTGAGACAGAGTTTCTCTGTGTTGCCCTGGCTGTGCTGAAACTTGCTCTTCTGTAGACCAGGCTAGCCTCCAACTCACAGAGATCCACCTGCCTCTGCCTTCTGAGTGCTGGGATTAAAGGCATTTGCCACCAACACCCAGCTCAGATCAGCATCTTGAGAGCCTCTCAGGTGCAGTCTTGGAACCATGAATATCCAGTACCAATATCTGAATAAAACCTCTTCTTTGTTTTATTCATGCTTAGACTAGTAAATCTCTGAGCCACCCTAGACCCATAACAAAAGCAAAGAAAAACAAAACAACAAATGTAATTGATATGCAAAGTAGGCATGGTGGTTGCATGCCCTTGGAACACTTGAGTCCAGTGTAGGTAGAGTTTTTCAGTAGGAACCATAATCAGCTCTGCTTCACCAGCTGCTCCCAATTAACCACACAGAGTTTTAAATATTAATTATAAATGTCTTATATCTTAGGCTTGTTACTAACTAGCTCTTACAACTTAATAAAATTTTTTTTTCTTTTTCTTTTTTTTGGTTTTTCGAGACAGGGTTTCTCTGTGTAGCTTTGCGCCTGTCCTGGAACTCACTTGGTAGCCCAGGCTGGCCTCGAACTCACAGAGATCCGCCTGGCTCTGCCTCCCGAGTGCTGGGATTAAAGGCGTGCGCCACCACCGCCCGGCAACTTAATAAAATTAACCCATATTTCTTATCTATGCTTTGCCACATGGCATGCCCATCTTGCTTCTCTCTGCCTCTGCTTGTAACTCCCTTCTGACTCCACCCTTCTTCTTCTTCCCAGCATTCTCTGTTTGACTCTCCTTGTAACAGGAATTGCTAAAAGGTCTTATTAGTAAAAACCTGGAGCCAGATATTGGGGTAAAAACTGAGAGATCAGAAAAGCAGAAAGAAGCCAGCCATGTTCTTACCATGAAATCTTCAGCAAAAGAGACCTACTTCCTGTATATCCACACCTAAACAGAGCGTCTAAAGGCATGTCTGTAACCCAGGCATTTATTTTCCTGAAATCTGCTCAACACAGTCCATTCACCCATCCAGAGCAAAGAATCTCCTCTGGCCATTGAGATTCCCGTGCAGTCCATGCAAGGGTCAGCAGCACAGTTCCATTCTGTGAATGCTGAGCTGATGACTCTCACTTCCTATTACCAGCTGAGAGAAAGAGGGAGAGGGCTTTGCTAAAGGCTGGAAAGAGGACAAAGGGGCCAAAGGACAACATTCCAAGAAGACTGTTCAACTGAAATGCAAACTGGCCCTGGTCAGAATTCCAGAACATTTGCTCCCTGGAACTCTGTCCCACAATCTGGATCACACACACCTACTAATATGTCACAAATGGTTAAAAGTTTTGGGATGTTGATGGAAATATCCAATCCCTAGCTTTCTAGACCCTTTCCTCCTTTCCACATGAAAGAACAACAGCTGGCTAGGCACACAGCTCAGGCGAAATGCAAGGCAGCAAAGAGCTCCTGCTTAGTTGCAGAGGTTTGTCGTTGTTTTTCAAAACAGGCTTTCTCTGTGTAGTTTTGGTGCCTGTCCTGGAACTCACTCTGTAGCCCAGGCTGGCCTCGAACTCACAGAGATCCTCCTGCCTCTGCCTCCCGAGTGCTGGGATTAAAGGCGTGTGCCTCCACCGCCTGGCAGCTTCAGGTTCTTAATTATACTCTTAAAACCATATAGCCAGGACATTTCCATAGGTGAGGCTGAGGAAACTTCAAGGTGGTAATGATCTATATAATTTTTTTATTTTTTATTTATTTACTATAATTTGTTTGTTTTAGAGAGTTGGGTCTAATTATTTAGTCCAAAATGTACAGGAACTCAGCTATGGAGCCCCCAAACCCATGATCTCCCTGCCTCTGTTCCATATCATGATAAGGGTTTCACAGGATTGAGCACTTGTCAAAACTCAAAGATGAGATAGGAGAAATGGCTCAGTGGTTAAAAGCACTGACTTTTCTTCCAGAGGATCCAAGTTCAATTCCCAGCACCCACACGGTAACTCACAACTGTCTGTAACTCTAGTTCAATGAAATTTGTCATCCTCTTCTGTCCTCTGTGGGCAGTGGGCACTAGGCATGCATGTAGTGCACAGACATTCATGACCCAAACACCCACGAGAGAGAGAGAGAGAGAGAGAGAGAGAGAGAGAGAGAGAGAGAGAGAGAGAGAGAGAGAAAGAGAGAGAGAGAGAGAGAGAGAGAAATTTGATGACCTCTTTTATCTTCCTTAGGCACCAGGTACACACATGGCACACAGACATACATGCATGTAAAACACTCATACACATAAAAACTTAACAACAGTAACAAAAACACCTCATACTATACACTTAAAATCTGGTATTTCATTGGGCTGAGGTTGGCACATGCCTTTAATCCCAGCACTCAGGAGGCAGATGCAGGTGGATCTCTGAGTTTGAGGTCAGTTTGGTATATAGAGTGAATTCCAGGAAAGCCAAGGCTACACAGAGAAACCCTATCTCTGAAAAACAAACAAACAAAAAATGGTATTTCATAGACCTTGGAACACTCAGTCCTAAATGGGATGTTTCCAGCAAATCCCTTCCCTCAGGGCTCATGGACTCCTGGTCCAAGAGGAGGCAGAAAGAGTTTAAGAACCAGAGGGGATGGAGGCCACCAAGAAAGCCAGGTCCTCTAAATCAACATGAGCAAAGCTAGTTAGAACTCACAGAGACTGAAGAAATATGCACAGGGCCTGCATGGGTCTGCACCAGGTCCTCTGCACTTACATCATGACTTCCAGTATAGTGCTTTTGTGGGACTCCTGATTATGCAAAGGAGTGTGTCCTTGTGGCTTCTCTTGGGCTCTTTTCCTTCTGTTGGTTTGTCTTTGTCCAACTTCAATATAATATTTTTGTTTTATCTTATTATGGTGTGTGATATTTTGTTTGTATTCTGACAAATAAAGCTTGCCTGGAGATCAGGAGGGGCATAGTTAGCCACTAGTTAACCCTAGAGGCCAGGCAGTGATGGCACACACCTTTAATCCCAGCACTAGGGAGGTGGAGACAGGATCTAGCCCACGAAGTCTGAGGATTCCTAGAGACAAGATGCCCTTTCAGTCTGAGATTTCGTAGAGGTAAGAAGTCTCTGGTGGCTGGCTGCTCTGCTTCTCTGATCTTTCAGCTTTCACCCTCCATATCTGACTCTGGGTTTTTATTGTTAAGACTAATTAAGATCACACTGGCAAGATGCTTAGTCATCCCCAGAGCCTCACGTCCTATGTAATCCATCTGCTGCATGATCACGTAATCTATGCACATGCTTGGCGCAGCTACATAAGCCCATATGTGCATGTGTGGGGGAATCTATAAAAGCAGGTCCCACTCACCCCTCTGCTCTTTTCTTCCTGCACGATCTTTCCAAAAGCCTAAGCACATGCCTTCTGTTCCCTTCCCTTAATAAACTCTTATAGTGGGTTTTGTTGTACCCCGTGGCTTTTCTCACGTGGTAAACAGCACTGCTTAATGAATAACATTAGTGCTGTGACGAAGCAGGCCAGCACTCTGCGCCCAGGATCTTGTACTGAGATTTTACTCTATCTACAACTGCCCACTTTTCCATTTACCTGGCCACCAGACCACTTTGCACAAGACTGGCTGCTTCTATTGGTGAGTTTTCCCTTTCCAGCCAGCGTAAATAGTCCCCTGGACCCGTGGGAATGACCATAGATTGTCCGGTGTCCTTCTAGTGTCCCCCTTCATCGGCTACAGTCCTTAGCATTTTTCCCAACTGGTGGTCTGAGGTATCATTCTTTCCTGGAGGGTTCTTGTGCTACATATGCCCTGCCCTCACTCTCTGGCTTAATGAAGCATTGAATGACTTGTGCTAATCACAGATCCTTGCTTTATCTCAGGGACTCCTGAGATTGTAGTCTTGGATCACATTTGTTTTTTGTTTTTTTGTTTTTTGTTTTTAATTTTTCTTTTCCTCTTTGCCGTGGTCACGGGAAATAAGGCTTCATCCTATTAGCCCCATTCCTCCTCTGAGAAATGGTCTAAATCCTTAGATAACAATAAAAATGTCCACTTAATGGCTCCTTGGATCCCGATATTTTACAGGAATTATCTAACTTCTGCCAGCTAATGGAAAAAGTTGCCTTATATCCAAGCTTTTTTTTTTTTAACCTAAGCTCCAAACCCTGCCTTCTTGATTCCTTCTCTCCTGCCCATGTGCTCCTAGGCATGCAACCTGAACCTGAGGAGTCTCTGACCCTGGCTCCCACCTTCACTCCTCCTGTCACTCATTCTCTAGCTGCCCTGAGGAGCACGGACAAGTCTGGGAGCAGGCTAGGACACATGCAGACAAAGTTCATCAAATGAATGCTGCCCACCCACCCGGAACTGAGGCAGTTCCCGACAGGACCCACATTGGGATTATAGTACCCCAGGTGGCTCTTTAGCTAGAGATCAGTTTACACCCTGTCTCCTGGCAGGTCTTCATAAGGCTGCCCTCAAACCAGTAAACTATGAAAAGCTAAAAAACATAATTCAAGATAAAGCAGAAAATCAATCTCACTTTTTAGAACAGCTTACAAAGGTTCTCTTACAATATACTAGCCTAGATCCTGAGAGCCCAGAGGGCAGACAGCTCCTTACGACCCACTTTGTCTCGCAGAGCTTCCCCGACATCAGGGCTAAACTTAACTGTCTGGGGAGAGGGCCTCTGACCCCACAGGCAGAAGTCTTAGTAGCATTCAAGGTGTACCATGGGAGAGATGAGAAAGCCTATGAACAGAACTGCCAAATGCTGGCACACTCTCCCACCGGCCACCCAAAGGCCTCCAGGTCCCTGTTTTAAGTGTGGTAGAGAAGGCCACTGGGCTTGTGTGTCCCCTGCCCCATGCGGGCCACCATCTGGGCCTTGTCCTAAGTGGAGTAAGGCATGGGGACATCAAACAAAGACCACCCTTGTGGTGGTATTTTACTTGTACTGAAATGTGATTTTAATTGTATGTTAATAAATAAAGTTGCCCAGGGGTCAGAGCTATTAGAGCCATAGCAAGTGCGTGGCGGCAGTGGCGCATGCCTTTAATCTCAATACCATAGAGGACCTGGAGGGCTGTACATACAGGCAGTGACGAGGCAGTCACGTGTTTGGGTTTATAACCAATGAGAAGGCAGAACAGCTAGACTATATAAAGACATACACACAGGAAGTAGGCCCCTTTCAGAGAGCTCTCTTGGCTGAAGAGGATCGCTGAAGCAGGAAGGGTGAGGCTCTTAGCTCTGACCTCTTGGCTTTCTTCTCTGAATCGGCTCTGTGTTTCTTATTTAATAAGACGGTTGGTTACATCTACACAGCCTCCAGCCGATCTCCTAAGCTTGATGATGGATGATTGAAGGGAACTGAGGGTAGCCATTACAGTATCAGGGTGGTCCATTTCCTTCCTTTTGGACACCAGAGCCACTTACTCAGTTATGAGGGAGTTTTGAGAACCCACCTCGCCTCATTTCCCTATTGTCAGGTGCTGTGGGATGGTCTGTATGTCAAATGTGTTGCTGATTGGTCAATGAATAAATCACTGATTGGTCAGTGGCCAGGTAGGAAGTGTAGGCGGGACAAGGAGGAGAATAAAGCTGGGAAGTGGAAGGCTGAGTCAGGGAGACACTGCCAGCCGCCATGATGAGAAACAGCATGTGAAGATGCCGGTAAGCCACGAGCCATGTGGCAAGGTATAGATTAATAGAAATGGATTAATTTAAGCTATAAGAACAGTTAGCAAGAAGTCTGCCACGTCCATACAGTTTGTAACCAATATAAGTCTCTGTGTTTACTTGGTCGGGTCTGAGTGGCTATGGGACTGGCAGGTGAGAGAGATTTGTCCTGACTGTGGGCCAGGCAGGAAAACTCTAGCTACAGTCAGGGTAGGGGGACGGCCTTAACTACATCACCAGACCCCACTACTTAATTGTATTTTCAGGGGCATCCCTCTCACCCACACATTTTTAGTTGTGCCAACCTGCCCTTTGCCCCCTAATGGGAAGGGATTTTTCTAGCTAAGCTAGGAGCTTTTATTTCATTTGCTCCCCCCCACATGTGCCTTATTCCAGACTCATCAGCATCTCACCTCTTCTTTTCCTCCTAGTCACCCAGCCTACTAGCTCTGGCATTTCCTTTCCCTTGCCAGCCTCTCTGGTGGACCCCAGGGTCTTGGACACCCAGAACCCTTCTGTTGCTGGGCACCATCCCCCTATTATTATACAGTTGCTACTCAGCTAATTGTTACAGGACCACCATAGAGCCAGAGGCCAAGGACCATCAAGTATACCTAGGTGGTAAGGAACAGTAACAGTCCAGAGGTATTTACACCCCCAGACTCAAAAGGGTCTGGACTCTGCAAAAAACAGTTTTTAATATAACAATCCATTAATTGTTCACCTATGTCTCTTGGATGCTAAACTAATAAAGAAAACAGGTGCCTTAAGGTTTGTCTTAGATAAGATTTATCTCAGGTGAAAATTAAAAGCATGTTCCAGCGCTCTCTCTCTCTCTCTCTCTCTCTCTCTCTCTCTCTCTCTCTCTCTCTCCCTCCCTCCCTCCCCTCTCTCCTCTCCCCTCTCCCCCCCTCTCTTCTCCTCTCCTCCCCTCTCCCCTCTCCCCTCTCCTCTCTCTTTCTGACACTAACCAATAAAATTCTGATAGCAGAGTACTAAACATTAAAATATCATGGCTATCAGCTCAAGATTTTAAATTCCCCGTGGCTGCTTCTTAATATGTTTAAAAATTCTTCCGAGCTCCAGAGCCAGCTTGAATCCGCCTAGACAGGTCAGATCCACTTCAGATAAGTATAATTCAAACTTTCCTGGTCCAGGGACGCCCCTCCCTCACCCTGGGACCCCTCAGGGACACCCCCAAGGTAAAATTTTTTCTAAACTTCCTCTTCTGCCTGACCAGCACCTTGTCAGACCCAAACAGTCACAGAGCCTGAAGCAACGGAAGATGATGAATGATTTCCAAAGCAGCAGAGGACAACCCACTACCTCAGGATGTCTGGCTACCCCAAAAGCCCCCCTCTCTACCCCCAAAAGTTAGCCGAAGCCCACCAAGTCAGCTGGAAATAGTTTCAGGAGACACAACGCCCCCATTCCTGTTCACTCGCCATTTTCATAAAGAACAGAGTCTGGAATGTTAGAATTCCTAGCCACTCCCTAGCTACATGACCTCACATGCACTGTCCAGTAGCCAAGCAAGATGCTTAGTCATCCCAGGGCCTTACATCCTACATAATCCATGTGCTGTATGATCATGTAATTTGCATCAGCGTGATCACATAATCTATGCGCATGCATGGCGTAAGCCCATATGTGCATATTTGGGGGAACCTATAAAAAGTGAGTTACACCTATCCTTCCTCTCTATTCCTGCATGATCTTTCCATAGGCCTAAGCATCCCCTTCTGTTCCCTTTCATTAACAAACTCTTATAGTGGGTTTTGTTGTACCTTGTGGCTTTTCTCGCACGTTAAACAGCGCTGCTTAATGAATAATATTGCGCTGCTTAATAAATATCAGGGTCCCCTGGAATGAAGTTACTGATGGTTATAAGTTGTCATGTGTGTGCTAGGAATTGAACTTGGGTCCCCTGGAAGAGCAAAAAGTACTTTTAACTGACCCTTCCCTCCATTCCCCTTATAAATTTTATAATAAAGAAAGATATGCACTGACAGACACTGAGTCATAGTTAGTGATATACACTCAAAGGCTTTAACAGAAGTATTGAGGTCTGCAAAACTTAAAATGAGTTTTCATTTTTCTGTGGCAAAATTATATGTAAAATTCATCACTTAAATCTACAATTCAGTTTCATTAAATGTCTTACAATTATCACATTTTCATATCCAAAACTTGAGTTGCCCAGACAGAAGCTCTGTACATCCACTGTGCTTCTGAGCACATTCAGTGGGGTTTTCATTTTGTTTGTTGTTTTTTTTTTTTCAGTTTTCTCACTTCTACTAATTTCTTTTCATAATTCTTTTTTTTTTTTTTTTGAGGGGTGGGATGAAGCATGACCTCAAACTCACTGTGTAACTGAGGACTACACATCCTCCTTGAATGCTGGATCCTGCAGCCTCCACTCCCGAGTGATGGTATCATAGATATGTACCTACACCCAGCTTTTAATGGGATACTAGAGATCAACCTAGAGACTTAGTGTATGCTAGGCAAGTCCCTCTACAGCTATGTTCCCAGTCCTGAGGAGTATTTTAAAACTTTTTTTAAAATCTGTAAATGCTGGTTGAAGTGCTCTTTTGATGGTCACATAAAAACCCGCATCAGATAATTATAATATCTTATTTACCTTGGCATTGGTATCTACTGGCATTTCTCCTATTCTTGTGATTCTGCTGATTCTTGGTGTAACGCATGACTTTGCTGTATCCTACAGACCTAGCTGCCTTTAACAGGTACAGCTCAAAGGTCAGAAGAGTGTGTTTGTTCAGCTTCCTGGTTAAGCTTCTCCAAAGCATCCTGCTGGACAAAAAAACAAAATAGGGCCCTGACTCATGGTTACATAGCTGCAGAGGGTGGGGTGAAAGTTCAAACCCTCCCTCCCCCGCAGTCACCTTCCAGGTAAACTGGGACACTGACTCATGCAATGACCTTACAGACTCTGAGCTAGACTGTGGGATCAGCTCTCTGGCTAACTACTGTCTCTTAAGTGGGGAGAGGGGACGTAAAACAGAAGGCTGGGTCACTGCTGCACTAGAGGCACAGGTGTGTCAGCTTCTCTCTGGTTGGCACTGACACCAGGGAAGAGACAAACCAGAGTATCAACCCGTTCTGCCTCCTTGTGATGCCAAAGAAAATTGGAGGGTCAGCTTCCCAGAGGGTCTTGGGCAGGAGTTGGAGGAATGAAGCCTGATTTGAAACTAGCTTTGCCTTATACTGTCTATCAGTGAAAATTAATGTTGGGTGAGGACAGAGGCTCAGCTGACCACTGACACTACCCTGGTGGAGAATTCGATCCCTGCCTGTTTTAGGCAAGGAACAGAAACTCAGCTCCTCCAAAACCACCTTACAAATTCATTTCTGTGTTCATTTCCACCAAAGGGGGAAAGAAGATCAACACCACGCTGCTTTGCTAACACCACTTGACTAGAGAATTGGAGTTGGGTGGATTGCTTGCTTCTGCTGAAAGGGAAGGCTTCTATAGTGCCCTGTCTGCCTCACATGAGTGACATGCAGAAATCCAGGGAGTTCAGTATCCCCACTCTCACCTCCATTTTCATCTAGTCAGGAGGTCTCTGGACAATCCTTCTTCCATGTATGACTTCAGGATCCATGTTTGTTTGTAGTTTAATTTCCAGGCTATTTTATTTCTATGAAGCACTGTTGAGGAGTGGGGAGACTCTGTCTTAGAAGAACCAGAAGTCTTACTAGCTTTTGTCATTGGGGTTGGGCAATAACAACGCCACATTATGAATAGTGGTGAGTAGCTATGTTTAGCTTCAGATGACCTAAGGCTGCTTTCATTGGGTTACTAGAGTAAAATAGAAATTAAGTCATTTCTATTTTAAAAATCCAAGGCCCATTAACCTTTCTCATAATTTTCAATATTCTTTTCTCCATAGAGACCTATTGAAGGCAAATTGACTTGGGCTGGGATGTAGCTCAGCTGATAAAATATCTCACAAAAGTATAAGGATGACCTTGATCCCCCAGCACCTACCCATGTTAAAAACAACAACAATAAAACACCCAGGCCCAAAGGCAGCCAGTGCTTATAAGTCCAGAGCTGGAGGTATATGGAAATCAGCAAATCCTTAAAGTTCACTGGCCAACCAGTCTTGCCTTTTAGTAAGTTCCAGTTTCAGTGAGAGACTCTGTCTCAAAAAATAAGGTGAAAGGCTGGCAAGATATTTCAACAGGTAAAGGCATCTGCTGCCAAGTCTGAAGATCTCACTTCTATATTTTGTGCATGGGTACACACACACACACACATACAAAGCTAAAGACTAATTTTCCAAATGAACAGAGACTCTTTCAGAAAAATGTACATATTTTATACATTATTTACTCATAAATATTTAAAAGCAAGATATACTACAACCTGGTATTGTTTATTTAAACAATGTAAAACTGATTCAATATTTAAAAGTCTACCAATGTTATCTGAAAATTTGATAAGTTAAAAAATGATCATATCAGTTGTGTGCAGAAAAACACATGACTGCATCCAATAGCCATTCACAGTAATAACTTTCAGCAAACTGGAGATAGAAGGGACCCCACTATCAAAACTGAGGCAAATGTTTTTTGGATTCATAAAATATGACCTGGGCTGACATGATGGTCCAGTAAGTAAAGACACCTGCCACCAAGCATGATGATTTGAATTTGATGTCCAGGACCACATGGTGTAAGGAGAAAACTGACTTCTGCAAGTTGTCCTGTGTCCTTTTATCTATACACTAGATAAAAGCTTTTAAAATCAAAGATGTAAATAAATGGAAAGATATACTATGTTCACAGGTCAGAAGATTCACTATGGCTCACACGGCAGTATTTGTAGGAAGGGATGCTTTGTTTCCTTCATTTGAAAAGTAGCTTCTGGCTTGCTACTGAGTCCAGATAGAGACTAAATTTCTGAACATGGAACAGCAAGGGATTAGTGAACCAAATATCACAAACTCTGTGAATCAAAGCATTGGATAATAGAGACTGGATCAGTTGGTAAAGTGCTTGCATAATGTGCACAAAGCCAGCACTGAATGAAACAGATGTGGTAGTAAAGTCTTGTAATCCAAACACTCAGGTGGTAAAGGTGGAAGGTTCATAGGTTCAAAGTCATCCTCCACTATGAAGTTCAGGGCTAACCTAGGATCTGCAAGAGCCTTTCTCAAAAGAAAAATTGGATTATACAAAGCTATCCCTGTGTTGCATGTAACAATTAAAAGATAAACCAAGGACTCAAAGGTACAAGTGAATTGTATATACAAGTAGTTCATTCGAATGGAACTTACCCATATTGCTTCCACACAATCATCAGCAGACCTCCCAGCTCCATGGAGAGTCACTTGATAGCAGGGAGAAAAAGCAACTGGCTAGTTAATAAATATACTTGAAATGTGTGGAGTGTTACCTGAAAGTAAGCGGTTACAGTATCACAGCCCTCTTCAGGGAAAGAGCACCCCAAGAGGCTGTGATTTTAAAAAAAATGTATTCTAGGAGGCAGAAGGGGGCACATTTGGTTTTCTTCATCTGACTATAACTATAAAAAATGGCTCAGTGAGCCAATTGATAAATCCAGGTCTAGGAAGAATATAATTGGAAAGTTAGCAAGGAGTTAATATGAATTATAAGGACTATAGGGTGTATCTCAGTTGGCTGAATGCCTGCCTAGCATGCATGAAGGTCTGGGTTCAGCCTCTGGCACCCCATAAAGCAGGTGTACTGGTACACACCTGTCATCTGAGTATGGCAGAACAGGAGAGTATAAATGCTCACAAGGGGAGAGGGTATCACATGTAACCCAAACACAAAGTTTGCACTATTTATCCCTTTGACAGTCTATGTTGATCCATGAGCCTGCCATCACAAGATTCTTCTTAAGCACATAGCTCTTTAGGGTTGTCTTTTTGAAAGGTCTTAGATATGGGCTTCAAGAGAGATACTGAGAGAGACAGTCTTAGGGGTAAGAAGTTTATTAGAAGAGTCGTTAATGCCATGGACCAAAAAGTAAATAACAGCGTAGTAAGACTCAGAGGAGTTCAGGCTCCAGTGCCAAACATAGACAGCATGTCAGCAGCCCTGGGGAGAATCCAGGCCCAGAAAGCAAAGTGGGAGTTGCTTCTTGTAGATCTCAGAGGATACTATAGAAAGGCTGTCTCTGACTCCTCAGCAGGCATCAGAGAAAGTGTATACGTGTGTGATGTGTGGATGGTGTATTAGTTTCTTTTCTATTGCTGTGATAAAATATCATGACCAAAACCAACTTAAGGAAGAAATTCCAGATGGATAAAGTCCATCATGGCAGGGAAGACATAGCATAATGGCGGGCGCATAAAGGGGGCTGATCACATTTTTACCCAAATACAGGAAGCAGTGAGAGAGCAGGAAGTGGGTGAGACTGTAAATGCTCAAATCTCAACCCTATTGGTGTACTTCCTTCAGTAAGGCTCTGCCTCCTAAAGGTTCCTCCTCCAAACAGCACCACCAGCTAGAGACCAAATGTTTAAATACATGATCCTACAGGGACATTTCTCATCTAAACCATGGCAGGTGTTGTAAATGGCAGGAAAGAGAGACCATGGTGGGTTGGAGCCAATGGGCACAGGAGAAAGTCACTCACACCACGCAGGCAGCACGTGGAAAGTTTTATTAAGGGGGATAGAGAGAGGAGAAGAGAGGGGGAAGAAAGAGAAAATGGACAGGCTCTGAGGAGAGAAGAAGAGAAAGAGAAAAGGAAGGGAGGAGGTACACGCTACCTCAGGGAAATAGAGGAAGCGAGAGGGGGAGGGGTTTTCTCTTAAAGAGGACTTTATGTATGTCAGTACTCTGGGCAGGTCCCCAAGGGGCAGGTCTGAATGCTAACATTCTTCCCTTTTTGATTATGGGGCGATCTTTGGATAGCAAGTGGGAGGGATGAGGGTGCTGAATTCTCAAGACTGCTTCCTACTGATTTTGGGATGAAGTGGGGGGCGGGAGTTAGGAGTCGAGGTCACACACACTGGGAGATATGAGTGAAGAAGCATTCAGTTAGCTGTCATCATGAAGACCTCAGACATCTGTTCCTTGAGGGAGCTGAGAAGGCAGGTTGCTGGGAAAAAATAGATTGTTATCATTGGCCTCAGGAGCAGGGCTAGCCATGGGAAGAGTGATAACTGCCAGAAAGAATGGAATGAAGAAGTTGTGCAGAACAGGCAAGGGTGAATGAGCAAGACATGAGAGCAGATATGTCCTTCAACAGGTCCACCAGTAGCCCTTTTTTAATGTGTTTAATGTGTCCCATATGTTTGCACACTCACTTGGGAAAGTAAGAAATCTGAGTGCCTGGGAGCTAGAGATTCAAGACAATGTAGGGTACAGGTACAGGTGTAGGAATAAGAAAGGAATAGAGGAATAAAATAGGAATATAGGAATAAGCTTAAGGGATGGAAACTGACAGCCATCAGCTTGGCCAGCAAAAAGAGATTAACCTTTAACTGGGCCCTTCCGTGTTTTATGATGGGCTCTGTCAATATCCCAAATGTTAGTTTTCTTTTACTAAATATTGCCTTTTGTAGCCTTGGGGTTAGCTATTCTTCAATAACCCCCTACCACTCACTACTGAAACCAAAGTTAACTTTTAATGAGTTCTACATGACAACCTGCCTTGCATTGTTTTGTATCCTGCCCCCCACCTCCCCCCACCCCCATTTGGGCAAACATTAATTAACTGAGTCAGGGAGAGCTGCAGGGATGTACAAATATCATTTAGCTGAAACCATCTAAAACCTTGTTAATGAGAAATTGTAAAAAACTAAAAACAATTTGTCTCTAAAAGTTTACCTTCAAAATTGTAAAAATTCCTTTGTCCATGCCTAATGCTTTCCTCTAACTATAAAGAGGGACTCATAGGCCTCCTCCAGCTGCCACAGCCTCAGAATGCCAAACACTAGCTGTGGTCTCAGCTATCTGGTAAGTTTTTGTGCCCCGAAGTGATATTTCCTTTTTTTTTTTTTTTAATTGGTTTTTGGAATAAAGTCTGCTTCTGGTTTAATAGACTTTGATGGTCTGTCCCCCATTATTTCAACCCCAGACCCAACAACAATACTCTGAGAAGGGTGCTTGCCGGTATCTGTGAGACAGTGAGGAAAGGGAAAGGCTGCTGCTGTGGATGTGGCCTGAGCAGCAGTCTGGTCTGGATGCAACACTATTCTGCCAAGTTCCGGTGATTTTCTATTCTCCTTGAGTAAAGCCTGATGGTGACAAAAGACTCCTCAGCTACCTGGCCAGGGCACTTCTCTAAGACAGTCATGTTCTTGCTCTTTGACAAGTCTCTTTTATTACAAGCCCTTAACTATCCCATTGTTATAAACAATGGGCCATAACAGATCCGGAAACTTTATCTTTTTCCTTGTTAGTATGACAGCATCAGCATCAAAATGATATCCGACCACACAGCAAGTGGTGTGTGTAAACAAATGTAGAGGCCACAGGAAAGCCTTGAGTGTCATACCTTGGGTGCGGTTTACTTTTTTTCCTTTTTCTTTCTTTTCTTTTCTTTTCCTTTTTTTTAAACAGAGTCATCACCAAGTATACCAAGATGACTAGCCAGAGAGCCCCAGGGACCCCACCTGTCTCCGTCTCCTTAGCATTGGGATTACAATCATGAGTCAATAGGAAGGGATTTTTTTGTTTGTTTGTTTTGTTTTGTTTTTTAATTTATTTTATTTATTATGTATACAGTGTTATGCCTGCATGTGTCTTTGCAGGCCAGAAGAGGGCACCAGATCTCATTACAGATGGTTGGGAGCCACCATGTGGTTGCTGGGAATTGAACTCAGGACCTCTGGAAGAGCAGTCAGTGCTCTTAACCTCTGAGCCATCTCTCCAGCCCCTTGTTTTGTTTTTTAAGACAGGGTCTCATACAGCTCAGGGTATTTTGGAGGATTCCCCTGACTTCTGATTCTCCTGCTTCTACCTTTCTGGTGCTGGAGTAACACTGGTAGCACAGCACCAGGGAACAGGGTTCATGTAGTGCTGAGGATGGTACCTGTTGTAGAATATTATTTTAAGGTGTATTCCTTTTGTTTATGTTGCATTTGTTTAACTCTGTGAAGCTGTGTTACTGTGCCTGTCTAAAACACCTGATGGGCTAATAAAGAGCTGAATGGCCAAAGGCAAGGCAGGAAAAAGGATAGGCAGGGCTGTCAGCAGAGGGGATAAATTGAAGAAATCTGGGAGAGAAGGAGAAGGACTCCAGAAGCCAGCCACCCAGCTACACAGCAAACCACAGAGTAAGATTTACAGAAGAGAATGGGAAAAGCCAAGAGGCAAAAGGTAGACAGGATAAGTTAAGGAAAACTGGCAAGAAACAAGTCAAGCTAAGGCCAGACATCCATAACTAAGAATAAGCCTCTATATGTGTGATTTATTTGGGTGAGGGGTGGCAGGCCCCCCAAAAGAGCAAAAAGAACAGGTACCCAGGACTTCCTGCATGATAGACACTCTACCAACTGAGCTATACCTCCAGCCCTAACTTCTGTACTCTACCCCTTCCCCCTCTTCCATGTGAGTTAGGATCCAAAATGTAAATTTATTATTTTATAAAAGAAATAACTAGTGTTAATATTGGCTAATAGGTTTTCTGCACCCCAATAATAGGTTTCTCCACTGACCCGGTAAGCCAGATCAAGCCCAATTGAAAAAGTATAACAGGTTTATTTGAGCAAAGCAATTCCTGAGTGGATTCTCCAGTCCCAGAGATCGAGGCCAGAGAAGCTGCAAGACCTAACTAAAGCAGGGAAATATAGCTTATAGGCAAGGGGTGATGACGTGTCTGTCACAAGCTGGGTTTGTGCCCAAGTATGGTCAAAAGCTGACCACTTTAGGCAGGGACTTGGGCTGCTGGCAGCTTCAGGGGAGGAGCTGCCTTAGTAGCCAAGAATGCAGAACTGGGCTTTTTGGTGCCTTTTCTTTATTGGAGATTCTCTGAGAGGGAGGGGTTTGGAAAGAGAGAGACAGAAGTGGAGCTTTCCAGATCATGCAGAGGTGAGCTGGAGGTTCCAACCGAACATTAGCCAAACACAGTTCACGTATCTGTATTATGCCCATGTGCCCCTTTTTTTGGAGCTGAGAATTGAACCCAGGGCCTTGAGCTTGCTAGGCAAGCATTCTACCACTGAGCTAAATCCCCAACCCCAATCCTTTAAAGTCTCAGGTTTAAACACGGCAGCTCCGAGAGATGCATGATCTACTTAGTAACTATTATGTGTTGTATTTTCCCATTTTATTTATTTTTAAAAGTTTTTTTTAAAACAGGGGAAGGGTTCCTGAAATAAATTCTGTTGGTTCCAAAATTTTTTTTTTAAAGATTCATTTATTTGTTACATACACAGTGTTCTGTCTGCACATATCCCTGCAAGCCAGAAGAGGGCACCAGATCACATTAAAGATGGTTGTGAGCCACCATGTGGTTGCTAGGAATTGAACTCAGGATCTTTAGAAGAACAAGCAGTGTTTTTAACCTCTGAGCCATCTCTCCAGCCCTAGGTTCCAAATACTTTTATGGTACTGTTATACTCCATGTTTAAGTAACTTTAACGTTCCCATGAGATATTTAGTTAGGTTTCTCTGAATTTAAAGGGCACATTAATGGAGAGAGAATCCTTATCTCTTTTTGCCTTTAAACTGCAAAAATTCAAGCACACAAAAGGGTAAAAACTGACAAAGTGAATAGCCATCTGTAACCATGCTCTTGGTTTAAGAAAACATACTTTTGCCGGGCAATGGTGGCGCACGCGAAAAACTAAGAAAAAAGAAAGGTAGAAAGAAAGGAAGGAAAGGAAGGAAGGAAGGAAGGAAGGAAGAAAGAAAGAAAGAAAGAAAGAAAGAAAGAAAGAAAGAGAGAGAGAGAGAGAGAGAGAGAGAGAGAGAAAGAAAGAAAGAAAGAAAAGGAAAGAAAAGAAAAAGAAAATAAAAACTTTTTCTGTTTTTCTTTGAATAGTTTTTGAGGAAATAAATTGTAAAGTGAATTAGCAAGGATAATTCTAATGTCAAGTACTTTGCTGTGTATACCTTTATAAGGATAAATTTTGTTCAATATAATTCAGTTTAAAATAAGTGTAATGTTTCTTTAATTCGTTTTATCTTATTTTATGAGGCAGAGGCTTACTCTGTAGCCCTGGCTAGCCTGGGCTGTGTAGGTCAGACTGGCCAAGACTTTGTGGCAACCCCCTTGTTTCAATTTTCCAGAACGTCGGGATTAAAACGTGTATGCCATCACCCCCAGGTGATTCCGTAAATGTCTAATTGCCAGCCCACATTCAGATTTCTCAGAATGTTCCCGATGAAGACATCGGGTTTTCAGGAATTTGGTGAACGACCAAGAGTTGTTTTGGGCTGCAGAACTGAAGTTTAGCCCTCAAATATAGTCTGGGGGGTATCTATCCAGCTACAGAACCTTCCAACCAGTGGTGAAGGGTGAAAGTCTGTAACGTCACCCCCTGGCTTAACTACACTCCCAACCCCCATAGCTGCACTCCTGGACTGAGTTTCCTGGCCTCCGTCTCTTCTGTCCTAAACTGTAACAGAGTGTGAGCGACCCTGAGGATGTGCAACTGCGGGGGGATGGAGTCCGGGGACAGTTTCCTCGAAACCTGGCAAAGTCCAGAATGCCCTACAGCACCGGGACGGGAAGCCTGGGGGCCCAAGCTCCAGCCACCTAGTGTGGGAGCGCTGGGGTGCGGGTGGGACTGAGTGCTCCGGCGGTTGGTGCAGCCTGGTGTGCCCAAAGCCTGCCCGAGACTTCGTGTTAGGAGGCGCGTCGGCCGGGAGACCCCAAGCTCCAGAGTTTAAAATCCCAGCAAAGTCCATCTCTGTCCTAGGTAAGAATCCATTGCCCAGCTGGACTCGAGGATTTTAATCATAGACTGCATGGTCTTGTTTCGAAACAGATCACCTGCATCGGGAGACAAACAACTTTGTGCAGCTTCCAAAGTCCTGACTGACAGCTTCTGTTCTGTTTAGAAAACACGATGTTGTTTGTATTGGCAGTCTTACGTAAACTTCCTACACTGTGAGGTCAGCATAGCTGTGCTCATCAAGGATAACAAGCTAGGCTCAGGTGGGTGGAAGGATGTGTGCAGGCTACAAGCTAGTGTTGAGGGAGCCCTGATTCAAGGGTAGGTATGATTCGCTTCCTGTCTCTGGCACGAAAGTCAGCATCTGGGCCTCCACAGTGACCTGTCAACATGTAGGTCCATGGAGGAAAATGGACCTCCTGTCAGATGTTTTCTAAGAATCCAAAGCGAGTTCCAGGAAAGGCACAAAGCTACACAGAGAAACCCTGTCTCAAAAAAACAAAAAAACAAAAAAAAACAAAAAAACAAAAAACAAAAAACAAAACAAGAATCCTGGTGTGTCCTGTCAGGTCCTTAGTTGAGGCAGGTTCCTACCTCTCTAGTCAGTGTGTTGCAAGGCTGCATTTTGATATGGGAAGTTAGAGGGTCAGTTTTGTGATACTAAAATGAGTTTTCTAGGCCCAAGTTTTAGTGTCTGGTAACCATTGTTGTTGAGCTTTGTGAGCTGTGAATTAGGAAGCAGGGAGCCACAGGAATCAGACTTTTCTCCAGAAGAGAGAGCAGCCTCTTGTCCTCTCTGACAAACAAGAGCAAGTCAGAGTGCCAGAGTTAGGGGTTTGCTTTGCTTTGTTTTGTGATGGTCTTGCTCTGCATCCCAGGTTGGCTTCAAGCTTGCAATCCTCCTACCTCAGCTTCCAGGTGCTTAGATTACAAGTGTGTGCCATCACACCTGGCTTCCATGGTCATTACTTCTGATTCATTTCAAACTTTGCTGAATGCCCCAGAAATCAAACACTCATTGCCTTGAGTCTGCCACAGGCATGATGTTCATATTTTAGTTCATTGTTTTTGATGAGAGGTGATCATGACATGGCTAATTCACAATTTATTCATATGTATGCGGGTGATTTCCAGTCTCAGAGTAATGGGAAAAGCTTTTCTGAAGTTCTGGCTAGAGTGGTGTAAGATGGTGGACCATCTCAGCTAGCCACCTTGGAACTGTCCCGAGCAGTTTGCAGTCCAAGGCCGATCTTTGAGTGGTGTTTGTCGGCTCAATGGCATTATTATGGACAAGGTAGAATCATTGTTGTGGGGGCCCATCATCCTTCTGCAGACTTCAGAGATCACTGTTAGGAAAATTTATGGATCACTGTGGAAAACTTAAATATCATTAATATCAAGACAGAAAGTTTAAATTTTAAGATAGTAATATATCTAAAGAAAGGTTCAAAAGATTCAAAAATAAGTATGGGGAGAAAGAGAATTGTGACAATAGTCCCTAGATTTTGGTTTTCTTCTGTCTCACACCAGGTGGCTCTTCTGATATGAGACAGAAACTCTGAATTTGTCTTGATAACACGCTTGGATTTAGAGACCATGCCCATCAGGCCAGATAGCCCAAAGGTCATTGGCTGATCTGAATGAATTTCCACAACATATTATTATTATTATTATTATTAATTGTGTGTGTGTGTGTGTGTGTGTGTGTGTGTGTGTGTGTGTGTGTGTGCGTGTGTATGTATGTACATGCTTGGGTGCACACGGACAGGCTTGTAGATGTCAGAGAACAACTTTTAGGAGTAGATTTTCTCCAACCATAGGTTCCAGGGATCCAAAACCCAGGTTGTGCCGCAAGTACCTTTATCCATTAACCCTCCTGCTGACCCAAGCCCTACACCTTTACTAGATTCAATAACATCATTATTACCTCCTTTACATTTGATCCATTACATTAGGCTTGTAACAGTTTTTCAACTTGGTTTAAATTTGTCTTCTCCTAATGTTTAATAATGAGCATTTGTTTGTTTGTTTGTTTTCTTGGGAGAAATGCCCATTTAGCTCTTCCCCCTGCCCCCTATTTATTACTGATTTAAAGAATTCTACATTCTATAAAATATTCCTCTGGAGATTTGTGACTGTTTTCCCACATGTTTTTTGAACCCTGGCCAGCTCTAGCCCACTGGCACATGGCACTGACAGGCCTTGCCCTTCCCCGCTCCCTCTGCCTTGCTAGACTGTTAGATTACATTCCTAAAGCCAGCTGCCAAGGGCTGTTCCCTTATTTGGCCACTTTCTCCTCCTCATACTGACTACCAAGGTCCAGCTATCAAAGTATTAGAGTCCAGCAATCAAAAGCCCCCTTTGACTTACCTAATTAACATGCTCAATCAAAATATACCACTGTATCCTAGCCCATTCTAAAACAGACCTTCCCTTTTTCTCGTCTTGAAAACAGGTGTTTGGGTGTGGTTTGTGCCTAATCGGGGTCCTCCACTCTGTGGTGGTGGTGGTGGGGTCTCCTTTATTTATCTTCATTAGACTTCCTTTTTTCCTTAGATAGGATCTCACTATGTTCCCCTGATATCAAACATACTGCCCTTCCACCTCATCCGCCTGAGTCCAAAAGCGTATAGGTATGTGCTATTATACCCAGCTTTTTCTATTCTTGTTTGTTTTGAGACAAGGTCTCACTATATAGCCCTGGCTGGCCTGGAACTTACTAAGTAGACCAGTCTGGCCTCAAACAGAGAGATGCAAAGATATGCCTGCCTTTGCCTCCAAAGTGCTGGGATTAAAGGCATGTGCTACCAAGCTGGGCACCTTTTCTAGTCAGAGCAAGAGGTTTTGTGTGGATTAATTTTTCAGAATTGTTTCCTCTTATGAATATGTTATTCTGCTCAGGTCACCATAACAAAATACCACAGACAGGTGACTTAAATAACAGAAACTTATATTCTTAGTTTTGGTGGCTGGAAATCCAGAATTAAGTTTTGCAAGATTGGTTTCTGGTAGCCTCTCTCCTGGCTTCCAGACAGCTGCCTTCTCCCTGTGTCCTCACATGACCCTTCCTTTGTACTCACAGGGAGGGAGGAGGGGAAAGAGACAGAAAAGGAGGGCACTCTCTCTTGTCTCTTTCTCGTCCTATAAAGACACTAGTCCCTTCAGCTAACTTGTGGCTTCATTAGCCTTAATTATTCATAAACCTATCTACAGATAGAGTCACACAAGGGATTAGGGTTTCAAAATATAAATCTTACGAACACCTGTAATAACAACCCATTCAAAAACAGGCAAGAGTTTTGTCGTTTCCACAAGTGACTAATCAGCTCACTAAAAATGCTCAGAACTGCTAACCTTTAAAGAACTATAACCCAAGTCACATTGAGATGCCACCTCACATCACTAGGATTGCTGGTATGAAGAAGCACAACAGAAGCACTGTGGGGGTGAGAAGAAATGGAAACCTCTCTGCACTGTTAGAAATATAAAACAGCAGCTGCTGTGGGCGCCCGGAGTCAGTCCCTGTGTTAAAGGAAGCCTTCATCTACAGTAAAAGCAGCTCCACTCCTAAATACAGATGGTCTCCATCTTAGTGTTTCTAATTACATTTTTAAAATTTTTTATAGTGCTTCAAAGTGATGCACATTCAATAGGAACTGTACTTTGTATGCAGTGGTGGTGGTGTGTGCATATGTACATGTTTGTGTGGGTGTGTGCATATGTACATGTTTGTGTGGGTGTGTGCATATGTACATGTTTGTGTGGTGTGTGCATATGTACATGTTTGTGTGATGTGTGCATATGTACATATTTGTGTGGTGTGTGCATATGTACATGTTTGTGTGGGTGTGTGCATATGTACATGTTTGGGTGGTGTGTGCATATGTACATATTTGTGTGGGTGTGTGCATATGTACATGTTTGAGTGGTGTGTGCATATGTACATGTTTGTGTGGTGTGTGCATATGTACATGTTTGTGTGGTATGTGCATATGTACATGTTTGTGTGGGTGTGTGCATATATACATGTTTGGGTGGTGTGTGCATATGTACATGTCTGTGTAGATATGTGCATATGTACATGTTTGGGTGGTGTGTGCATATGTACATGTTTGTGTGGGTGTGTGCATATGTACATGTTTGGGTGGTCTGTGAATATGTACGTGTTTGTGTGGTGTGTGCATATGTACATGTTTGGGTGGTATGTGCATATGTACATGTTTGTGTGGTGTGTGCATATGTACATGTTTGGGTGGTGTGTGCATTCGGTAGCTAGAAGTTGACATCAGCACTGGGACACTCAACTTTTTATTTTTTATTTTATTTATTTATTTTTGTTTTTTAGAGACAGGGTTTCTTTGTGTAACTTTGGAGCCTGTCCTAGAACTTGCTTTGTAGACCAGGCTGGCCTTGAACTCACAGAGATCCATCTGCCTCTGCCTCCTGAGTGCTGGGATTAAAGGCGTGCGCCACCTCCACCTGGCAACTTTTTTTTTTTAAACATGAATTCTGGGGATCCAAAGTTAGGTCTTCACACTTTACTGACTGAGCCAGCGTCTCAGTCCCAGAAACTACACTTCGAATTTGAAATTTGGTTCTTGTCCTGAGCTAACCATATGGGGAACAATACTCTCTTGTGATGCTGGCAAAAGGCAGTATTTCCTAGTAAGCCACGGAAACATGAAGATAAACATACTAGGTCGTGGTGGCATACACTTTTAACCCCAGCACTCTTGGGGGCAGAGACAGGGATCTCTGTGAGTTCAAGGCCAGCCTGGTATACAGGGTGAGTTCCAGGACAGCCAGGACTACATGGAGAAACCCTGTCTCAAAAAACAAACAGCCGGGCGGTGGTGGCGCACGCCTTTAATCCCAGCACTCGGGAGGCAGAGCCAGGCGGATCTCTGTGAGTTCGAGGCTAGCCTGGGCTACCAAGTGAGTTCCAGGAGAGGCGCAAAGCTACACAGAGAAACCCTGTCTCAAAAAAAAAACAACAACAACAACAAAAAAATCACTGTACTACAGTGGAGTGTATCTAATAAATGATATGAGATACTTGTCACCTTATTATAGTTTGTATTTGATTGTGTTACTCCTCTGTCAGCTAATATACATATTCTGAAGTATCTTTCAAGTAGGCCAGGGCCAATGAGACGGTTCAGCAGATAAGGACACTTGCTGCCAAGAATGATTATCTGAGTTTTATTCTCAGGACCCATTTGGTAGAAGGAGAAAACTGACTCCTGAAAGTTGGCCTCTAACCTCCAAATGCATGCTGTGGTATGTCCATGACCACACAAATATATAGAAACATACAATACATCAATTTAACTTGTTGGGATTTTTTTTTTTTTTTTTTTGAGCTGAGGACCTGAACCCAGGGTCTTGCGCTTGCTAGGCAAGCGCTCTACCACTGAGCTAAATCCCCAACCCAAATTTAACTTGTTTGATAATGTATACAAGACTAAGCTATGATGTTTGGTGGGTTACAAATATTAAGTTAGATCTTGACATACAGTATTTCAAAGTCTGATGGGTTTTTCAGGACATAAACACAAGTCAATGAGCATCTGTGGGTACCCAAAGGAACTGAAAGCAAGGGCTGAAATATTTGTGCCATGCCCATAACAGCACTGCTTATAGACTAGAAATGGTGTGTACAATACAAATGATCATCAACACATAAATAGATTTTTTTTTGTTTTTTCAAGATAAGGTTTCTCTGTGTAGCCCTGACCATCCTGGAACTTGATCTGTAGACTAGGGTGGCCTTGAACTCAGAGACCTGCCTGCCTCTGCCTCCCCAGTACTGGGATTAAAGATGTGCATCACCACCGCCTGGCTATTTTTTCCCCCCCCGAGACAGGATTTCTCTGTGTAGCTCTGGCTGTTCTGGAACTCACTCTGTAGACTGGGCTGGCCTCAAACTCACAGAGATCCACCCACCTCTGCCTCCTGAGTGCTCGGATCATAGCTGTGTACAACCACTGCCCGACTTATAAATAGATTTTTAAAAGTGACACATACATTTTATGGTGTGTCATTGACCCTTAAAAGAAATGAAATTCTGACACATTCTACAATTCTGAAGACATGCTAAGTGAAATAAGCCAGACACAAACAGACAAGCATTGTATGGTTCATTGATATGAAGTACCTAGATTGTACAAATACACAGTCAAAAGGGAATAGACAGGTCATGGGAACTGGAGGAATTATTGTTTGGTGTAATGTTCCTGTTATGGGACATTAAAAAATATATATCTGGAAATGGAACTAGAAAGACAGCTCAGCTGGGCAGTGGTGGTGCACGCCTTTAATCCCAGCACTCGGGAGGCAGAGCCAGGCAGATCTCTCTGAGTTTGAGGCCAGCCTGTTCTACAGAGTAAGATCCAGAACAGGCACCAAAACAACACAGAGAAACCCTGTCTCAGAAAAAGAAAGAAAGAAAGAAAGGAAGGAAGGAAGGAAGGAAGGAAGGAAGGAAGGAAGGAAGGAAGGAAGGAAGGAAGAAAGGAAAGAAAGAAAGAAAGAAAGAAAGAAAGAAAGAAAGAAAGAAAGAAAGAAAAAAAGAAAGAAAGAAAGAAAGGACACCTCGGTGCTTAAGAGCACTGGCTGCTCCTCCAGAGAACCTAGGTTCAATCCCCAGCACCAGCATGGCTACTCACAACAACCTGTAACTCCAATTCTAGGGGATCCAATACCCTCTTTTGGCCTCCATATTCACCAGGCCAGTCAGATGGTGCATATACATATATGCTATCAAATACACACATAAATAATAAACCTTACAAATAAAACAACCCAGAGTTATAATATGACCTAGAACATGGATCTATGCACAGAGAATTAAAGCAGACTCACAAAGAGCATTATGTACCCATGTACCCAGCAGCTTTACTCACAGTAGCTGGAAAGTGGAAGCAAATGTCTTTTGATGGACAGATAAGCATATTGTGTTTGGACAGACACTGGAATGCTATTAGCCTATAAGAGGAAGGAGATTCTGAGGGACTTTCAGAACCTTCCCCAGATGAAATAAGCCAGTAACAGATGAATCCTGTGTGGTTACACTGATACAACATTCCCACATTCAGAGTCAAGAAAGCTGAACAGTGGGTGGCATGAGGTTGGGGGCAAGGAGCAAGGGATAATTGTGGGTGGTAATCTTGTGCCTGTGCGTATAACAGCAAAACTTTGCATTTCAGAGAATTGCCTTATTACTCTGTGTGCTGACAAATCTGCTTCAAGTACCACCTTAGATTTTTAGCATAAGTTTGATAATATTCATGGACCGTAAGACAAGTTGTAATTACACAGGTATGTGTTTTGTTTTTTTTAGACAAGGTCTTGTGTGTCCTAGGCTCATCTTGAACTTGCTGTGTGACCAAGGATAAGTTTCAACTTCTGATCCTCCCACTTCTACCACTGGCAAGCTGGGATCACAGATAATGCACTACCACACTTGGTTTCTTTAGTATTGGGGATGGAACCCAGGCTTTTATGTATGCCAGGCAAGCACTCTACCAATTGAGCTGCCTCCACAGTCCTAGATATAAGAATGAATGACTCTAAAGGTTTTTTGAGCAGGATAAAATTTATAAACCTTAATCTTCTCACATAGATAATAAAAACTATATAATTGAAAACTAGGAACAGCTATGGATTGGACAGAGAAGCAAGGCAGCTTTGGGAAAATGGAAAAGCACATTAAAAATGAGGAAACAAGGCAGGCTGTGGTGCCACAGGCCTTTAATCCCAACACTTCAGAGGCAGAGGCAGGTGGACCTCTAAATCTGAGGCCAGCCTGGTCTACAGAGCAAGTTCCAGGGCAGCCAGGGCTACGCAGAGAAACCCTGTCTCAGGAAACAAACAGAAAAGGAAACAAAGAGACTGAAGCAGGAAGATAGAAATGAATTTAAGAGCAGCCTTAGCTGCATAGTGTGTTCCAGGCCAGCATGGAATACACACAGAGAGATGGCCCGGGGATTAATAAGAGCACATATTACTTTTTACAAAGGACCCAATTTCAGTTTTCTTGTTTTTTAATATTTATTTTTAATTGTGCATTGATGTTTTGTCTGCATGCCTGTCTGTGTGATGGTGTGGGATTCCCAGGAACTGGAGTTAAAGACAGTTGTGATCCTCTAGAAGAGCAGCCAGTGTTCTTAACCACTGAGCCATCTCTCCCAGCCCACTCATACATAATTTAAAATAATAAAAACTAAAATTAAAAAAATAACAAAAAGTAAAATGAGAATAAAAAAAGGTTGAGACCGGGCTGAAGGGATGGCTCAGAGGTTAAGAGCACTGGCTATTCTTCCAGAGGTCCTAAGTTCAATTCCCAGCAACCACATAGTGCCTCACAACCATCAATAATGAGATCTGCTGCCCTCTTCTGGCATACAGGCATATAGTATACATAATAAACAAATCTTAAAAAAAAAAAAAAGTCTGAGGCTATAGCTCTGTGGTACAGCACTTGCCTAGCACATAATGAGTTATGAGTTTAATTCCCAGTATTTAAAAAAAAAAATCCAGGTGGTGGTAGCACATGCCTTTAATCCCAGTACTCAGGAGGCAGAGACAGATCACTGTGAGTTCAAGGCCAGCCTGGTCTACAGAGCTGGTTCCAGGACAGCCAGTGCAACACAGAGAAACATCTGGAAGATCATTTGTCTGTAATTCACAGGAACATCACCTCCCATGAATTTTGCAATGGTGGGGCTCTTGAGAAGAGATTGAGTGTGGAGCTGCTGAGACGGCTCAGCAGATGGAGGCTCCTGCCAACTTCTAGCCTGACGATGTACATTCCTTCCTAGCAACACACATGCCATCAGTGGAGAACCAATTCCCAAAGCTGTCTTCTGACTTCTGTGTTAGTGCTATGGTACACACACTCATGACAAAAGACATAATGAAATTAATATAATATTTTTAGAAGCAATCAAGTATGATCTTCAATTTCCACAAGACATCCATGAGTTTAACCCAAGCCTCAGTCAGTAATGCATTATTTTGCATATGCGTATTTTATTAGTACCTTCTAATAAACTATAACGACTTCTAGTTGACCTTTAAGTACATAGAATCATCTTGACCCACAATGTCTCTCAGTGGTTGAATCTGACAAACAGTGCAGTTTCTTTTCTTTTTTTTCCTGGCTGTTTTTAGATTGGGCTTGTTGTCCATCCTGTCCCTGCATTTGTATAACTTTTGTAAATCTTGCAGTTCTGGAAAAAGTTAATTTCAAACGAGTCATCTTTTCGGAAGTGTCTAAATGTCCTTACTGTAGCAATTCTAAGACTGAAATGGGAACTATTGGTTTTTTCTTGGGTCTTTTGGGGGATCCCAAATAAATCACACACAGAGGTTTATTCTTAATTATCAATTATCAATGCCTGGCCTTAGGTTGGATTAATTTCTAGTCAGCTTTCCTTAACTTGAATTATCCCACCTACCTTTGCCTTGGGGCTTTTCCCGTTCTCTTACTTCTGTAAGTCATACTCTTACTCTGTGGCATGCTGGGTAACTGGGTGACTCCCCCCTGGCTCCTTCCTTTTTCTCCTCCCAGATTTCACCCTCTACCTATTATCTCTGCCTGCCAGCCCTGCCCATCCTTTCTCCTGCCTCACTATTGCCCAGTTCTTTTTCAGACCATCTGGTATTGTACACAGGCACAGTAACACAGCCTCACAGAGTTAAACAAACGAAACATAAACAAAAGTAACACATCTTAAAATAATATTCTACTACAGGGAACGGTTAAGCAGCCTGACCAAGACCCAGTGGGTCTTGTATTCTTTGCTGTTCATTGCCCAAATGCAGGGGACAGGCATATGGGGAGGAGGGTGCACATCAGAGTCTGACTTCATGCCCAACAGGCTCAGGTCTTTGGTTTGATAGGGTCCTCTCTATCTGCTGTGAGAGAGGGAGGGAAGAGGCCAGGTTGCAGACTTGAGATAGGGTTTGAGGGTGATCTGGCTGTGACATGTCACCCCATTAATTGCCAGGCTGTCTAGGTGGTGTCCTCAGGTGCCTCCCTCCAGAAACTGCAGTCAGTGGAAGAGAATTGCCTTTCACTAATAGAAAAGGACCTGTCTTTGGCCCAAGGTTATACAAGTAATTGCTCTCCCTGCACCAAACATGCTCTCAAGTAAATAAATAGATGTTTAAAAAAACAAGACAACAACAAAAACCTTCCTTATGTAACTTCACTTTTCACATACTTCCCAATACAATAGTAATTTTCCAGTTGTTTCCCAAGTTCTGGGTCAGAAAATGCTGTTATTTCATTCAGGACCCCACCAAAAGACTCCTTTGCTTTTGGTAACTGAGTGCAATTACTCAACCACTTCGTCTCCTACACAGCCTTTCAGAACTTTATCCTGAAGCAAACCTAAAGGCAGAAAGTGCTGAAAAGGCACGGAAGTTTAGAGGAAATGTAGTTTTGAAACTTCGGAGGTTTTTGTTGTTTTGTCGTCGTCGTGTGTGTCGCCCCCCTCCACCCTCCACCACCTTCCCCACCCACCCTCCATCTCACACCCCTGCCAGGCTTCCTACTCTTCTGGCTTCTGGACTGGGCAAAAGTAGCTTGGCAACCTCTTCCCGTGAGTGCGCGGACTGCTGCTGGGAAGAGCATAAGAAGTTCCTGGGTCTCCTCCCAGCACCGCCAACATCCTTAAATACTGGTGGGCTTTAGGCGGTGGAAGGCTAGCGAAGAGGCTCTCGGGTTGGTGCTGGATGTGGGGACCCTGAGCCAGGTCCAGCGGACCAGACAAATATGTAACCTGAACAACTAATGTGCAGGCAGGAGCAATAGCTAGGTCTCTCACATCTCTGGAGCCAGAAAGAGCCACTTCAGTCCCAGCTGCCACCGCAAGCCCGAGTGACCTGAGTAAGATTTCTGGTTTCTCATCTGAAAATGAGGATGTCAGTTGATGCCTCATGTGTTTGGAAATTTCTAGAGAAGTCAGCACCTGTAAAGCCAACAGCCAAGTGCAGGTTGCTGAGCCCTGAGTAAGAGAGGTTGCTACCGTGTTTAGAAGACACCGGGTTCTTTTTAAAACTGGATGCAAACCTGACATCACTCTGAAGAGGTCAGCAGAACCATCGACATTAAAAATAACGGAGGCACTGTGGCTATAGCTTAGTGGGTAGGGTCTTCGCCTATCACACTAAAGGCCCTGGGTTTGATTTCCCACCACCTTCCAACCTGGCACTGGCATACAGCCCAACAGGAGGATCAACCAGCTTCTGGTCTCCCTGGGTTACCTAAGAATCTGTCTGAAATCAACCATCTGACAGAGAAGTTAGATCTTTCCTCATTCATCTTGTATACCTATGAAGATGTCAAAGAACAATACAAAAACTGAGGTTCAGGTTGTTGGAGGTAAGAGAGCTGGTTCAGGTTTAAAAAAGGGGTGAT
The DNA here is from genome assembly GCF_007827085.1 of Peromyscus californicus insignis. Taxonomy (NCBI): domain Eukaryota; kingdom Metazoa; phylum Chordata; class Mammalia; order Rodentia; family Cricetidae; genus Peromyscus; species Peromyscus californicus. The sequence goes on from NW_026294606.1 coordinate 718,951, forward strand.
GGGACTTCAAGGACAGGTGTAATCTATTTCTTGTTATCTAATGTAACACCTACCTAAGCCAGCATTTCAGTGGCTGTCCCCCAGCAGACAGGGACTGTAGGTAGAATCTTGCCCTGTGTCAGGTATGTTCTGGGGCTTCTGATGCTCTTCATTCAAGTCCACTGGCTCAGGCTTCTGGCCTTTTCTTCATTGTTCTCTCCCTCTTGTGGGGCTAATGTTATAATGAATACCAACAGTCAGATACTTGTCCCTAAAATGAATTTGTTTTACAGATCTGTGTCTTTGAAACAACAGGTCTTGGGGAGTAGGAAGCAGAAGGCCTCTGTGTATAGGCATTTCACCTGGAAGAGAAAACTCTCAGGATTCCTCTCAGACTCCTCTCAGAGCAGGAAAATAAGAGCCTGGAGAGAAGCACTTCCTGGATCAGAAGTCATTCTTGATCCTCAAGCTCCATAAGACCCAGGCACGATGGCAGTGCTACCCCAGAGCTGCTGCAGTCTATAGATGTAGGTCAGCTTTGAGAACAGCAGGGTGAGCTGAGGAGGTCCAGCGAAGGCTACCTGGGAAAGGTTAGGCCATTGCAGAGCTGGTGGTGGTCTACAGAAATGGGCAAACAGTCAGAGTTTTTCCCCCACTGTGCCTAGATAGCCCAGTCCCTTCTACACGCCATAGGAGTCCCCACTTCTCTCACACAGTGTCACATTAGTCACTCACGATTTTACCCTGATACCAGAGAATCCCAGAAAAACATTACAGGTCAAACTTTCCAAAGTTGCTTGTTTGACTCTGGGAAACTTAAAAAAAAAACAAAAAAAACTTTTTTTCAGATATGAAAGGTTTGCTGACTTTGCAAGGGTTTACTCAGTCACAACAGGAAGAAGACAGTGCAGTTCACCACCTTCCAGGTGAGCCACCGATCCATCCTGCTAAAACAGAAAGTTAAAGATCCTTGGCTTAAAACATCTCATCTCAGTGTGTATGTGTGTGTGTGTGTGTGTGTGTGTGTGTGTGTGTGTGTGTGTGTGTGTGTGAGAGTCAGAAAAAAAAAATTCATCTCTGCCAGCAAAGTAACTCAGTGGGGAGAGGCTTGCTGCCAGTCCTGACAAACTGACTTCAATTCCTGGGACATGTGGTGGGAGAGGCCTGACTTTCACAGGTTACACTGCATGTATACACACACATGATATGTAATAAATGAGTAAATGTAAATTTGTTTTGTTTTAGTTTTGGTTTTTCAAGTCAGGGTTTCACTGTAGCTTTGGCTGTCCTGGAACTTGCTCTGTAGACCAGGCTGACCTCAAACTTGGAGATCGGCCTGCCTGTGCCTCCCAACTGCTGGGATTAAAGGCGTGCACCACCACTGCCTGGCTTGAATAAATGTAATTTTTAAAAAACCATTAGGAGGCAGGCTGATCCAAAGCTTTCCCTGAAGCCCTGATGAATAGAAAAGGAGTATACTTCCATGTCTAAAATCAGGAACATGCTGCAATTCAGATCCTGGGTACCTAACTCTTCCATAGTAAAGGGTTATGGTTACCAGTCACAAGGCACTTGGTATGTGACTAACTGGAGATACCCTGTGTTGCTTTTTGCACAACATTGCTTGACTAGCTTCCTGCTAACTCTGTCCCATTTCCCACCCCCCTGCAAATAGTATATAAGATACTGTACTTAATACATTTGTTGACATGAGTCATCAGGTCATGGAGACCTCCTGATTCCAGCTTTCTGACTTATTTTCTCATCCCTGATCATCCCCACGCCCCAATAGCATGATATTCTGAACCCTTATTCCTTCGAGTTCAGGTAACAAAAAAAACCTCATCTCTTTTTGTAGGTTTTCTATGAATTATCTATGTCAAGGATGAATGACTCACATGAAGTATCTTTTTAAGTTAATTTTGGATCAGACAAGATCAGGTACATTCAGAGTGGTTCAGCCTTATACCTGGTTGGTTAATTTTTTTTTTTTTTTTTTTGGTTTTTCAAGACAGGTTTCTTTGTGTAGTTTTAGTGCCTGTCCTGGATCTCACTCTGTAGACCAAGTTGGTCTCGAACTCACAGAGATCCACCTGGCTCTGTCTCCCAAGTGCTGGGATTAAAGGCATGTGCCACCACCGCCCAGCTAGTTAGTTAATTTTTTAAAGATTTATTATCATTTTTTTAAAATTATGTCCAGGTATGTGCATGCATGTGGGTATGAGCACATGAGTTCAAGTGTCCTTGAAGGCCAGAGGCATCAGATCCCCTGGAGTTGGAGCCAACTCATGTGGATGCTGGGAACTGGACCCAGATTCTCTGGAAGAGCAACAAGTGCTTTTAGCTTCCAAGCCATCTCTCCAGCCCCCACTAAGCTAACTTTAATAAACAGACAGTGTTTGATCATTTGGTATACGTTTACTGAAATAGTCCTTATTTCATTATCTAGGAAGACATGTGCATCTTTGTTAATTCAATCTAGAAAAGTTTGGTTTTTCTCATTAAAATAAGTGTGTCCCACAATCATTTCCAAGTTGCATAGAGATAATGCAACCTGCCCATGATTCTTCTTACTGCCTTTTCAAGGCCTAAAGAGTTCTATGTCTTTAGGGCTGCCTTACATCTAGTTCTGTAACATTTGGGAGAGTGAACTAGGAGCAGTGAGGTAAGCTGACTTGTGACTCCCTCCACTTTCTGTCTCTCCAGCTGGGCTTTCACAGTTCTGTATACTATCAAGAACCATGGAAATGAACCCACCTCAGGCGAGATCTTTGTTCATTCCCTACCTTGTGACGTATTGAATGTGTGAGGTTTAGAAGGGTTCATGCGAAAAGTGGAAAAGGAAAAGTGGAGACTGAGTCAGTCTTCAGGGAAGATACAGGTTCCCTGTGAATTCTGAGGTTTGTTCTTTACCCTCTGTTAGGGAAAGTGGTTCTCTCTGGTTACACTTTTCTGAGAGTTCACGTTACTCATAAATGTGCCTCCAATTATGTAGAATGTGTTTTATATAGTTACTGAAGCAGAGCAGCTGTATCCTTTAATCTGTACATATAATATATGCATGTATATTAATCTATACATATACTATAATACAATATACTTTCTAATGCTGTCTTGAAATGCTACATAGACCCTAAACACTAATAAATGTGGTAAATTATTTTTGACATATTTCCCAAGCCTTTTTTCTAATACTTTATCTGTTTTTATTTCTATATTCACAACTTTCAGTAAGCAGTCTTACAAAAAGAAAAAGAAGCTGGACATGGTGTTGCAGGCCTTCCTTTAATTTCAGCCTCGAGAGTGGCAAGTGGATCTTTGGGTTAGAGACCAGCCTGGTCGACAGAGCAAGTCCCAGGACAGCCAAGACTCCAAAAAAAAAAAAACCAAAACAAAAACCCTTTCTTGAAAAGCCAAAAGAGAAAAAAAAAGATTTTTTTCTCCTTTTCTTTCTTTTCCTAATAATTTTGTAAATTTTGTTATATGTAGATTCTTTGAAATTTGAATATAAATTTGGAGCTTGGAAGGACATTCATTTTTTGATAAAAGATCTCATTTAACTCAAACTAGCCTAAATGTACTATCTAACTTAGCTTGGCCTTGAATTCCTAATCATCCTGCCTTCAGGCTTCCAAGTTTTCAGATTATGGACATGAGCCAACACTCCTGTGAAGATTTTGATTGTTGAATCAATTTACTGTTTGATTTATTATTTGACTTATTATCATAAGCCTATATTAGAGTTATAGTTTTTCCATGTAATTTTTGTCATACTTTATAGAAAAGCATATATTATTATTATTATTTTAATTTAAATGTAGTACCATGATTTTTTTGTTTTGTTTTCTTTTTTTTTTTCTGAAAATTCAAGCTTTATTGCTTTTTTGGGCACTGTAGTCAACAATTGAACCACTTAGGCCATTCAAGAGAACCAATAAACACCTACCACACAAGGCCCTCTGCAGTACACAAAGAGAGTCAATCTATTCCTAAAACAAATACCAACTTCCATCTGATATAGTCAGCTCCTCCTAATGACCAATGCATTCACTGCTAATGATCTTCAGCCCACACCTAATGCTGCAAGCCATATCTCAGCCCATCTTCATTTCTGTGAGAAAAACAAGAAGGTACCTGATCTCATACAGCATCCCCAGCTATCCAGGGACCAAATTCCAAATCAAGAAGACGGAGAGCACTCCATAGTTGCATGTTCCTAGTCCTGATCCACATATCCGCTAACTTGATGCACTCTGAGGTTCACTCCATGCCTCCATCATATATGTCCTCTGAATAGAAAATTGGTTTACAAGCCATAAAGTATAAAGTATTTTACCTCATACCCAGACTGCACAGAAGAGATTGGCCTCAAACATCACACGATACTTTAAGGGAATCTTAAGAGATTGACTTTCTGAGTATGTGTATGAAAAGGAATGGGGCAGAGGGTGAAAGTGAAAACAGTGGGCTTGCTCCAGGTCAGAGGGAAACAGATAAATTTTCTGAAAGATCCTAGAGACAAAGGATGCAGCCAATTGCCCCTTCTTACCTCTCCCATAACTTATGAAATTAAGAAAGGCCAGCTCTGTTGCTCTGTCCATGACATCCACAGGAACTACCAACTCTGACAAGAGAATGGCAAAAGGCTGTGAACTATGTCTTAGTCACATGGTACAAATATCTATAAAAACACCCTTGCTGCGCCTGCACGGCAATTGGGCCCAAAACCTGGCGAGGGAAGTCGGGATGAACACAGCACACACCAGTCAAGTTGCAAGCATCAGGACCCTTTTATTCTTTCTTCCCCATCTTATATACCCTTTCAGGAGGAACAAACAAAATTGTTTATCAAGTACGTAGGGTCAAGGAACAGTCAGCATGCCCCAGGAAGCCACAGCTGCCAAACCACGAGATATACCAAACAGCAAAACATCCTCAGAACAGCCTGACCTCAGCGCACTCAGAACAGGGGAGGTGGGGGCAATCTTAGAGGGGTCAGAGCCATTCTGATCTCAACACACCCTGAAGAAGTTCTAAATCTGACATGATTTCTTCCAAACTTGCTGTCTCAGTTGCTTTGTTGTTGCCCCTCCTGCAACACGATGTGATGACTGATGACGGAGGACATCAGGAGCGCCAGGAGGAGGAGGTCAGAAAGCCTTTGGGGACAGGAATCTCCCTGCGTTGCAGACATTTTTCCAAGAACTGCTTCAGACGTATGAAAGAGCCCATCTGTCCTGAGCTTGTGATGGCTTCAATTCTGGGGAGGTAGTCCTCTTTGATGAGAAGTATCATCTTCCAGAACTGGACCTGGTACTGCTTCATGAGGGCGTTCCCACACACCTCCAAGAAGTCAAACAGGAGACTGGCTGTCACGTCTGACAGAGGCTCCATGTTTAAGATCTGTGCCAACCAGCGCCAGCCATGATTTAAGCCATGAGGATGAGCCTCTTGCCGATTTCCATAGGGCCACTGGAGCTGGATGATGGCAGCATACAGACGGATCATCCCAGACATTGGTTTCAGAAAGTTGTCCTGTTGCTCTACCTTTGAATCTGTCACTTGGTAGCCAAGCATCCGTTGATAGTCTTCCAAAGCCATCCCTTCCTTAAAAGCTGGGTAGAAAGGAAGATGAGCAAGGATGAGGTCTCCCACTTTGGGGTGGAGCTCCCAGATACCAGATGCCACCACTGCAATGGGGAATGCTGCCTCATGGTGAGAGGCCACTTCCTCTTCACCTTGTTTCACAAATTTCTCTGCCAGTTTGTACTGGACGAAGTCCAGCCCCTGTGGGTTAAGAGTGACAGACACAGAGCGCCCACCAGACTCAACAGGCTTTCCAGAGAGCAGGCTATGGATCTTTTCAAAGACCTCCTTCAGCTTTGAACCTGCAGTGGTAGAGATATGGCTCATTGGGATGGTCCATCTGTATCTTTTTGGCCTGACTGTCCTTACTGCTGGTCAGGCCCTCAAAGGCCAACACACATTTGGCAGACACATCCTGAAGTTGCTGATACCACTGCATGGTACTGTCTTGTACCTTCACGGGCAGGTCTTCATTCTGTGTTCCTGCTGGGCCTGGGCTGGGCAAAGGGGGTTGGGTGGGAGCCCCTGGCCCCTGCTGCACCTGTGATTCTTGGAGCTTGACCCAGGCCTCCTCTTCATCCTGCTGCTTCTTGACTTCATAGGCTCTGGTGATCTCCTGCTCCAAATTTGAGAGGAGGTCCCGCATTTCCTGCAGGGTTCGCTGGGCCTCAGCTTGGTTCTCTGCTGTGGGATAACCACTCTCCAAGGTGGTGCGAATGAATCCGGAGATGAGGCTACACAGCTGGTTGCCCCGGGTCTGGAAGGGAGCCAGATCGACATTCAGCAGATCCTTGTGCTGACTGGAGGCATCCAGCTGCTAGTTAAGCTGAAGGACCTCCTCTTGCAGGGTGTACAAGTTGCGTAGACGAACCTGGCCTTCCTCCTTCTGAAGCTGCTCCTGCTCTGCCTGCTTCACATGCTGTTGCTCTGCCTCTCAAAGCTTCAGGTTGAGAATCTTGGCTCTGTGGCGATGCTCAGCTTTTAGCTTCTCCTGGTGGCCCAGGGCTTCTCTGGTACTCTTCTCCATCACTTCCTGTAAGTCCTGGAATTCCTTATGCAGCTTCAGTTCCTTCAGCTCATCAAACCTCTTCAGTTGTTCAGATGCCATCTCTGAGAAGGCTCGCACCTTCCTCTCCTGCTCCTCTTGCCACTCACTGCCTCAAGCCCTCTGTTCCTCTCATTCTGTGCGCCACTTCGTACATTCGGAGGCAGCCTTCCACTTTGATGGCTCAGGAGGACAGAAGTGCAGTAGGTTCTGTGCGTTGGCACTCATGTGTAATCTTGGTTCCATTTGGTGACGGTGAGGAGGATTCTGGAGTGCTTCTGACAGGAGACTTAAGGAGTGAGGGCTGGCCCAGGCCTGAAGTAGATCCAGAGGATGGTGAACATTCAGAGTAAAGAGAGTTCTTTTGCGTGTGGGGTGAGGTGTTGGGTAGGATGTGATCTACCACCCATCCAGAGTAAGAAGATAGTTTTGGAAGAGATGTGCATGCTTCCAAAAGATCCTTGTAGTGCACCAGCCACTCGTGGTGGTAAGGCAGGCGGCCTTTGCTGGAATTGCGCAGCGCCCTTAGAGTTTCCCAGCAGCACCCCTCCGACTGCATGGTGGGCCACCTGCAGCGCCACAGAAAACTCTGACAAAACCAATAGAAAAGCATATATTATTTATTATTATTATTATTATTATTTTAAATGTAGTACCGTGATTTTTTTGTTTTCATAATTGATTTCTAAATACATAAATGTTTTGACAAGTTGTCAAACTTAATCTCAAAGATATAAGGGGAGATACATTAATTTGAGGAAGTTTACAAATAATAGCACTTTCTAGAAATTTTGTATCTGAAAAGCTCTTTCATCTGTAATATGAAAAGAATGAAACACAATATTGATTCACAGATATTCACTATGATAAAATGCATAAAAACAAATTTAGACTGAATGATGCTGAATGTGAATACTTTGAGTTGTCTTAAGGATATAAGCATGCCACTTGCATATGGGGCATACATGGGCTGCAAAGAGGGTGCCGAAAGAAATTTAGATAAACAGAGCTTAAGCTTTAAGCTGTTTGTGCAGAGAGTGGATACAAATGGTACCAGAAGAAGTTAGTTTAAGCTGTTTGTACAGAGAATAGATACAAAGGATGGCTAAAAGGAAGTTAGCTTGGGTTGTTTGTATGGAGATTAAAGACAAATAGTGAGAAAGGAAGTTAGCTCAAGTTATTTATGCTAAAAACAGGAGATGGGGGCTGGAGAAATGGCTCAGAGGTTAAGAGCACTGGCTGGCTGCTCTTCCAAAGGTTCTGAGTTCAATTCCCAGCACCCACATGGTGGCTCACAACCATCTGTAATGAGATCTGGTGCCGTCTTCTGGCCTGCAGGCATACTGTATACATAATAAATAAATAAAATTTAAAAAAAAATTTAAAAAAAAAAAAAAAAACAGGAGATGATGTCAGGGCATAAACAACTTGTAAATAGGGTGATCTTTAAAATGATTGGTTGGTTCCTTCACCCCCTCCTAGAGTTCTGAGGTTTTCTGGTATAAAAGAGGCTTACTGCCCATCAATAAACGAGTTCTTGCCTCCCCGCTGCGACTGATTGTCTCCGGTTAAGAGGGAGGCTGGGGAAGGGGCGAGCGGCGCACTTGCCTTTCCTCAGTTCCAGGCCACCTCTTCACAGGTGACCTAAGTTCCTGGTGGGGCAGGTCCCCACACTTGCAGATGTTCATTTTATATATGTTAGAACTCATAGATGTAAACAAATTATGTACCCCTTGCTTAATAAGTAATCCTGACATTAGTTGCAACTTTCCATATACATATAAATGACAAACTTTTCACAGGAAATATGAAATTCATAGTGCCCTACTTGTCCTGATGCCTTCTGATCTATGCACTTCAGATGGGCAAATTACACTGCTTCTTTTCAAAGGAGCCAGTGTTTTCTGTATACTTTTATATTATTTTGGGGTAACTAATACATGCAACATAGTGAGACCCTGTTTTTTCCCTTAGCAGTGTTGGGTGTACTAGTATCCCCTGGGAAGCAGTCCTTCATTTGTGACACTGTACTTTATATCCAGCATTTTAACTTATATGATCATTTCGGTTACCTAGCAATCATGTTCTGTAGTGTTTGGCACTCTCTTACTCTACATTGTAGCATGAATCTTAAAGGTTCTTATTAATGAAAATAAAACCCGGAGCCAGGTATTGGGGTGAATACTGGAAGATCAGAGAAGCCGAACAAGCCACAGCTACCTCACCTTGCCAATTCCTCAGCTGATACTGTTTCCTCAGACTGGAAGCCTCTGAGTCCTCATCCAAATGAATCTCAGCTGAACTGCTTCTTGAAAGTCTGAAAGCTTAACCAACTAAAAGCTTCTAGTTTCTGGTCGTCACGCCTTATATACCTTTCTGCTATCTGCCATCACTCCCTGGGATTAAAGGCTCACTTTCTGGGATTAAAGGCATGAGTCACCATGCCTGGCTATATCCTTGAACACACAGAGATCCAGGTAGATCTCTGCCTCTGGAATGCTAGGATTAAAGGTGTGAGTGCCACCAGGCGGTGGTGGCACACGCCTTTAATCCCAGCACTTGGGAGGCAGAGGCAGGTGGATCTCTGTGAGTTTGAGGCCAGCCTGGACTACCAAGTGAGTTCCAGGAAAGGTGCAAAGCTACACAGAGAAACCCTACCTCGAAAAACAAAACAAAACAAAAACAAAAAGGTGTGAGTGCCACCATTTTCTAGCCTCTGTATCTAGTGGCTGTTCTGTTCTGTGACCCCAGATAAGTTTATTAGCGTGCACAATATTTTGGGGAACACAATACCACCACACTACATTCTGCTCAGCTTTTGCCCTGTGACTCACATACCTCAGGTATTCAAGAAAAGCTGTAATCTACCCATCCCTTATTTTGCTTTATGTGAAAGAGTATGGTCCTTCCTTCTTCACACCCTCTGTGATACACCTGAAAGTCATCATTTGTCCCAGGGTAACTGGATGGGCAAAGAATAATTATTTTCAAAACTGGTGCTAAGATAACCAGATATTCATATATGTTTGTACACCTTGATCTTTAATATATAAAATTTAGCCAGGCAGTGATGGCGCATGCCTTTAATTCCAGCACTCGGGAGGCAGAGGCAGGTGGATCTCTGTGAGTTCGAAGCCAGCCTGGTCTCCAAAGCGAGTTCCAGGAAAGGCACAAAGCTACACAGAGAAACCCTGTCTCAAAAAAACCAAACCAAATATATATATAAATAATTTATTCAGGGCTGAGGAAATGGCTCAGAAGTTAAGCATATTTGCTGCTCTTTGAGAGGACCTGGTTTCAATTCCTAGCACCCACATGGCAGCTTACAACCATCTCTAACTTCAGTTCCAGGGGATCCAACACCCTCTCCTGAACTTCATGGGCACCAGGCATGCAAGTGGTACACATATACACATGCAGGCAAAGCATACATAAAAATTGAGTAAATCTAACTAAAAATTATTCAAGGTAAATTATATATGTTAGCAAAAATAAGTACAAAATTTGTTTTTTAAAAAAAACTAAAGAAACTAGCTTTACTTTGTGGTATACTGAATTTTTAAAAACAGAACACACCAAAAAAAGCATGAAATTAAATATGATGTTATTTAAATTTTTCTATAATAAAACTACTTTTTTTTTTTTTTTTGGTTTTTCAAGACAGGGTTTCTCTGTGTAGCTTTGCGCCTTTCCTGGAACTCACTTGGTAGCCCAGGCTGGCCTCGAACTCACAGAGATCCGCCTGCCTCTGCCTCCCAAGTGCTGGGATTAAAGGCGTGTGCCACCACTGCCCGGCCAATAAAACTACTTTTTAAAGTTATTATTGTTGTCCTATTTTGTTTTCAGCAGAGTCTCATGTAGTCCAGACCACCCTTGAACTCACTATGTAGATAAAGATGATATTGAAGATCTAATCCTCTAGACCCCACTTCTCAGGTGCTAGGATTACATGTGTGTGCCACTACACTTGGTTGATGAGGTACTGGGATCAAACCCATGGCTTTGTGCTGCTACTCAAGCACTCACCAACTGAGCTTCATCTCTAGCCTCCAGATTTTTTTTTCCCCGAAAAAACCCCAGAGATCAGAAGAGTATATCTCTAGTGGGTATATCTGACAAAGGAGTAACATTTACATAGAAATAACATTTATGATAATACAAACTCAATTGGGTATAAAAGGAAAATATTAAAACACATTTCGCAGAAGTTGTCCAAATGCTCAGTAAATACTAGAGAAGATTCCCAGCCCAGCTAGGCTAGTGACATAGCATAGGATCATTGACTTGGAGAGGAGCTGTATAGTCATGGTTTTAAAAAGGCATTTTACAAGCCAGGTCATGGTGGTGCATACTTTAATCCCAGCACTCTGGAGGTAGAGGCAGGTGGCAGAAGGCAGAGACAGGTTGATCTCTGAGTTCAAGGCCAGCCTGATCTACAGATCAAGTTCCAGAGTAGCCAGAGCTACACAGAGAAACTGTCTTAAAAAAAAAAAAAGGCATTTAATGTAGCATGAATCTTTAAAGTTCTTATTAATAAAATCAAACCTGAGGCCAGTTATTGGGGTCAAATGCTGGAAGATCAGAGAGACAGAACAGGCCACAGCTACCTCACCTCGCTGGATCCTCAGCTAGTCTTGTTTCCTCAGACTGGAGGCCTCTGAGTCCTCATCCAGAATGGGTCTCAGCTGAACTGCTGCTCAAAACCTAAAAGCTTAACCAGGCCAAATGCTTCTAGTTTCTGGTCCTCATGCCTTATATACCTTTCTGCTTTCTACCACCACTCCCTGGGATTAAAGGCTTGAGTCACCATGCTTGGCTGTATCCTTGAACAGATGGATTTCTGCCTCTGGAATGCTAGGATTAAAGGCGTGTGCTACCGCCGCCTAACCTCTGTTTAATAAGCATTTGGCTGGTTAAGCTTTCAGGCTTTGGAGCAACAGTTCAGCTGAGAACCATTCTGGATGAGGACACAGAGGCTTCCAGTCTGAGGAAACAGATCAGCTGAGAAGTTGGCCAGGTGAGGTTAGCTGTGGCTTGTTCTGTCTCTCTGATCTTCCAGTGTTCACCCCAATAACTGGCCTCAGGTCTGATTTAATTAATAAGACCTTTTAAGATTCCTGCTACATCTTACAACCTGTGTTTACTTTAAGAACTTAGCACTGGGCATAGTGGTGCACACCTTTAAACCCAGTACTTGGGAGGGAGGGGCAGAAAGATCTCTGTAAGTTTAAAGCCATCCTGGCTATATAGTGAGAATCTGTCATTAAAAAAGTAAAGTAAGCCGGGCGGTGGTGGCGCACGCCTTTAATCCCAGCACTCAGGAGGCAGAGCCAGGCGGATCTCTGTGAGTTCAAGGCCAGTCTGGTCTAGAGAGCGAGATCCAGGAAAGGCGCAAAGCTACAGAGAAACTCTGTCTCGAAAAACCAAAAAAAAAAAAAAAAAAGTAAAGTAAAATTAGAAATGATAGCAATTTTAGACTGTAAATTGTCTTCAATTTGCTTGTAGCTTGAATCCCTATGAAAATGACTTGTTATAATATTACTGCAATGCCTGCCTGTTGTTCTGTGGACACTAGAGCTCCCTCTGGTGCCCGCTGTGTTCTGCCTTTCTCCTCTTCCTGGACTGGAGCTTTTGCTGCAGTCACTTTTGAAATACTCACCAATAGCAAACAAGTCAGTATAGATATGCTTTTAGTTATTATCTGATCATTACTACAGTTTTTTATTCAAATAAAAGTTGGAATGGTTCCTTTAGGTCAAGAAACAATGCCCCCCCCAAAAAAAAAATGCACAAAGAGATTTTAGGCGGCTGGTTGGAATTTTGTTGAATTATATTGTTGGGCAGTTGAGATGGCTCAGCAGGTAAAAGCACTCGTCACGAAAGTCTGACAACCCGTTCCCATCCCTGGAACCCATGCAAAAAGCCTGATGTGGCAGTATCTATAATCCCATCATTCCTACAGTGAGGTGGGAAATGAAGACAGGAGGGCTTCCTGGATGCCCTCGAGCCAGCTAGCCTGGACTGCAGTGCTGCAGCAGAAACAAGAGACCCCGCTTCAACAAGGGAAGGTGAGAACTGAACCCTGAGACTTGTCCTGTGACCCCGTCGCACATGCTATGGCATGCCTGCACAAACAAGCACACACACAAAGTATGCTTTAAAAAAAAGAAATTATCCAGGCATGGTGGCACATGCCTTTAATCCTAGAATTCAGGAGTCAGAGGCAGGTGGATCTCTGTGAATCTGAGGCCAGCCTGGTCTACATAGTGAGCTCCAGCACAACAGGGCTACATAGTGAGACTGTCTCAAAACAAAAACCAAAAATTAATTAATTAAAGCAATGATAGCCTTTTCTAATGTTTAATGTTTTCTTAGGACCCACATTAAGATTGTATTATTCTTACAATTTATTCACATAAATTGCACTAACTGGTCAGAGTAATTGCTCCTTTTCTTGCTAATTGAACTCATTCCCTCACTGCCATTTAAAACACCTGACATAAAACCAAAGCATGTGTCTGCCTATGTGTGTTATGAGTGGTGAGGTTGTCATCAGATCTGTTCAGAGGTTTCCAATGCAGTTCCCAACTTTAGAAGGATGAGAGTATTAGAGTTTGGAACAGCTGTACCTCCAAAAAGGCACAGTTTGCAGTAAGTCTTCTTATTTGAGGTTAAGAATGCTTTCAGGTATTTTTGTAGTTGTAGATAGCTTTCACTGCCGGGTGGTGGTGGCTCACAACTTTAATCCCAGCAATCGGAAGGCAGAGGTAGGCAGAGGCAGGCTGAATTCCAGGACAGCCAGGGCTACACAGAGGTACCCTGTCTCAAAAAACAAAACAAAACAACAACAAAAAAGAGCTTTTATTATTTTTCCAGAGACAGGATCACAGGTGTTATTCTTGTATGATAATAGTGAACTCAGTCTTCAAAATTTTGTTTCGATGTACAGTTTTGTTCGCAATAGCTGTTTATGTATGTCTTCTCTTGGCCACTCTGAATTTAAGGACACTTAGGAACTGTGTTACATGACTTCCTGGAGAGACCTGAACAAATGTCTATTCACCCCAGACAAAGCATCAACCACAGGCCAAAAAAGGATTCAATTCTAGTTTGATGAATCAATAGAATTATTGGGGTTACTTGCAGGAGCAAGAGTGACTCTCCAGTGTCTACACCGCTGAAGAACCCCACACACCAACATGGGTGACAGCTCACAAAAGCTGACAATCCTGGTGTAACATGCAAACAGATATGAAATAACCTTCCTTCCTCAAACTATTTTTTGCTCTGAAGTTTTGTAGATCTCTTGAATCCTGGCAAGAGAAAATATTTCAATCTGTAGGAAACAGCTATGCAAAAAAATCACAGTCCAGAGTTTTCCCTGTATAAGCTTCATATTAAAATATTTTGGTCAAGGCCAGCAAGATGGGGCAAGATGGCTCAGAGGGTAAAGATATTTTTTAAAATTTATTTAATGTGCATTGGTGTGAGGTTGTCAGATCCCCTGAAACTGGAGTTACAGACAATTATGAGCTACCATGTGGGTGCTGGGAATTGAACCTGGGTCCCTTGGAGGAGCATCCAGTGCTCTTAACTGCTGAGCCATTTCTCTAGCACCAGGTAAAGGTATTTGCTGCCAACTCTGACATCCTGAGGTGCATTCCAGGACCCACATAGTGGAAGAAGAGAACCCCATCACAGAGTTCCACCGGTGCGCGCGTGCACACACACACACACACACACCAAACCACACAAGTGCTTTACAATTTTCTTCACACAAAATGTGGAAAACAAGAAAAATGCCTATTCAATAGGTAGACGTGTATGTAATATCTCTATCCCAGAAGTATATATAGTATGCTTGAAATAATTTAATATGCATCTCTAAGAAGTGACCCCAATTACCTACAGTACAATCCAAGTACAATTACAAGTAACAAAAGTAAGGGTAACTTTCCTTAATATAAGTGGTATAATATCCAGTCCATATACAAGCTTTCCTTATTGATCCTGGATGCATTTTGCAGCTTGGTCCTCTGCAACCAAGATGCTCTCCAGGACACACATTGCATTTGCTCCTGAGTTATAAAATCTAACCCATAGTCTCTGGGGCTCGGCAGACTTGGGCTTCAGGTATCAAGATAGACTTTCCGTAGTACATTATTATTCCCTAAACCTTCCAAAAACACACACCAGGATGAGACGGCTTAGTAGACGTGGAGCATTCTGGGAGATGTAGTCTATGATAGCTAGGGTTATTGAGCAGCCTTCTGGGAATAGCATTCTCTCTTAGCTACGCAGAGGTGCAGGTTGCCCCAGGCTTCCGCAGCCGGACCTCTTGTCTTGCCTGAGGTGAGAGCCGAGTGCTGCTGTGGGCTCCAAGGTTATGGGGGCTGCAAGGAGAGCCACGCCTGTGGGTGGGGCTGGCCAGGCCAGCTTAGTCACCAGAGGACTAATCCTGGTGGGAAGATGCTCCCCGAGGGTAGGAGGCAGAAACCGCAGGACCAGAGCACACAGTGCTGTCCTGTGGAGGACAGCATAGCTGTAGCGTTGATCCGTAAACCTGCCACAATTGCGAGTGGGTCCCTTAAAGGCCCAGGCTCAGGATCTTTTTTATAGCTGTTTCATCACTAAAGAATGAGTATTGGGGCCTGGAGAAGTGGCTCAGGGGTTAAGAGTGCTGGCTGCACTTCCAAAGGTCCTGAGTTCATTTCCCAGCAGCCACATGGTGGCTCACAACCATCTGTAATGAGATCTGGTGCCCTCTTCTGACCTGCAGGCATACATGCAGACAGAGCACTGTAGACATAATAAATAAATAAATTAATTTTAAAAAAAAGTGTTGGATGAAGTCCCAAAGGGCGAGGGATTCAATTACAGATACACTTCACTCCCCATGAACTTTCTAAACTCATACTCCTCAGGAAGCAAAGCAGCCAGCCCTCACAACACTAAACTGGTTGAGAAGTACGTGTGGACAAGACTCTCACTGAAGGGGAGCATTTTTGTTCTGGGCTTTCTGGAATGTCCCCAGAGCCTGCAATACACCGGACAACGCTCTATGCCAAAGAACTTTTCCATCCAAAAGAAGTACACCGTGGGGAACACACCTCTCAATTTGATTCCCAGGCCTGAATCAGCTTCTCCTGGTCAAAGGGGACTGTGTGTGGCAGAAGGAAGGAGGTGCAGGGAAGGAGTTCCACCACCCCAAAGAGAAGTCATTCCCCAAACAAGCAGTAAATGGTCCCCTTGCCCAGAGAGGTGGCAGACTTGGTGATGTCACACCTAGAACAAATAGGTGCTGTGATGGTGAGCACTGTGGATGAACCTATAGAAGGAAGCAGAGAAAGATGGCGATTGTCAGGGTGCATAAGATAAGCTACTTCCCTGGAGGGCTTTTCCCCTCGATATCTGGGGATGCAGTAATCAGCTACACATAGGAAATTTGCAGTCCTCATTGCACCTCTTTCTTTATTCAATTATGGTTTCTACATTCTGAACTACTCTTGCGTATCTGCCATAGTATAGAGATATGCCAAGTTTCCTCTATGGTAAACATATTGTCACAGAACTACAACACAGAAAATATTATTTCTACTTTGAAACCTTAAAAACAATGCAGAATGAGGTAACAGTTTATCCACGGTCTAGGACACAGCTAGGAAGGAGCAGGGCTCAGTGCTGTTCCCTCTCACAGGTGAGTTGCCAGAACTGTCTTCACACAGCATTTTTGAGAAACTGTAGCAAAATGAAACATAAAAAGTTTTAAAAGCCTGACATGTTGATCCCAGCACTCAGGAAGCAGTGGCAGGAGGATCTCTGTGAGTTTGGGGCCAGCCTAGTCTACAGAGTGAGTTCCAGGACAGCCAGGGCTACACAGAGAAATCCTGCCTCAAACAACAATATTTATTTATTGCCTATGTGTGTCTCTGTGTATGTGTATATGTGTGTGAGTAAGTACAGGTGCCCTCGAGGGCTAGAAGAGGTCATCAAATCCCCTGGAACTGGAGTTATAGGTGGCTGTAAGCTGCCATGTGGGTACTGGAAACTGATCCCAGGTCCTTTATAAGAGCAGCAAGTGCTCTTAACCACTGAACTGTTTCTCCAGCCCCTGTACAGCTCAACAAATCCATGATTTGTTCTTTAATACTAAATAAAAAATTAAATGTGAACATTACCACCTTTGTGTTGATCTCTCTTATATTCAGCCCATTTCTATTAATCTTTACTTTGCCACGTGGCTCGTGGCTTACTGGTACTTTACATCTTCCTTGTCTTGGCGGTGGCTCCCTTTCCTTCCTCCTTCCTCAATTCTCTTCTCTCCTTGTCCCGCCTATACTTCCTGCCTGGTCACTGGCCAATCAGTGCTTTATTTATATAGAGCGATATCCACAGCAGCTCACACTGTAGAGGAGAGGTCTCTACTCCTCCTCCTGGAACCACACTTACCAAAGAGAACTGTATGTCTGCCCCACTACCCAGGAAACCCTTGTTGGACAGCTCTACCTGTAGTGTCCAACCCTAAAAAGTAGGGGAGGGGCAAAATGGGCGTGATTTTTCTATCTTACTGCTGGGAAAGTCTTCTTTCCCCCAGTCAATAGGATGCCAGTGTATTCTCAGTTACACTAGCAGTAGCCAAACCCACCCCCAGAGATTTGGCCTTATCTCCAAAGTCCCAGAATATTCATGGGAGCACATCTGTGCTCTACATGGAGCCAACTCTCACATACTCTCCCTGAGTCTTAGAATTTTGGAGTTCTCATTTCCCATCTCCTTTCTCAGGAAGATTTCCTGGGGAGGCTTAACTCTTGCCCAGGGGGTAAGCCCCAAGCACAGCTGTCAGCACTTCCCATAGAAGCTGTAAAGGGCCAACTATGGCTCAGCATATATGTTCAGTGTTCTTAGCAAGGTCTTCCTGTAACTGAATGAGTCCACTGTCTGCTAAGAAAAGTTTATTGCTAGAATATGGTGGGGTGGCCAAGGCCCAGGGGTCTAGGAACGGCAGTCTACCAACATTCTATGTCATTTTGCTGCCAGGTCTATGTGAATATTTTTGACACTACATTTTCCAAAATGAGAATGGTTAACAAATAAGGAACTAGGTCCACAAAAGACCCTTTTTAGTTAAGAGTTTCCTAAAGCAAAATGCAAATGAACAAATGTGCATTTATTAGTCTTCCACGATAACTGTAAACAGTGCCATCTATTGGATATTTCCAGTAACTCCAACAAAATTCATTGTGAAACATTCCTTAACACACACACACACACACACACACACACACACACACACACCCTCCACAGCACCTGTTAGAGGTCAGAGGACAATTGGGAGTTCTTTTTCTCCTCCCATGTGCGTCTTTATCAGCTCAGACACCTTGCCAGCCCCTTTGCAAAATATTGTATCTGGCAGTTGTAGGTAAAAACTGGTTCTTTGACGGGAGGTGGTGTCGCACACCTTTAATCCCAGCACTTGTGAGGCAGAGGCGGTGCATCTCTGTGGGTTAGAAGCCAGCCTGGTCTACAGAGGGAATTGCAGAACAGCCAAGGCCACACAGAGAAACCCTGTCTTGAAAAAAAAAGAAGCAAACAAACCCAAACTGGTTCTTCCTACTGTGTTGGCTTTTATCGTTTTATTTAGTGAATCACCCTGATATGTGAAATATGACACGAATTCTTATTCACGTTACGTTTCATATATTCATATATTCATATATATCATATATATATATATTTCTACCATGCAGGGTTAATTCACAGAAATACATAACATAGCCGGGTGGTGGTGGTGGTGGCGGCGGCGGCAGCAGCAGCAGCCACGCCTTTAATCCCAGCACTTGGGAGGCAGAGGCAGATGGATCTCTGTGAGTTCAAGGCCAGCCTGGTCTACAGAGTGAGATCCAGGACAGGCACCAAAACTACACAGAGAAACTCTGTCTCGAGAAACCAAAAAATAAAAAAAGAAAGAAAGAAATACATATACTAGTAT
Source organism: Peromyscus californicus insignis (assembly GCF_007827085.1). NCBI lineage: Eukaryota > Metazoa > Chordata > Mammalia > Rodentia > Cricetidae > Peromyscus > Peromyscus californicus. The sequence goes on from NW_026294606.1 coordinate 737,550, forward strand.
ATTTTATGTGACTTCTGCACAATGAGCTGTGATTTTACTTTGTCCTAACATATCAGCTATCCTCAGAAGAGTTTGGCTTCAGGAGATGGGGTTATAGAGGATGAAATACAGGTCGAGCTCTCCTTCAGAGTTATTGCACCCAAGTCACCAGCACTCAGAATCCAATTTCTACAGTTAGAGTGTTTTATTAAAAAAAGAGCATGCGCCGGGCGGTGGTGGCGCACGCCTTTAATCCCAGCACTCGGGAGGCAGAGGCAGGCGGATCTCTGTGAGTTCGAGGCCAGCCTGGACTACCAAGTGAGTTCCAGGAAAGGCGCAAAGCTACAAAGAGAAACCCTGTCTTGAAAAACCAAAAAAAAAAAAAAAAAAAAAGAGCATGCTAGCAAGATAGCTCAATGGATAATAGCTATCAAGAGATAGCTCAGCTCTTCGGTTGCCAGGCCTAACAACCAGCCTGCCATCCCAGGTGTCCCCACATGATGGAAGGGCAGAACTGACTCCTACAAGTTGTCCTCTGGTCTCTAAGCAGGCACACATACAATAAATGCAATACATTTTTTGTGTTTTTGTTTTGTTTTGAAAGATTTATTTTATGTATGAGTGCTCTGTCTGCATGTATGACTTTATGCCAGAAGAGGGCATCAGATCCCACCATAGATGGTTGTGAACCACTATGAGGTTGTTGGGAATTGAATTCAGGACCTCCGTAAGAGCAGCCAGTGCTCTTAACTGCTAAGCCATCTCTCCAGCCCCACAATCAGTTTTTCAAACAGAGGAACACAGAACTGATTGGAGTAAAAAAGCAAACTTTGTTACCAAGATCCAAAGTCGACTCAAATAGAACCCACATGCAGCCTGGGCTCATCGAGAAATTAGGATGGAAGCCTTAACTGCATTAGGAATTCTTTCTCTTTTATGTAGCATGAGTCTTAAAAGTTCTTATTAATAAAATCAAACCCGAGGCCAGTTATTGGGGTCAATGCTGGTAGATCAGAGAGACAGAACAAGCCACAGCTATCTCACCTTGCCAATTCCTCAGCTGGTCCTGTTTCCTCAGACTGGAAGCTTCTGTGTCCTCATCCCAATGGCTCTCAGCTGAACTGCTGCTCGAAATCCTGAACGCTTAACCAGACAAATGCTTAACCAGGCAAATGCTTCTAGTTTCTGGTCCTCACGCCTTATAAACCTTTCTGCTTTCTACCACCACTCCCTGGGATTAAAGGCTGCTTTCTGGGATTAAAGGCGTGAGTCACCATGCCTGGCTGTTTCCAATGTGGCCTTGAACTCAGAGATCCAGAGGGATTTCTGTCTCTGGAATGCTAGGATTAAAGGCGTGTGCTAACATTTTCTAGCCTAAGTATCTTGTGGCTTTTCTGTTCTCTGACCCCAGATAAGTTTATTAAGGTACACAATATTTTGGGGAACACAATACCACCACACTTTTATGTACTATTCATCTGTGTTTTACTTTCTCAGCACATTTATTTCTGTGGTTTCTGTGGTCTCCTTTGAAGCAGTAGGCAGAGAAGGGAGTTACTGCTCTGCCTGTGATGACTGGCCCTGATTACTAAGGAAAACTAACTGCGCTGCCACTCCACAGTGGAGTAAGGAAGAGTGACTGGATACAAGCTGTCCAATTGAGTGTATGCATTTAATGTCAATGGAAATGACTTTGGCCTCTGTATCAGGTGAAGACCCACACCAGCTGAAGTAGTTCCTGTGAGAAAGGGAAGGAGATAAACAAACACCAGGTGCTGAGCCTGGGAAACGGCACACTAGATAAAGGCATTTGCCACCAAGCCTGATGATCTGAATTCAATTCTTGGGATCTACCTGATGGAAGCAGAGAGCCAACTCCCAAAAGTCCTCTGACTTCCACACACAGACAACACACACATGAATACAGAATAAATAAAATGAAATTTAAATTTTATTTATTTATTCTTTCAAGACAGGGTTTTTCTATGTAGCTCTGGCTGTCCTGGAACTCGCTCTGTAGACTAGGCTGGCCTCAAACTCAGAGATTGGCCTGCCTTTGCCTCCCAAGTGCTGGGATTAAAGGTGTGCACCACCACCGCCTGTCTATTAATTTAAATTTATTAATGAATTGTTCTATTTTTAATTCCCTGCCTCCCTCTCCCTCTCTGTGAGTGCAGATACCTGCATCCCCAAAGAGGGTGTCAGAAGTTACAGGCAATTGTGAACATCTGGTGTGGGTACTAAAAATCGAACTCGGGATCTCTGCAAGAGCAGTAGGCACTCTGAATGGTGCCTATGGAGGCCAGAATAGGGTATCAGATACCCTGGAACTGGAGTTACAATGGTGAGCTGCTATGTGGATGCTGGAAACCGAATCCTGGTTCTCAACAAAAGAAGCCAGAGCTCTTAATCACTGATCTATCTTTCCAGACCTTTTGAGCTAGGAAGTTTGGTAGGCAGTAAAAGAGGGACTCACACAGCCTCACCTCCCATAATCACACTCCTCTCCCTTGGCCACACCCCCACCCCGCCTCCCGTAGCTCCGCCCCAACCCCCGTAGCCCCGCCTCCCAAGGATCAATCCAGCCCTGCGTGGCTCCGCCTCCTGAAAAACCAGCCCCTCGCCACCCTTGTGACCCCGCCTCCGCCGGTGTGGCCCAGCTTCCATCCTCAGCTGGACCTCGGCCCTCTTGGCCCCGCCTCCCGCGGCCCCTGGTGGACCTGAGCGGTCGCCCGCCTCCGCAATGGCCGCGCCGGTGACGCGGCAGGTCAGCGGCTGCGCAGGTCGGGTCCTGAGCCCGAGCGGCTCGGACACGGAGCGTGGGCAGCCACTGGCAGATGCCGTAGCGGAGCTGCCGGTGCTGGACGCGTCCGGGAGACGGGTGACGTTCGGCGCGCTGTTCCGGGAGCGGCGGGCCGTGGTGGTGTTCGTGAGGGTGAGCACCGGTGGGGCGGGACGGGAAGGGCCTCCCGGAGGCTGCCCAGCCTGGGTCAGTGTGAGGGCAGCACTTCGCCCGGAATCAAGCGCCTGAACCTTGTGAAACCTGGCTGCTGCCTTGCTGACGTGCTCTTATGCATTGTTTCCTTTCAGCATTTCTTGTGTTACGTCTGTAAAGAATACGTGGAGGATCTGGCCAAAATCCCCAAGAGCTTCCTCCAAGTAAGTTTCTTGAGTGAGTGGCAGTGGCCAGTGCGACCGGGTGAGCTGTGAGTGGGTGTCCCCTCCTCCTCCATGCTCTAGTGGGGCAGAGACCTAATGCGCTCCTTTGCGCCCTCCTGAGAACGTACTGTCATAATTTTTGTTTCCTGTAAGCTGCCTGTGTCAGACCCAAATGTTGCATAAGAATGCAGGCACACGCCTTTAGTCCCAGCACTTGGGAGGCAGAGCCAGGCGAATCTCTGAATTCGAGGCCAGCCTGGGCTACAGAGTGAGTTTCGGGACAGGCTCCAAAGCTACAAAAAACAAAAACACAATAACAACAAAATGCAAAATCAAAACAAAACACAGGCTTCAACTGCCTGATGTTTTTGACCCTTTAATTTTATAACCCAAATAGTTATTCATTATAGGAAAATGTTGACATATCTTAGAAGTACAGATTTGTATTTGCCCATAAATTGCAAGTTCCTTGACCCTGTTTTTCTTCAGTCCCCAGATATGGATGGAAGATGTGAGTGGAAGACATCCAGATGTGGATGTGATGTGGATGTGGGAAGATGTGAAAATGTAGATGTGAAGTTGTGAGTGGGAGAAATCCAGATGTGGATGTGGGAAGATGTGAAAATGTAGATGTGAAGGTGTGAGTGGAAGATATCCAGATGTGGATGTGGGAAGATGTGAAAATGTAGATGTGAAGATGTGAGTGGAAGACATCCAGATGTGGATGGAAGATCTGAGTGGAAGACACTGGGCATTTGTAAAACAGATTTATTTTCACCACATATTTATCAATTAGGATGTATGAGAACAAAATTACCTGTTCTGCCTGTCCTTGTATTCCTTTTGTTTACAATATTCTGAAGCATCTTTACAATGTAAAGGCATTACATTAACCTAACATTTTTAATATTATTGACATTGTTGATTTACTTAACATACAAATGGGTCTTATTGTGATATTTTCATACATGAATACTTTGTTCTTATTTGCTGCCACCCCTTCTTGCTTCTCTCTTCCTCCAGAGCCACACTGATCTTTTCCTTTGCTTTCTTGAAACATGTCTTTATATTCCTTTACCCTCTCATTCCCTCCTACCCCTAGACCTATCCTCTCAGCCTCCTCTTTACTTTCATACCCTACATAAATACATGCATATAAATCTAAACCTAGATTCTGCATGTGAGAGAAAACATGCCACATTTGTCTATGTGGCTTCTTTGAATTGGCATGATGATGTCCATTTCCACCCATTTCCTGCAGTTATCATGACCTCATTCTTTATGGCTGATTGCATTTCCATTCTCTGTGTGTGTGTGTGTGTGGTGTTTTCATTGGTGATGGTTTTTTTGGGTTGTTGGGTTTTTGTTTGTTTGTTTGTTTTGGTTTTTCGAGAGAGGGTTTCTCTGTGTAGTTTTGGTGCCTGTCCTGGATTTCACTCTGTAGACCAGGCTGGCCTCGAACTCACAGATCCGCCTTCCTCTGCCTGCCAACTGCTGGGATTCAAGGTGGATTCAAGCCACCACACCAGGCTATCAAAACACAAAGAAATTTTAAAGTAGATGTATTTTTGGTGATTTTGAAATAGACAGCACATTACTAGTCACTATGTCATTGTGCTGGACAGTAAATTTCTAAAATGATCTGTAGCTAGAGTTTTCCTGCCTGGCCCACAGTCAGGACAAATCTCTCTCACCTGCCAGTCCCACAGCTGTCAGACCCGACCAAGTAAACACAGAGACTTATACTGGTTACAAACTGTATGGCCGTGGCAGGCTTTTTGCTAACTTTTCTTACAGCTTAAATTAATCCATTTCCATAAATCTATACCTTGCCACATGGCTCGTGGCTTACCGGCATCTTCACATGCTGTTTCTCATCGTGGCAGCTGGCAGTGTCTCTCTGACTCAGCCTTCCACTTCCCAGCTTTATTCTCCTCCTTGTCCTGCCTATACTTCTTGTCTGGCCACTGGCCAATCAGTGATTTATTTACTGACCAATCAGCAACACACTTGACAAACAGACCATCTCCCAGCACTTCCCCTTTTCTTTTTTTTTTTTCAAAAAGGAAGGTTTTAACCTTAACAAAATAAAATTGCATATAATTTGGGAATTTGGGCGTAGCTTCTCTTACTACTTCCTGCTGGAGGGGGGCGCTGTATCTTATGGGGACACAAAGAAAATTTTAGGATTATGGAGTAGTCCGTGAGGCTGTATTGTCTGAGCCAGTTGCCTTCACACCATTCTGGATGTTGGATCATCTGGGCCATGGTGTCATCGGAGACCTTTCAGGGGGTCTTGGCTGGTCAAACCTGATGTATCTTAATCTGGAACAAATCCATAGCCTCTGGCTTTCTGTGGGAACAAAAGCAGAGTCTCCTTTCCAAAATAACATATCCTTACATCCAAATTTTGAAGTCAAGGTATCTTTAAAATACACATATTGGTTTAACTCAGCTTCTTTTACAATCAAATATCTCTCTGCAGTTAAGAATCCCAAAGACAACACAATCCAGATTCTCTGTGTAATATTCATCTTTACGTGGCTTATTTTTTATATTAATTTTACTGTCTCTTTAAAGACTTTATTTTTTAAAACTATGTATTTGTTTATATAACTGTATAATGATCCCTCTTCCTCATGTCTGATTGAAATTGTACCCTTTGAACAATTTTCTGTATGCTCCATCCTCTTTCTCCCAGCCTGTGATAACCACTGTTTTGTTCTCTACCTCCATGAGTTAGACTGTTGAATCCATATGTATCATAAGTAGGATGGTCTAGTACTTATCTTTCTGTTCCTGACTTATTTCACTTAGCATAATGTCCTCTGTGTTTTCACAAATGACAAAAAAAAAAAAAAAAAAAAAACAACCCAAAACCAACTCCTTTTCCATGGTTGGATACTACTTCATAGGGATACCACACTTATCTTTATGCATTTATCCACTGACGGACACTTGGGTTGAGTCCTTGTCTTAGGTGCTGTTGATAGTGCTGCAGTGAACATGGAAGTGTGGGGTCTCTTTGCATGTGCATTTCCTTTCCTTTTGATGTATAACAACAGTGGCAATTCTGGATCATGTGGTAGCTCTGCCTTTAATTTTTTGAAGAGCCTGTGTACTGTTTCCATAAAGGCTGTACTAATTTATTCTTATCAACACCATGCAAAGGTTCTCTTTGTTCCATGTCCTCATTTTTACCTCTTTTTGATTAGTAGCATCTCTCCTGGGGTGCAGAGATATTTCATTGCTGTTTTCATTTCCATTTCTCTAATGATTAGTGATGATCAATATTTTTTGTGTTGAGAGTGTACAAATTTGTATGCATGTGTGTACAAGTTCATATGCATGGAGGCCAGAGGTCAACCACAGGTGTTGTTCCTCAGGTGCCATTCACCTTGTTTTTTATTGATTGATTGATTGGTTGGTTGGTTGGTTGGTTGGTTGGTTTTTTGAGACAGGGTTTCTCTGTGTAGCTTTGCGCCTTTCCTGGAATCACCTTGTTTTTTATATAGCATCTCTCATTGGCCTGGAGCTTGCTGATTTGAATGGGCTGACTGTTTTGGAAGCCCCAGGATCCACCTGTCTCCACCTCCCCATTGCTGGGATTACAATACATGCAGCTGCACTGGCTTTTTTGCATGGATCCTGAGGATAGAACTCAAATCCCCATGCAAGCACTGAGCCATCTCCCCAGCCCAAGAATTTTTCATATAGCTACTGGCTGTTTGTCTTCTGTCTTTTGAGAACTGTCTATTTAAGTCTTAGCCCCCTCATTACTGGAGATCAAATACAGACCCTGTGCATACTAGACAAGCCCTGATCCCTAGCCCATTTTTGTCCATTTTTGAAACTGGGTTGTATTCTTGCTATGTTTGAATTCATAGCATAGATTTAAATCTCTTGACAAGTGCATAATTCGCATGGGTTTTCTTAGTCCAGTCAGTAGGTTGTGTCTTTTCTCTGTTGTTTCTTTTGCTGTATAGAATAGCACAACCTCCTTTGTATGTTTACTTTTGTTGCTATGCTTTATTGATTTATATGTACATGTGTGGAGGTCAGACAGCTTGCAGGAGTCAGTTCTCTCCTACCATGTGGGTCCCTGAGATGGAACTCAGGGCATCAGGCATGGTAGCATCTTTACTCTCTGAGCCAAATCATTGCCCAAACAGTGATATACTGAGTTTCTCCCTGTGTTTTCTTCTAGTAGTTTTTTTTTTTTTTTTTTTTTGGTTTTTCGAGACAGGGTTTCTCTGTGTAGCTTTGCGCCTTTCCTGGAACTCACTTGGTAGTCCAGGCTGGCCTCGAACTCACAGAGATCCGCCTGGCTCTGCCTCCCGAGTGCTGGGATTAAAGGCGTGCGCCACCACCGCCCGGCTTCTTCTAGTAGTTTTATGTTTAATGTTTAAGTCTTGAAATTCTTACATAGAGAAAACAAATCATCTGAATTACTCACATATTGTACCATATATTTCTGTCTGTTCATGCAATTTTGTTGTTTTTTAGTCTTCTAGAAGCCTATAGGTGGCATTAGAACAAAACAAAAGAATTGCTTTAGGGAAAGTTCTTAAGACATACTTTCTGATAATATGTACTTGTCCCTCTTTCTCCCAAAGGAAGCAGATGTAACCCTCATAGTGATTGGACAGTCAGCATACCATCATATTGAGGTAATTATCTAGCAAACTGAGGCACCACCATGTTAAATATGTTTCAGATACAAAAATTGAATTTGTTGAGCCCATTGGCGTAGTCTCTGTTGGCAGAAAGCTGGATTGCCATTACTTTTCTCTCCATTGTTCTTATAGAAATTCCAATTATTCTCTTTTTAGCCTTTCTGTAAACTAACTGGATATTCTCATGAAATCTATGTTGATCCTGAGAGAGAAATTTATAAAAGATTGGGAATGAAAAGAGGTGAAGAAATTTCCTCCTCAGGTAAGACGTTTCACATACAATTGTCTCAAACACTTGTGTGTTCTCACACTAGGGCATATGTGACTAGCGAAGCTGTGTTTGATACTTTTCCTGTTGCTGTGACAAAAAAGGTATCAGAGGGGCTGGTGAGATAGCTCAGTGGTTAAGGACACTTGCTGCATTTGCAGAGGACCTAGGTTCAGGTCCCAGCACCAGCATATTGGCTCACAACAACCTGTAACTCCAGTTCTGAGAAATCTGACATCCTCTTCTGGCATCCAAGGGCTCCTGCACACATGAGTGCATACACACATACAGACACACACACCTACATATTATTTTTTAGATAATAATAACAATAAAAATAGATCTTAAAAAAAAATTCTTCGCAAAGGGAGTCTAAGGTATCAACACTGTTCAGAAGCCCAAAGGCTGGGGCTGGAGAGATGGCTCAGCGGTTAAGAGCACTGACTGTTCTTCCAGAGGTCCTGAGTTCAATTCCCAGCAACCACATGGTGGCTCTCAACCATCTGTAATGAGATCTGGTGCCCTTTTCTGGACTGCAGGGACATATGTAGGCAGAACACTGTATACATAATAAACAAATAAATCTTTAAAAAAAAGAAGAAGAAGCCCAAAGGCTCTTCTGAGATTCAGGCTCTTAACTGTGAGCTCCCTGTAAAAAATTTTTTTAATTTTACATATTTTATTAATTTTACAATATATAATGGTACAGAGTAAACACTCCCAGAAAGAAAGAAAGAAAGGAAAGCTAATAGACAGCCTAGGATCACCTACCAAGGGGTGGTATACCACCCACAGTGCGATGGACCCTCCCACATCAATCATTAATTAAGAAAATTCCCCACAGACTTGCCTACAGGCCAATTTTATGGAGGCATTTTCTCAGTTAAGATTCCCTCTTCCCAGATATGTCTGAGTTTGTGTCAAGCTGACAAAAAACTAACAGGACAGCAAGGAAAGACCAAAACACAACAGGACTAACACCAAATCCTGCAATCTTCTGTGTTCCAACAAGCTTAGGCAGCCCCACCCATCCGGTTCTACAGTCTGCACACCTGTTGCCTTTCTGTTGAGCTGACTCCACCCCATGCCTGAGGCTTGCTTTTTATCTATCTATCTATCTATCTATCTATCTATCTATCTATCTATCTTAATTAAATGTATTCATTTATTTGCCTGAGGCTTTCTTTCTTTTTGGTTTTTTGAGACAGGGTTTCTCCATGTAGTTTTGGTGACTGTCCTGGATCTCACTCTGTAGATCAGGCTGTCCTCGAACTCACAGAGATCCGCCTGGCTCTGCCTCCTGAATGCTGGGATTAAAGGCGTGTGCCACCACTTGAGGCCTTCTTTAGCAGATGTCCCACAGTCCTGGCATCTTTAGTATCCTGGGATTCCCATTGCAACTTAAGTTTCACCTTCACAACTCTATGCAATGGCCTCTCAAGCTACTTGCAGGGAATGTGACACTGCCACACATTGCCTGGCCCCAATGGCTCTGTGGGACATTGGTACAAGCTGTCACAGCCTCATAACTTCTGCATTTCTTGTGTCCACAAAACCACATAGGCAATGCTGTGTAGCTCTACCAGCTCAAATTGCAGAGTGGCCCCCTTCTACAACAGTGATGATGGCCTGAATCTTAGTTGTTAACCTGGGCAGACACCTGAGCAGTTGTTTTTGGACAGAGAACCCCTCGGTAGTACTGTCAGTTCAGGCTCTTCTTTCAGATGGCTTTACATTTTCACAAGTCTGAGGCTCTAGTTTTGGGGTCCTACCCTCAAAGCAGCATTTCTCTGTCTGTGAAGAGCCAGAGATTCTATTTAGTGACCCCAATATCCTTAACAGTCATAGCTTTCTTCTTGCACTGGCCTTGTTTGTGTCTTTGAGCTTACTCACATCCCCTTCTTGCTGTATCATATCTCTGCCCTCCCCCTCTCACTACGGAGCTGACTACGAGTAGTGAACAGTAGCCATGCCACTGCCTGGACATTACACGTCATGAGATGACCTCTGCCAAACAACCTAGTCCATTACTTTTAAGATTGGGTCTCCTCTGTAGTCCCAGTCTGACCTTGAGCTTGTGGTCCTACTGTGTGCCTCCTGAGTGCATGGATGATGGATTCATCATCAAGCCCAGCTGAATCGACCTGTTTGTCTTTTTGTAGGCTAGACTTGGTTTCTGAAATACTGGATATGAGAAGTCAGATTCCAGTCAGTCATTCTCAACGATTATTGTGTTCTTATTGTGACACCCATGTGTTGGATACTCCTTGAGGAAAGATGATAAAGGACAGCCTCTGCCTTCCAGGGATTTCAGTGCAGCTTAGAGGCCTGTGATGGAGGAGATGTGTGGTGATACATTTGTTCCCCAATATATTGTGTACCCTAATAAAACTTATCTGGGATCAGAGAACAGAACAGCCACTAGATTAGACATAGAGGCCAGACAGTGATGGCACAGGCCTTTAATCCTATCACTCGGGAGGCAGAGATTCGTCTGGATCTCTGAGTTCAAGGCCACACTGGGAACAGATCCAAGCATGGGTGGTACATACCTTTAATCTCAGCACTAACCATAAAGGTCTGGAGGTCTGTACAGACAGACAGGAAGTGACAGAGCTGGGTAGGAAGAGGAAGTGATGTAGCTGGGTGGAGAGAGGAAATGAGATGGCAGAGCAGAAAGGCATATAGACATGGGTATACAGGAAGTAGGTCTCTTTGGCTGATGATCTCCCAAATCATGTTGGTGAGAACATGGCTGACTTTTTCTCTGATCCTTAGATAAACTTTATTGGGCTACACAGATAAAATGTCACCACAGAGATGCAGGAGGGACAAATGCCTGTTTAGAGAATGTGAAAGAGAAGGGTCTAGAGGCAGTTGACTTTGGAGGTGAAGTCCCAGCTCACCATGAAAGTTGCTGGTGGAGTGAGGATGGGAAGGGGTGCTCTAGACAGGCAGATGTCCAAAGCTTCAGGAAGTTACACTCATTTGAAGACATGCAGGTCCTTGTCTCTGGCCGAACTGGTATGAGTGATTGGATAGGCTGGGCTGGTTCACACTGAATTTAGGTTGACTCAGAGTTTGGATTTATCTTTGGATAATCCTCTGGTGTTTTGTGGCAGCTAAGTGAAGGAGTCACAGAATGTGTGGAGGAGGAACTAGACCTGACTAAGCCAAAGCCAGTGATGGTGACAAAGATGTACTCAGCCAAGGAGGCTTCACTAGAGATGGGGCTAGGAGCTGCTTGTGAAGCAGATGTGCCATGATATTATTATTATTATTACTATTATTGTTATTGTTATTATTATTAATGCATAAGAGTGTTTTGCCTGCAAGTATGTCACATGGGTGCCTAGTGCCCACAGAAGCTAGAAGAGGGTATCAGATCCCCTAGGTGGTTATGAACAACCATATGGGTGTTGGGAATCTAGCCCTGGATCCTCTGGAATAGCAAACAGTGCTCTTACCATGAGCAGTCTCTCCAGCACCTATCCCCTGATTGACATGTTCTTTTGCTGGTGGTTTTATTTTAGTATGCTTCTTATTTTGAGACAGTCTCACAATGTAGCCCTGGCTGGCCTAGAACTTTCTGTGTACACCAGGCTGGCCGCAAACTCACAGATATCCTCTAGCCTCTGCTTCCCCTAGTGCTGGGAGTAAAAGTGTGTGACACCATGCTCCATCTTACTGCTGATTTAAGACTGCAACCTAAACTCGACTAAAACTGATGAGCCAGCATTCAGTTTTCACCTACTGGTGTAGGATCACAGGCCTCAGGGTTGGGCTCACTGTTTTCATGTGCATTAACAGTCTTACCATGTATAAAATGTGTTTGTAAACCAGGCATGGTGGTGCACACCTTTAATTCCAGCTCTTGGGAGGCAGAGGCAGGGGAATCTCTGTGAGTTTAAGGCCAACCTGGTCTACAAAACTAGTTCCAGGACAGCCAAGGCTGTTACACAGAGAAATCCTGTCTTGTAAAACAAAACAAGCCAGACGGTGGTGGCACATACCTTAAATCCCAGCACTTGGGAGGCAGAGACAGGTGGATTTCTGAGTTTGAGGTCCCAGCCTGGTCTACAGAGTTCCAGAATAGCTGAGGCTACACAGAGAAACCTGTAAGACGAATTGCTAAACGGTCTTATTAATTTAAAAAAAAAAAAAAAAAAAAAAACCAAAAAACCCCGGAGTCAAATATTGGGGTAAAAACTGAGATCACAGGAATAGGACAAGCCACAGCCAACCTCACATCACCAACTCCTCAGCCTCCAGAGAGAGCTACATCCTGTATACCCAGACCTATATCCTTTCTGTCCCTGCCATCTCACTCCCTCTCTCTGCCCAGCTACATCACTTCTTCTTTATGCCCAGCTCTGTCACTTTCTGTCTGTCTGTACAAACTTCCAGACCTTTATGGTTAACTAGTGTTGGAATTTAAAGGCGTGTGTTACCATGTCTGGGTCTGTTCCCAGTGTGGCCTTGAACTCACATAGATCCAGATGAATCTCTGCCTCCCGAATGTTAGGATTAAAGGCATATGCTACTATTGCCTGACTTCCATGTTTAATATAGTGGCTGGGTTTTTCTTCGGACCTCCAAGTAAGTTTTATTTATTAGAGCACAGATAAATATCACCACAGAAACCTCTATCAAAAAACAAACAAACAACAAACAAAAAAAGATACAAAACAAAACAAAAGGTTGTGAGTTTCACTTATGTGACACTACATTTCTTGTCTCAAGACAGGAAATGTAAAGAAAATAAGTTAATTCCAAACCAAATGTATTTTATAATTATGAGAGAATACATGCAACTTGTTTTCCACTCCTTTTATTTAAATATATTTCATATAGCATACAGTATATATCATTTTATATAGCTTTGTCTGTGATGCTGTTATATAATATGCATTATGTCAAAACAGATTTATATTAAGATTTTTACAATCTGCAGTATATAAATATGAGCTATGCCAAATAAATACATATGCCTATGCATAATTATATAGTATAATGTATATATCTTTGGGTTTATAGTTAAGATATCGTATTCTCAAACAGAAAATATTAGATTTTGGGTCATCAAGATGTCTCAGTGGGTAAAGAAACTTGCAGCAAAGCTTACACTCAGAATTTGATTTCTGGAACCCACATAGTAGAAAGAAAGAACTGGTTCCCACAAGTTTTCCTCCACCTTCCATACTCACTTCATGGCACATTTATGGATGCACACTCACACATTCTCTCTCTCTCTCTCTCTCTCTCTTTTTCTCTCTCTCTCTCTCTCTCTCTCTCTCTCCACACACACACACACACACACACACACACACACACACACACACACACAATAAATAAATAAATAAATATATACTTTTTTGTTTGTTATTGTTGACAGAGCTTCTCTGTATAGTTTTGACTGTCCTGGAACTCATTCTGTAGACTAGGCTGACCTCTAACTCACAGATCCACCTGTTGCTGCCTACCAAGTGCTGGGATTAAAGGAGCTCACCACCACCACCTGGCAAATACACACATTTTTAATGAAAAATATTGGATTCTATAAAGTAAAATTTTTTCAAGAGAGATAGGGTTTATCTGTGTAGCCCTGGCTATCCTGGAACTTACTCTGTAGACCAGGTTGGCCTTAAACTCACAGAAATACACCTGCCCCTGCCTCCAGAGTGCTGGGATTAAAGGTGTGTGTGTAGACTGCCTGGCAAGATTTTATAAAGTAATTTTTAAAGATGTATGAGTATTTTGCCTATATGTACCATGTGCAGCATTGTAGCATGAATCTTAAAAGTACTTATTAATAAAATCAAACCTGAGGCCAGTTATTGGGGTGAATGCTGGAAGATCAGAGAAGCAGAACAAGCCACAGCTACCTCACCTTGCCAATTCCTCAGCTGATACTGTTTCCTCAGACTGGAAGCCTCTGAGTCCTCATCCAGAATGAATCTCAGCTGAACTGTACTGCTCAAAGCCTAAAAGCTTAACCAGCTAAAAGCTTCTAGTTTCTGGTCTTCACGCCTTATATATCTTTCTGCTTTCTGCCATCACTCCCTGGGATTAAAGGCTCACTTTCTGGGATTAAAGGCGTGAGTCACCATGCTTGGCTGTATCCTTGAACACACAGAGATCCAGGTAGATCTCTGCCTCTGGAATGCTAGGATTAAAGGCGTGTGCTACCACTGCCTATCCTCTATGTTTAATATTGTGGCTGTTCTGTTCTGTGACCCCAGATAAGTTTATTAGCGTGCACAATATTTTGGGGAACACAATACCACCACACAGCATTTATGGAGACTGAAAGAGGAAATTGGATCCCTTGGAGCTGGAGTTTGAGACTATTGTGAATTACTTGGGGTGCTGGGAACTGAGCCATCTCTTCACTTCATAAAATGCTTTGAAAGTTTCTTCCTTGTAAGGAAAGCATAACTCTGAGATTCATTCTTAGGATATTCAAAAACTAAACCAATTAGGGTAGGGAAATGGCTCAGTGGTTAAGATATTGGCTGCTCTTCCAAAGGACAGAAGTTCATTCATTCATCCACTTGGTGTCTCACAACCATCTGTAATTCTGGTTCTGGGGCCCTGATGCCCTCTGCTGGCCTCTGTGGGCACTGCATGTACATGGTGCACAGATGTACATGCAGGCAAAAATGACCATACAAGTAAAATAAAATTAAAAAAATTAAACCACTAAGATTATAGTTTATGCTAAATGTCACAGCTTCATTTCTGTTGCTGTGATAAAACATCCTGCCAAATGCAATTTAAGGGAGAAAGGGTTTACTTGGCTCACAATTCTAGATTGTGGGCCATCACTACAGGAAGGCAGTCAAGGCAGCAGGAACTTGCAGCAGCCAGTCACATAACATCCACAGTCAAGAGCAGAAAGCTTTGAATTAATGCATGCATGCTAATGCTCAGCCTCCTTTCTCTACTCATACATAATCCATGATCCCCTAATCAAAGAATGGTGCTACCCACAGTGGGTACACTAATCATGATAATTTCCCACAAACAGGTCTACAGGCCAATTTAATCTAGACAATTCTTCACTGAGATTCCCTTCCCAGATGATTCTAGATCATATCAAATTGACAATTAAAATTAACCATTATAGACTGCTTGAATTCTGTGAGTCACTCAAGAAAATTCATAGTATTCCAAAAGGGCTTATGGGAATCCCACTTTATAGCCAGTTACAGTCCTCTGGTATGCAGACATATGTAACACCCATGATACATAAAATAAATACAATTTAAAAAAATTAAACAACCCAGGCTTGCAGTTAGCGTCTGTATTAAATGTTAAGATCCATCTTGAAACTTAGCCTCCTACCTGTCTGACCTGATATTATCTTCAGGTAGATTTTGTCACCACTGAGTTACTGCTTGTTTGGCATGTAGATAAAGGCGCCTACATGTAGCTGGAGTCGAGCTGATCTGGGTCAGAAGAATACCGTAGGGAAAGTAAGTTTGAGTCGGGGTGTTTTTTCTGTACAGTCATCAAAGTTTAAAGCTTAAAGTCAGACATAAACAAGGCAAGAATAAGAGAAAAATAGTTATAAGATGAGCAGAGACTGAGTTTCTCAGCTCAATGGGAGCAGGAATGTTAGTCACAGAGCAGACACATCAGTCACTGTGAAAGCAGAAGTAGATGACAGGCATCAAGCAGCACTTCTGAGACCCAGCCCCTGCCTTCCTGGGCTCTGTCATTTCCAATCCAAGTTTTCCAAGAACTTGGAGGTTTTGGGAGCGTGGCCCAGAAGCAACACTTCACCCACTAGCTAGAACATTACCACAGCTAATGTGAGGGAAACTGGGAAGGGTAACCTAGTCCTGGGCCCACGAAGAAGAAATAGTGTTGACCATCATTTAACAGCCTGTGCAAAGTGTGTCCTGGAGAGGAGCATGATTGCCTGTTAGCAAGGACCAAGCAAGTACACATGGGAATTAAGATAGAGGTGGTACAAATCTGAGAAGTTCGTCATGATGTTCTCTGTAGCAGATGTCCAGGTCCATCATCACTTCTTCCTTTAGGACAATGTCCTCAGCAGAGACATCACCCCCTCCCAGCATGTGTGTCCTTTGCTGGAGATATTTTCGGTTGTCCAGCTCAGTGACTGGTGTTACTAGCATTTAGCAGATGCAGAAAACAAGGAGGTGAGCCAGGTGGTTGGTGGCGCACACCTTTAATCCCAGCACTCGGGAGGCAGAGGCAGGCAGATCTCTGAGTCTGAAGCCAGCCTGGTCTACAGAGTGAGTTCCAGGACATGTAGGACTACACAGAGAAACCCCTGTCTTGGAAAAAAAAAAAGAAAACAAGGATGTTGCCAAATGTTTTACACTGTCCTAGAAAAGGACTCCCTGAGCAAGTGTCAGTGACAGGTTAAGCCATTGTTTCAAGGATGAAAAAAGATAAATGAAAAGTCCAGGACTATGCTTTCCATTGAAGAGTAAGGAAAGGATGATGGGGCCCAGTACAGAATCATTCTGGGGCTGGAGAGATGATGGCTCAGCCATTAAGAGCTCACACTGCTCTTGCAAAGGACCCAAGTTCAGTTGCCAGTCCTCACCCTGGGCAACTCACAGTCACCTATAACTCGACCTTCAGGGGATACAACGCCTTCTTCTAGCCTCCAATGGGCACAGCATGCACATGCGCAATCACACACGGATACAGACACACACACACATAATTTAAAGTAAATCTTTATTTTTAAAGAATGTTTTATGTAAGAACTGACATCTTGGGGATTTAGCTCAGTGGTAGAGCACTTGCCTAGCAAGTGCAAGGCCCTGGGTTTGGTCCTCAGCTCTGGGGAAAAAAAAAAGAACTGACATCTTTTTTTCTTTTCATTTATTTTACATACCAACCACAGTTTCCCCTCCCTCCTCTCCTCCCATTCCCTCCCCTCACCTCCCTACTACCCCTCCCCCTCCACCAATCCTCTATCTCCATTAAGGGGCAGGCCTCCCATGAGAGGCACATCAAGTTGAGGCAGGACCAAGCTCCTCCCCCTGTATCAAGGTTGGGCAAAGCAACCCAGCATGGGGAATGGGTTCCCAAAAGCTAGCTCAAGTGCCAGGAACAGGTCCTGATTCCACTGCTAGGAGCCCCATAAACAGACCAAGCTACACAACTGTCACACACATGCAGAGGGCCTAGGTTGGTCCCATGAAGGCTCCCTAGCTGTTGGTCTAGAGTCGGTAAGCTCCCATGAGCTCAGGTCAGCCGACTCTGTGGGTTCCCCTGTCATGACCTTGATTCCCCCACCCCCTGGCTTGTACAATCCTTCCTCTCTCTTCAGCAAAACTCCCTGTAAATGGATGTTTCCTGTCCTGACCGCCCAGTCCCAAATAAACACACAGAGGCTTATATGAGTTATAAGTGCTCAGCCAGTAGCTCGGTCTTATTACTAACTAGCTCTTACATTTTACGTTAACCCATATTCCTTATTTATGCTCTGCCACATGGTGGTGGCTTTATTAGCACAACACATTCATCTCCTGCTCCCTCTGCATCTGGCTGGCGACTCTTGACACCTCCCTTCTCCTTCCTAGCATTCTCTGTTTGGCTTTCCCAACTAACTTCCTGCCTAGTTACCAGCCCACCAGCTTTTAATTAACCAATGAGAGTAATACATATTCATAGTATAAAAAAGGATTGTTCCACAGCAACTCCAGGAGCTCAGCCCAATGCTTGGCTGTGGATCTCTGCGTCTACTTCCATCAGTTACTGGATGAAGACTCTCCAAGACAATTAGGATAGTCACCAACCTGATTACAGAAGAAGGCCAGTTCAGGCACCCTCTCCACTATTTCTAGGACTGACATCATATCTTATTGGAATACAAAATGATAATACCTAAAGACAGTTTTTAATATTTCAGGACAGAGCCCCCACATAAAGTCCAGCCTGCTCTCAGGAAGCCTTCAGAGCCTGTGGCGAGCAGTCACTGGCCCGCTTTTTGACTTCCAAGGAGACCCAGCTCAGCAAGGCGGAACCCTCATTTTAGGTCCAGGTGAGCATCAAGGATGGGTTGTGTCTCAGTGCCCTCCACAGTCTCAGAGCCACCCACTTTTCTTATGTGACAGACACTGAAAATGCCTGACCTAATGCGGTGGCATGCTTTGGTAAGGAGCAACTTTCATTTTCAGAGGTGTCTGGGTTTGATGAGGGTCCTCATCACTAGAGTGAGGGCAGGGATTTGGGACACAGAAAGTAAGCTAAGATTTGCTGATTGATATATGACCATTACACTCCTTTAAAAGTTCAACAGGGGTTAAAGAAATTGCTCAGTGTTTATGAGCACTGGCTGCTCTTGCAGGGACCTAAGTTCAGCTCCCAGCACCTATATCAGGTGACTCACAACCACTTATAACTAGTTTCTGGGGATCTGACTCCCTCTTCTGGCCTCCTTGGGCACCTACACTCAAGTGTACAACCCCCACACACAAACACACATACAAGTACACATAATTAAAAATAAAATAAATCTTAAAGGAGTTCAGTGCTCACTTTGGCAGCACATATTCTAAAATTGGAACAAAGAAGATTAGCATGACCCCTGCACAAAGGATGACATGCAGATTTGCAAAGTATTCCATATTTTTCCTTGGGCACTCAAAGAAATCTGGAAATTTACCATGAAGGAAATGGGGGATCCAGATGTGCACAGTGATACCAGGCTCAACAAAGCCATCTGGCCCAAAGGAATAGGAATGCTCCAGAGTGGGTCTCTCTACATTTGTCCAGAAAATGTAATGAGAGTGAGGATTCACCAAACAAGCTCTACACTTTGATAACCTGTGTCCTTATTAACACATTTTTTAAAAAATTACTGACAGGAAAACAAACAGACAAAAAAGCAGAGTGGTGATGGGTACACACCTAATCCCAGCACTTGGGAGGCAGAGACAGGTGGATCTCTGATTTCAAGGCCACCCTGGTCTACAGAATGAGTTCCAAGACAGCCAGGGCTACAAACAAAACAAAACAAAACAAAACAAAAAAACCATACAGACAGTTAATATGGATGAGAATATGAATAAAGTTATATAACTAAGTTTGATAGGGGCCCAGCCAGATAGCTCCGCAGGTAAAGACACTTGTTGTTCAAGCTTGGAGAGCTCAATTTCTTTTTAAATAAAAGAATGTTTATGTTTACTAACTAAACTGGGAGACCCACATGGTGTTGGAAAGCAAGCCAGTACTGGGGTTAGCCCATTCCGAAGTGAGACCTGCCATAAACCACAGGCTTCAACAACTGCATTGACTGTGTCTGGGCCAGAGATGCCTCTGGCTGCACCCTGGTCAGTGTGGAAAGCTAGCTTTCTCCACATTCAAGTTCTGCAATAACAGACCAAAAAGTCACTGTGGCATAGGCAGGTTGTTCTTCATTCTTCTGCCTCTTTAAAATTGGACCTGCTAGTGAATTATTAAATTAACACTTCTATAAATCCCAGACTCTTGAGAGAACTGCTCTTGACTGAGTGTTTTGTTTTTTTACAGCAGGCACTGTTTTACCCATCTCTCACAAATTTAGACCAATTTTTTTTTAAAGCCTTTTGGGGCTGGAGTTGTAACTCAGTGGCAGGTGCATTGCTTCCTGGGCTCAGTGGTAATAAATAAATAAGTAAATAAATGAGCCCATTTTGAGTTCTATAAATTTACCCAGAATGCTACTGAACCACTTGGAAGCTTGTTTCTGGTGCTGGGGATTGAGCCCACTAGGGCAGGGCTGTGTGTCCACACCGCACTCTTAGCTTGGAGCTCCCCCTTTCCACCACTTCCCTTCTTTGCTGTTTTTTTTTTTTTTTCTTTTTTTGAGATAGGGTCTCCCTATGTATCTCTAGCTGTTCTGGAACTCACTATGTAGACCAGGCTGGCCTCAAACTCACAGAGATTCATCTGCCTCTGCCTTTTCAAAATTTTGTTTTGAGAAAAGTTCTCGCTGTGCAGCCCTATTGACGTAGAACTGACTCTGCAAAGCAGACTGGCCTCAGACTCCCAGACATCTGCTGTCCTTGCCTCCTGAGTGCTGGGATTAATCAATCACTTTGCATTTCTTTGTTTAGTATGTGCATGTGTTTGTGTGAGCATGCATGCATAGGGAGCAGGACACATGTGTATTGGTACATGTGAAAGTCAGAGGACAACTTGAGTCTGTTCTCTCGTTCCGTGATGTGGGGTCCTGGGGATCAAACCCAGGTTGTCAGGCTTGGTGGCCAATGCCTTTACCCCCTGAGCCATCTCACCAGCCCATATTCTTTCTTTCTCCATGGTGTTGGGTATTTCACCCAAGGCCTTGTGTACTGTGTAGATGCTCCTGTCACTGAGCTCTACCCCAGTCTTCCAGACCCATATTTTTGAATAACTAATTTGCATTCAAGACCTGGAAGGGGTTGTTGGTTTTTACTCCGTTCCTCAGCGCATGTCACTGAGTCACTTGGCCATTGTCTTAGGGTTTGTATTGCTGTAGAGATATCATGTCCACGGCAACTCTTATTTAGGAAAACATTTAATTGGGGCTGGCTTACAGTTCAGGTCTAGTCCATTATCAACATGACAGGAAGCATGGCAGCATGCAGGCAGACTTGGTGCTGGAGACCAGGTAGCTGAGAGTTCTACAGCTGGTGTGACAGGCAGCAAGAAAAGAGAGCCACTGGGCCTAGGTTGAGCTTCTGAAACCTCAAAGCCCACCCTTGTTGACCTACTTCCTCCAATAAGTCCACACCTACTCCAACAAGGCCACAGTTCCTAATCCTTTCAAATAATGTCACTCCCTAAAAGAGAGATCCTGTCTCAAAACAAACAAAAATTCTGTTTTTTAGTTCAAGGTGGAACGAACAGGACGTATATGATAAATTATAACTTGAGTGGATAGGATTGTGGATGTCTAGGTGTACTGTAGCTAGTTGGCTTTCTGCCTTCTCTTCTAACATCTTAGGTTAGTTATAAAACATCCGATGAAATCAGTGTTTTTCTTTCCTTCTAGTTTTTTTTTTAATTTGTCAGTGCTAGGGATGACCCAGATCCTCATGAATACTGCACCCCCCACCAGCCCCAGAAGCGAATTTTTTGAAGCAAATGATTTATTAGTTCATGTGCTTAGGAAATAGAGGTAATTTCCCAGCTGATACCTATGTTAGTTCCAGATTCTGCCTGTCTGGTTGGTTGTTTTATTTAATTATACTTGATGAAACTGAATAGAAGGGTATAATTTAGGATGCTGTCCCCTCGGAGCTCATAACGTGTTAAGTAACACTCTTATTCAACCATTGCCTTGTCGTGGTTAATTGCCATAATGCAGAATTATAGTGGCATTACATAGGGAATATAATGGACTCCAGGTAATTAATTTTTCCCTTTGGACTAATTAGGAGCTTAAAGGCTTCCTTGATCCTGGTAAGCAGTAAATCTAAAGACTAGTGCGTCATTTGCCCTCAGCAATTTTGTCCTTGTTCTCTTCTAGGTAACAGCATCCACTTTGTGCACCGAGACAGGAATAGGTTGGATCACAAACCCATAAACTCTGTTTTACAGCTTGTGGGAGTTCAGCCTGTGAACTTCATGAGCAGACCTACAGTTATCCATGTGTGACTTCACGTAGCATCTTCCACTTGTGAATGGGCCCTTGAAACGTGAACCAAAATGCCAGGCATCATAGCTTCATGAGGTTATGAAAACACAAAGCTCATGTGCCTATAGAACTCTATGCTGAGAGGCATCAGTTGTCAAACATGGGATAGGCATTTTAAATTTTATAGCCTCTATAATTATCCATTCAATAAAATATTTTTGGCAACTAAATAATTAGAAGGAGGACTAGAAAGATTGTTCAGTGGTTAAGAGCACTTGCTTCTCTTGCAGAAGACCCAGGTTTGGTTCCCAAAACCCACAGGATGGCTCACAATTATCTGTAACTTCAGTTCCAAGGAATCCAACACCCTCTTCTGCCCTTGGGGACCAGGTGCACATGTAGTAAACATGCATAAATGTAGGGAAACACTCATACACATAAAATAAGAATAAATAAATCACTGGGCAGTGGTGGCACACGCCTTTGATCCTAGCACTTGGAAGGCAGAGGTAAGCAGATCTCTGTGAGTTTGAGGCCAGCCTGGTCTACAGATTAAGTTCCAGGATGGCTAGGGCTGTTACAGAGAAACCCTGTCTCAAAAAAACCATTTAAAAAAAAAGGAAAAATAAATCTTATAAAACTACATACATATATGCATGTGTGTATGAAGGGAAGGTAAGAATGGGCCAGGTATGATGGCACAGGCTTGTAATCCTAACACTGAGAAATGGGGACAGGAGTCCATCCTGAGCTCTATGGGGAAGAGCCTTAGAAAAATAGTCAGTTAATGGAAGGGGGAAACAACTCAACAGTTTTATTTAGTAGGTGAAAAAAAAACAAGAACAGATTGTCAAATTCTGTGAACAGTGTAACAACATATATGTGTGGTTTTTTTGTGTTCTTGGAGAAAAGATAGTAAACAAGCACAGCACAACACTGCCAGTAGGTGTGTGTGTGTCTGTGTGGTGAGGTTATAGTTGTTTCTGCTCGCTTTCCAAGTTCTGCATTTCCCATGATTTCTTATAAGCTCGGCTGATTTGGGGGTGGGGCAGGAAGTGTTTAAACATGAAAGGGCAAATGCCTGCCTACATCAAACTCCAACATGCAGGTGACAGTGGTCGCCTCCCATGTAAGGAGTCATTGGTCAATGAAAATAAGACCTTAGAGACAGCAGAGGGCCTGGTCAGCACACACTCACATCTATTGCACTAGGATTGTTCTGGTGGAATTAAGCGAGTTGAGGGAAATACTTGATTTGGCTTAGGGGCTGCGCTTGGGGATCAAAACCAAAGTTTTCATGCATGTGAACACATATTCTTGTATCACTGAGCTATATCCCAGTGCTGACCATATTTAAAAATTTTTAAATATCTATAACAAAGCACCTAGAATGTGTGCAGCTCTAGATTTTATCCCTAGCAGTGCGTATACACACACATACACACACACACACACACACACACACACACACACACATATATATTAAAATACCACTCAGCTAAGAAATTGTCCCAGAAATTTTCATGCAAACTATCACAAAATCAAAATGTTGGTAATCCTTAGCAGCTGTAATACTACTATGACCTTATACTTTCATATAAAGCACATTAAGTCACAAAACTATTTTAATGTATTTTCACATGAGTATATATGAACAGTCATGTTGTTAAATCAATAAAAATGAGAATTTTGAGAATCCAAAATTTTTTTTTTTTTTTGCTGTTTTTTGTTTGGGGTATTTGTTTGTTGTGGGGTTCTTTGGGGGTGAAGGAAAACAGTGCCTCACCATGTAGTAGGCTGACTTAGAATTCTCTAGCCCATGGAGAGATGGCTCAAATGTAAAGAGCCTATGTTCCTTTTATAGAGGTCTGGGTTTGTTTTTCTGCACCCATATCAGGCTCCTCACAAATGCCTATAACTCCAGTTCCGATGGATCTGGCCTCATCAGCACATGCATACACATGGTGAACATGTACTCTGATACATACACATATACACATCAAATGTAAGGAATAAATCTTAAAACATCAGCCCTCTCTAGGCTGGTCTTAAACTCTCAATCCTCCTGTCCCAACCTCTAAGTGCTGGGATTACAGGTATGTGCTGTCACACCCAGCCTGTTCTAATATGAACATAAAGAGTAATAACCAGATCCCTTTTTGCCAGTTTTAACAAAAATTTATATATTTGCAAATATAAAATGTTATTTATGTGGCTTTAGGGAGGTAAAATTCCGATGGTTGCCACCCAAACAAATACATGTACTACTAAGGCAATAGCTGGGTGTGGTGGCGTCTTAATCACTATTTTGATGTGAAGCAACCTCATGACCAAGGCAACTCTTCGTTGTTGTTGTTGTTTTTGAGACAGCCTTAGCAGTCCTGAAACTTGCTTTGTAGACCAGGCTGGCCTTGAACTCACAGAGATCCCTTTACCTCTACTTCCCAAGTGCTGGGATTAAAGATGTGAGCCATCACTGCCCAAGGCAACTCTTTAAAAAAAAGCATTTAAGTGCTTGAATTGGCAGCATATATACTAAAATTTGATGGAGAAGATTAGCATGGCCCCTTCACAAGGATAACACACAAATTTGTAAAGCATTCCATATTTCTGGTAGAATTCTGCACTTAAAAAAAGGCATTTAGCCGGGCGGTGGTGGCGTACGCCTTTAATCCCAGCACTCGGGAGGCAGAGCCAGGCGGATCTCTGTGAGTTCGAGGCCAGCCTGGGCTACCAAGCAAGTTCCAGGAAAGGCACAAAGCTCCACAGAGAAACCCTGTCTCGAAGAACCAAAAAAAAAAAAAAAAAAAAGGCATTTAATTGGGGGCTTGCTTACAGTTTCAGAGGCTCAGGGCATTGGCATCATGGCGGGAAGCATGGTGGCACATAGGTGTTGGGAGAACTTTACATCCTGATCTTCAGGCAGAGAGAGACAGAGAGACTGGGCTTATGTGCTTTTGAAACCTCAGATCCCACCCCCAGTTATACAATTCTTCCAATAAGGCCACACCTCCTAACCCTTTTAATCCTTTCAAACAGGCCCATTCCCTGGTGACTAAGCATTTAAATATATGAGCCTAATAGGGACTATTGTTATTCAAACCACCACAAGTAGCATGTACTTATAGTCCCACTTACTTGGGAGACAGATCACTCACTGGAGCCCAGGACCAGCCTGGTTGTGTGTGTGTGTGTGTGTGTGTGTGTGTGTGTGTGTGTTATAAAATTATCTGCAATGCACACTGAACTATATAAACATACTCCCAAGTCCAAGTCATGATTATACTAGGACTGAAATCCCTTTCTGTGAAAACCATAGAAATTGTAGATAAAACAATAATATTGGGCTGGGGGAGTGTAGCTCAGTACTTGCCTAGCATGTTCAAGGCACTGGGTTCATACACAGCACCACTGAAAAACAAAACAAAAACGCATTTTGTGGTGCTGTGTTCACCAGGTGTTACCTATACACTGCACACTGTATGGAATTACTATTATAACCATCATCCATAAAACACATTTCACAAGGAAGGACATTTTTTACAGTTAATTCCAGAAGGGCCACAAACAACCGGAAAGCAGGCTGAAGACAATGTGTGAAGCCGTGGATCACCCAGGAAGCAGGAATTCATTCCCAGCTTAGGAGAAAACTGGTCTTTGGCCAGTTCAAACAACAGGCAGTAGAGTTCAGCTACAACCCTTGCATGAAACCCCCTGAAGACACACATGTGGGGCATGAGACCCATGGGCTGCACCCTCTCAGAACGGACAGCTCTCTCCATGGGCCACGGCCCCAGGAAGGAATTCACTGGGAACCTTCTGCAGTGAACTGCTGTGGAGACAAAACCTTGATGAGATGACTGCAAATTTTGAAATTCATGGCTGAAAGCAAGGAACAGTCAAGTAAACTGCAGTTCCAGCTACTCAGAAAACTGAAGCAAGGTCTATTAAGCCCACAAGCCCTGGCAACAGCAGCATCCAGCTAATAAAGGAAAACAAATCAGGCTGGCCTGTAGCTCAATGACAGTATTTGTTTAGCATGTTCTTTCCGCAGCACTAGGGAAAAAAAAAAATCATGCTCAGATTTTTCTTTTAGGGGATGGGTATATATGTAGTTCCATGATAGAATGCTGGCCTAACATGTCCATCCCTAGAGGCAAAGTGAATCTTGTTTGTTTTGGTCACCCCCCCCCCCCCCCCCGACCAAACCCAGGGCCTTGTGCTTGCTAGGCAAGCGCTCTACCACTGAGCTAAAACCCCAACCCCGATTTTTTTTTTTTTTTTTAGATTTATGTATTTATTATGTATACAGTGCTCTGTCTGCAAGTGTCCCTGCAGGCCAGAAGAGGGCACCAGATCTCATTTCAGGTGGTTGTGAGCCACCATGTGGTTGCTGGGTTTGAACTCAGGACCTCTGGAAGAGCAGTCGGTGCTCTTAACCACTGAGCCATCTCTCCAGCCCCTTGGTTTGGTTTTTGTTGTTGTTGTTTTTGTTTTTGTTTTCAAGACAAGGTTTCTCTGTGTAGCTTTGTGCCTTTCCTGGAACTCACTCTGTAGCCCAGGCTGGCCTTGAACTCACAAAGATCCGCCTGCCTCTGCCTCCCAAGTGCTGGAATTAAAGGCGTGCACCACCACTGCCCAGCATAAATCTTAATTTTAAAATAGAAGAACAAATCCCAAGACAACTTGGGATAGACTAGTAATCTGCAAATATTTGCTCACGTTATAC